>NC_090930.1:1306112190-1306454935 GCF_040938575.1 Ambystoma mexicanum | reverse complement strand
TGCATTGCGACTAGTACCCAGCCATTCATCATTCCACACTGCATTCATACCAGTTTCGGGCAGGGCTGTCTCAGTCATTGTGTTAAACACCAGATACTAGACATCCACAACACAGAATGCGTATTTGTCACACACTCCAATCACCCAGGTCCGACCCACAGGGCGTACCCACAACATACAGTCGTTGGGAAGGCTCCAGTCAGTCTGGTCGGCACTTCCCCACACTACCATATATGGAACTTCCACCCAACAGCCAGTCAGGGGGAAGGGACAGAGTCAGGGATTCCCGGGATTCAGGAAGATCAAGGTAACAGGCGATGGAAGGCAAGAGGCCACGGGGGCCATCTTGTCTCCATCAGGAATCTACCGATTCCAATGACAGGGCCTGGGCATCCCAAAATGGGGGACGCTCAGGGCACCATTCAATTCAGCACCGAGCTGTCAACAGCCCATACCCTGCTCTGTGGCCCACACACAGGTGCCCAAAAACATACACTATGTGCACAAGGTTGCACCCCCACTCAGGGGTGCCATAAGGGTATCCCATGGGTCTGTACACCAAACCAAAAGAGAGAGCTGCACTGCCAGGAGTCCCACACGAACTCCTGCACAGAAAACACAACAGAACACACGATAAAAGGCAATAAAGGACAAGGATACGGAGGCCCTGTCCCTCCGATGCATTTCCAGCATCACAGGAACCAACTAGTGGAGGAAGAGAGAGAGGTTAGAGTGTATGAGGGTGTCCAGAGTGTGTCCAGATGAGTGGGCTGGCCCAGAATGGAGAATGGAGAGGGAAAGTGAGGTACAGAGGTCAGTGAAGAGGATGGATGCAGAGCCAGGGGAGTGCCGTTGGATGTTGAAATCACCCAGGAGGAGGAGGTTGGGGTGGATGAAAGTAAGGAAGAGGAGAAATCAGGACATTCAGAGAGAAACAGGATGGTGGGGCCTGGAGGCCGGTAAATGGTAGCAATGATCAGGGTGGAGATGGGACAGATGAACAACTTTCAAACCAGGCATTCAAAGGAAGAGTAGAGTTGGGTGGGTAAGATGGAAGCAGGAACCTAAACTTGAAGCCTTCAGGGATGAGGGAGTCAAAAGCAGTGACTGAGCTGGCATTGAACCATATCTCGGTAAGGCCGAAACTATTAAGGTCAATGTCTTCAAGAAGGAGGCCGATGTCATTGGAGTGCTTGTTAGCTAAGCCGGTGTTAAGAGTTGCCAGGTAGAGGAGGTCTGTGCCTTTGAAGGTTTTCTAAGGTGGTGTAAAGGGGCTTGGTACACCAGTCAGAGGAGAGAGAGTAGAAAGGGGGATGCAGGAGAAGGAAGGAAGTTAATGATAGAAGGCAGATACAGTCAAAAAGAAGGAGGTAGGGTTGTGGTCCCTGAACTAGGATAGTGCCTGTGTGATAGACATTAAGGAAGCAACGTGAGGATGAGAAGCCAGCCAACAGGACTTCCCGGTTGGTGCCACCATTATTGGTAGAGTAAGTGGATGGAGAGAGAGCGTAGATGAGATGGGGGTCCATAAATCTGAACCCATCCCAGTGAAAACCTCTCTAGATGAAGCACTGACGTAGGTGTCTAGAATGGGAAGTCCAGGGTTTGCACTCAAGATGTCTTTCTTGTGCTTTTTCCTTCTGGACTTTGTGAGGGAGGGGGGATAGTTGATAGTGTAGCAGTTAGAGAAAATAGAGAGATGGAGAGAGCCATAGGGGTAGCAGAGGTTAGTCATGGTATGAAAGAAGAGTGGCTGCACAGCACAGTTCTTGTTAAATTCACCAGGTGGCCTAGTAGAAGTAGTCACAAAGGCATGAATGCAAACCAAAAAGGAATGGAATTTCAACAGACAAGAGGTTCACAGATGGGAAAAGTAAACACACCTAAATTATTTTTTTAAGGGAGGCACAAATGCAGTGAAAGAAGATGTGGGTTCATTGCGACAATGAATATAGCATGTCAAGGCACAGTAAAAGTTTCAGAAGAGGTTAGTGGAGGAGTTCAGCCATAACTCACTTGCAGATCTGCAGGGAGCATAGATGTCCATGGATGCAATAACATGAGGAAGTAGTAATTAGTCTGGAGGCTGAGTCATTGTTTGAGGAGGGGTAGGGGGCCCTCCTCGGCCCGAACAGTCACAGACAGGGGCCTTGGAGGGCAGGCCAGTTTTACCTACCGGCTCGCCTGATTGGGCCCTTGATGGAAGATGGGCTCAATCACAGCAGGTCTTTCCACCCCAAGGCAGGCACTCCAGTGCCTACAAATCCAGTGGCGGCAATGATGCAGTGGATGGCCCTCAACTGAAGCCAATGGATGATAGAATGCACACAGACACAAAGCAGCAGAGCAACGTGGCACACGTTTTTCTTTTAATTTAAAGTCTTGCAAAAGATCATTAATTCGTTTTTCTGATATTGAGCCAAAAATGGATGTGCGCCCCTAGCGCCAGTGGTTAGGGCTCCAAAAAAGCCCATCAGGGCTTACCTTTCGTCTGGGTGGTCAGGGGACTCCTCCAAGCCTCGTGGCTAGAAGAGAGCAATCCCATGCTTGCTGGATGACTTCAGGAGAGAAAGGATTTTGGTTTGGGATTGGGTTTCTCCTTTTATCTATTGGAACTGTTTTAAACGTGTAATGTATTGACTAAATACGCTGTTGTTAATGGAGAAATCTGAATAAACTTCGAGATGATGGTTAAGGAAGGTCAAGTGTCATCTAAACCAGACAGACACTGTCTGCCATGGGGTGATTTCTGTGTTGTGGTGAAGATGTTCTGAGACGTCTAAGATGCCACACAACCAAGCACGGATGTGTGCATTCCTGTCTTGCATTCGTGGAAATAGCAGAAAATCATTACTTGAGCTTTGGTGGAGGAGAATGCAACCCTCCACCATTCAGTCCCCTCCTAACGCCGCTAAAGGCGCTTTTATTCATTTGAAACATTACAAATAAATTAAGAGGTGTTGGTCAAAAGGAGAAACACATAATGGCGAAGAACTTACATTTGTGGTTTTCCTTTCCCTGCGCGTGCATATGCACTTTGCAGCGTCATGCCCTCTGCCTCAGAGTGCAGTCATTGGTACATAGCTGTTATAATGAACTATAATTACAACTCTATTACTGCGAGACACCTGATTGGCTGAGGCGCCAAGCAAAATTAGCTTCAAAGAAACCAGTTTGTCAATAGTAATTCTGACGCAGAGACTACTTGTTATGGGAGAACCTAGGTGTTCTGGCTCGAGCTGCATAGTTTAACTCCGTGCCTCGTGGCATCTAAGCTGCCATTGATCGCCTGTTTGTTTCTCTGACTGTCTCGCTGTCTAGCTCTCACTCGCTCCCCCTGTAGCTCTCTCCTTTGTGGACACGCACGCACTCGCTCCCTCTCGGTCTCGCAGACACCCACTCCCACCCACAACCACTCTAGAGCCTTCTCGACTCCCCTGCCCCATTCCCCCGGCTGACAGTCATTCAGCAACATGAAGCAAATTAAATCAATGATTTCATCCTAACAGATGGGTGCTTTAACAGTCAGTTAGCCTTTAGATAATTGAGGCGTTGACTTTGGAATCCTAAAGTAGATGGCTCGTTTGTACATTTTACCGAAATAGATCATTGAGGTTAAGTAAATTAAATCCCATTTGTCAGGCGGTAATAAATGGCCTCGCCTTCTGCAAACAGCTCTGTTTGGCCTAATAAATGCAGGGATGTTACAGTGCGCCTCCCTTGATAGGGTTACGGCTTAATGAAATGGTCTTTCCTCTGCTTGTTTTCGTCTCCTCCTGCGCCGTGTGATAAGTAGCAAACCAACGAAGCTTGTAATTACAATCTTACAGAAACCCGGTCTATCTGTATATAAATCTCACCATCCAATTACAAGATGTAATAATTCTGCAGTCAAGCTGGTAATGAGGTCTAATGCTCGTGCATGTGTTAATCCCCCCTGGATGCCGACTCTATCAGATGTTAGCTTTGTAATTATACTGGCAGAAAATCATTATTTCATGTTCAGCAGAAAAATGAGGCTGGTGGGAAGTTCCTTTTCTCTGTGCTCTGTGAAGCATAGACACAATGTTAATGATTTAATCATTATGGATACCCCTTTTGCGATTCACCCGCGTTACTTGTGTAGAACCACTGTCACGTTTAAAAGTCTCGGTTAGCCGATAACTCATACCAGGTATGCGGCTTTGTAATATAGTAATAACCGTGTTCAATGAAACTATTAACCTGCTTGCTGTGAAGGAAATCTATCGTTTTCATATCGTCATTATTTCTACATAGGATCCAAGGGACTATTTAAGTCCAGGGCAGAAACCGACAAATAATAATTTAATAAAAGAATGAAACAATACTTTAATTATGATCTAAACCTCTGTAATATGACAGAACAAGAGACCCTGTGTTAACCTTTTGATATTTTAATATAATACAGCAATCACTTAGTTTCCATGCAATTGAAAAAAAAGGTGCCGTATTGCCTGGCCGACACTGAGAACATCCCTGACAGTGTGAGTGTTGAGAATGCATGTTTGCATGTTTGCACAATCTTGAAAACTTGAATACAAGTTATTGTTTTTCAATTTTCTCTCCGAGGAGGTCTCTCATTTTCCGTACTCAGCGATTTCCCTCAACAACACTCACAGGTGTTTTTTTTTTCTTTTTTTCATTTAATCACAAACAGGGGTCTTTAGTCAATGTTGCTGCTGGGGAACCTATTAGCTCCAATGGACCGTTAGAGTATTTTAGTGAGTGTGCTGAAGCCTGATCAGTTCTCAATCCCAAAAGTAATTTTTCAATTAGCTGAGCATGCCATGTATCTAAGGCCACCGATACAAGTTTGGTGTCCAGGGCACACAGTGAGATGAATAAAGGAAATAGAATAGCCCTCTCATATAGCTGCGCGGTCCCAGTTCTATTTATAGTATTTATGATGGATGTTTTTAATATAGAAGGGCACGCAGTGCTCCCTTTTCACAATACAAGATCCTTTCTCTTGTTGAGCAGGCCCTGATCCATTGTTTTGCCCCTTGCTGGTAGGCCTCGAGGGAAACAAACTGTACGTCCCCACTCTGTCCACAGTGTGTCACTATACGAAAAACAAGTACTACCCAGGCTCTAGGTTTTGGCCTTACCGAACATGTTGCAATATCCACCAATTTAGAGAGCAGGCTTTGAATTCCATCGCCAAGATGGTACTGAGTGCAAGGTGGCATATGGTGTTGTATTGTGCTGTGCTTGAGGCTTATTTATCCTTGTGGTGGCAAACAGCTTAATGGCTTGGTAAACATGGTGATCTGTTGTTGCCCATGCAATGACACTGGATAGTTTGAAGTAGTTCTTACAGGGATGAAATAGCCTTAGTTATGAACTCTCAGATGACCAGTGCCATGGTTTAAAGTTAATAAAATACCAAGAATTGTGTTTTTATTCCTGAGAAACAATTATTCGGATAGGTTGGTAACCAAGGCAATCGTTCTGTCAACTGGGGAGCTTCATGTGATTATCCATCCAGGATCAAATAAATCTTCCCCACAATAGTTTGATCACTTGATCTATTTAGGACTACAAGCCCCATAATGCCGTTTGCCAGAGATGGAAACAATGACGGAATTCATGCAACAAACTATAACCTAGTGACTCGTCCCATGTTACACTTCATGTTATGGGTGTATACTTTCAAACATGAGATGTGCTGAGGTTTGACTGCTCGACTTGGCAAAAGAAGGAGTCTTTGGTGCTGTGTGTATTTTTTCATTTTCCCTTATTTTTCATTTCCCCAAGGCTATGCTATTGTAATACTGACTGTGATGCTTCACGATATGGAATAATTTGTTAACCAACCTCCTTTAGAATGCTTGGTATTAGCTCTGGCATCTTGCAAGGGGTTACAACCTTTTCGGATTGATGATTTCTGTCAATCATGGTGCAAAGATCACTTTTCATTATGTTCTCAAGGATTTATGGATATTCTCAGCATCATATATGAAACAACCAAACTCCCAACTTTTGCACACCTTGTTTCTCCAAGCTCCTCCATTTCATCCTACCCCTTTAAAGAACTGTATTTTGAAGAGGACCATATATTGATTCTTTGTGCATTGCAAATCAGGAGCTAATTCAAATTCTGTATATTCTCCTTTTTTGGTACTCCACAATGCCTAAAATCATTTGTCCAGGAAATAAGCATTTCAGTGCTGTGTATACCATTAAACAAATCCAGCAATGGATCGTAGCTCAAATACATTTCCTCGCTTCCCTTCCCGTGCTTCCCTTGCCATGTACTATCACACCAGGAGAAAAAGGCACCCACAGAAGTGAATACTTAAGCATCAGGATAACAATGTGTTGTTATGTGCTCTCAGAGGTGCAGTATGTTGTGCCTAACTAATTACTGTACATATGTATGGGAAGGCTAATGCTTTGTTGGTGTTTGGTGTTATTCTGAATACCACAGAAAGTTCTCTTTCCTTTGCTGTCATTGTAAGCACCTCTGTGACATAATACACTCCCAGATTAAGGAGTGAGCCTGTATGAGTGCGTAAAGATGGAAACAAAATGTAAAGTCATTTCTTCTTGAGACCCTGATTTTTATATTTGAAAATGTAAAACTCCATATGACGGTGAAAGACCTTCTATTCAATAAATACATAAGCAAGACTGAGGAACCGGTGTAGGAACACATACTGGCTTCTTATGGAAATACTGTACTTACACCTGCAGCTCCTGGAGGGGAAGTGGGCAAATCTGTAGGCTAAAAAGTTAAAGATGCCACAAGGGATATGAGAGTTATTCCTGTGTGCGTGGTGAGTTTTCTCCCTCTTGCAGATGCACAAATATTATACCTGCTCAGATGGGGGTGAAGGTCAATGGGTCGACACTAAACAATTTGTCATTACCCCCTGACCAGAATGCAGAGGTGATTTCTTTGGATGACTCACCTAAATATGGAGAATCTAAGAGTGAAGCTTTGACTAATCCTATTTTTTATCCCAGTGAAAATCCTGCCAAGTTGGGTAAAATCCCCAATAGGAAGGTTCAACAAATGAAGGATTTAAAGAACTGTCAAGCTTAAAAGGTGAACTCACATTCCTCTTGCCAATTTATGAAGTCCTTATTATCACAGCCACTGGTGAAATCAGTCCTCTCCAATATTTCCAAGACTATGGGAGTTCACAAAACCTCTGATGTTGGGTCCTCTATTTGAGTTTGCCATTGACTTCTCCTGTATTGCCGGTCACTCTTGGCTCCACCCCTAATGCTGAAAGGGCGATAGTAGTGAATAATTAACCTATTGTGTGTTCCAATTCTTCTAGGGAGGCTGTCTTAGTGCCTCCAAAATCATCTACAGCACAGACAATGGTGGGCAGTCGGTTGACTATATCACCCTTTCAGTAATGGCTGAAGTCTTTGATGTACCTATAACTGTGGTAACAACACCTCCTCTTTATTCTGCAGTAACTCATATGATGCCTAATTCCCAGCCTGAGAGTCAGCAACCTATGACTTTATAGTCACCAGCTAGTTTGTTTCAATACTTGTATTCTTTACGTGCCTGTGCTAGAGAGGGTCAACAACCTACCACAGTTTTTTAATTAAATGTTGCCTTTGGTGTATAATCACAATCATTGTGAGAATTAATGAGCTTTTGAGAGGGACTGTAACCTATAAGGGAAAAAATTATTTATGTTTAATGAAGTGGATAATCATTTTAAAATTCTTATTCAAAGTGTGATATCAGAGAACAAATGTTTACATTTGAATAGGACAAACATGTTACATTTGCTGCAAGAGATTCCCAGCTTAGTAGGAATTTCTACAATGGATATTGGGAGAGTGTTTTTTATTGATAGGTACAGGACAGATAGATGTTTGGTCCTTTTTAACTCGAAACTTTTTAACGATTTTGTATTACAAGTCTGTGATTCCCGTGGGGCCTATAGTTGTGATATTTCACCTTATATTGAGAATTACATATCTGGTACACGAGACCAAGCCAATAAAGTCTACTGGGGAGAAGAAATTGAATCCTTTAGGTGAATGATGAGTACCTCCGAAGAAAAACATGATTGGTCATGGCTGACAAATGCAACAATTAAAAAATAATACAGGTTTATGTATTTGATCAGATACAATAGGCTCCTTATGGACAGTTTTATCTTGGAACACTAGTGGGCATGCTAAACCTTTTACTTCAGTGTGGGTTTACAATGTATGTTACATACAGTGATATGCCTTCAGGAAACCTGGTTGTTGTATCCTCCAGCCTTGGATGGCTATATTGTGAACCTTCAGTCTGCCCGACGTGCCGATGTGGGTCGTTCGTCTGGAGGATTGTTAACCCTTGTGAAATTAGACAAAAGGATTAGTGTAGCATTGTCTTATAATTCGCATTGTGGTGCCTTGTTGACCCACGTATGACTAGTGTATAGTGATATAGTGAATGTTCTCATATTTAATATCTATTGGCCCGCGAAAATCTCAGGCTTGAGGGAAATGCTTGACTATCTTGGCACTAGTATTGATGTTTGACACAAGCAAAATGGGGGAGGTCACATTTTACAGGTGGGTGATCTTAACTGTGAATTTATCGATCAAGTAAGTGGACTGGAATTTGAGGGATTTCATATTGCGCCCTTGCATAAACAAAATAATGATAGTCAATATTTGGGATGCCTCCGAGGGCTGGGTTTGACCCTACTGAATGGGACAGTTAGCAGAGACATCTCTCCCCATCCAACGTGGTCTAATGGGATGGTCTACTCTATCATTGACAACTTTTTAGTTGGAGGATGGTTTGTTCAATACTTGCTGTGAGTTAAAGGAATACCTTTACCCCGCTAAGCGATCATTCCATGCTAGTGGCAGCATTTTGTTTGGGACCGGCTACTGGGGTTGAGGATAATCTGGGCCCTACTGATTTGAGTACTAATACGGCAGGTAACCGTTTGATTTGGAATTTTGCCTTGACGTCTAAGGTTAATAATGAATTGGAGAAGATTCTTGTCTATACTACAGAAGACTGGAAATTCTATACATTTTCTCGTCAAAACTTTGATACATTTTTGCATTAATTAATTAAGCGCCACCAGCTGCATATGAGACGATGCAGGTCTGATAAACAACAATAGCAAATGCATGCATATAATGGAGAGGTGGTTAGTCGCAAGTGTGAGATAATAAAAACCGTTAGGCGGGTACGGAATAGGCCTGAATTATAGAAATTGGATGCAGCAAGCTCCAGCAAAAAGGGCTGAAGAGGATGCAGAGGCCATGTTCGAAATTATTTCTAATAAATCTGCTCAGGCCTTTTGGAGATTGCTTAATAATCTTGATTCACCACAAGTTAGCAATCAAATTAATGCTGTTGCTGAAAGTGTATGGGTTGCCCATTTTGAAACAATATATGGTCAACCTAATATTGATCAGGAGCAAACACCTATAGAATTGTAAACATTTTAGAAAATGGACCCTAGTCTCTTTGACTATGATACTGTCCTTGACACTATCATGAAAAGAAGCCCTTCTCTGGATTCTCGGCCGAATAAGCTTTCCAATTTATTATTTCAAAGAAACCCTGTGGTGTGGGGAGCCACTTTGTCAACACTCTTTGTGGATGTGGTTACTTCAGGATCTTTCCCATCCTCTTGGTCATTGGCTCATATGGTTCCTATTTATAAGAGGGTTTATCAAACTTCCCCATCCAATTACAGACCTATTGCAATTCTTGATGCAGACAGCAAGGTGTTTTCTTGTATCTTACTGTCCCATCCTGAAACATGGGCCTGTGAGGTTGGTAAGCTCCAGAAGTGTCAAACGGGTTTCCGTCGAAATCTTGCGCCATCACTTAATGGAGCAGTCATCAACATTGTTCAACAGCTTTCTTGGGATGGAAACTATGATACCTTGTATAAATCTTCCATCGATTTGTCCTCTGCCTTTGTTGCGGAGGATGGGACACTATTGTGGTCAAAATCTCAAGCAGTGCAGAGTTCCGGATGGATTACTACGACTAATAATTGGTCTTTATTCTTCCTCTGAAAATCAAGTTCGTTTGAACCATTCAGGGGCTTTTTCACATCAAATGATGGTGTCCTGTGGTGTCAGGCAGGGATGCAGATTAGCCCCTTGTCTGTCTAACTTGAATATCTCAGATATTGGGGACTAATTAGAATCTGCCACTTTCATCTCGCCAAAGATTCATCATCTCAGACTGTTCTGGGTGTGTTATGCTGATGATTATTTACTTTTTGAGTGTACTGCGGTTGCTCTACAAAGAATGATGAATGCCTTTACTTCCTATATCAGTGATCATGGCCTTAGTGTAAATCCCGGTCAAATTAAAAAATGTGCAATGTTCTAGGAGCCGGAAAAAAACAACTATCAGTGGAAAATTGACGGTGAAGTAATTGGGAAGTAATTTATCCTTCCCAACTCTGCTCAGTCTGTTTACCAGTCACCTGGTGCACCTCCAGAGCCTCACAGGTCACAGGCTCCCCCGCCAGTCTTACACTTGCCTCCGGGCCTCTGCACTGTTCCTGGGACACAGGGGCAACATCTCTGCACTTAACCCAGGCCCCTGATGGACTGAGATCATTTGTTCGCCCTCTCCCTCGCACTTCTTGTCTGCGCACTTGCATGGCCTTCAATGCACTAGGCCTATCAAGATCATTGGTCCTGTCCTCCCTTTGTCTCGCCTCCACCCCCCCAGCTTGGTTGCACCTGAATCCCTTGCGCATAGGCGCATTACAGATGACCAATCATTAATCAACCTGATTGTCGCTAGGCCTAGTATGGTAGTTAATTTTTCTGTATAACCCCCCTCCTTCTCTCCCCACTCTTGTCATGCACTTGGACTATCTGACGAGTTGGTAGGCCTCGTATGGCAGTTTATTGATTGTATGCCCTTTCCTTCTCCTCTCCCCTTTCTCTCCTTCCCTCCTGTCATGCACTTGCATTGGTAGAAATGCCTCCGGCCTTGCATGCTAGTTATTTTTGTTAGATAATTCGGAAACTTCAAGGTCTAAGAATAACCACTGTATTCCCTTGTTCTCTTTCCACCTTGAAGCGCTTTAAAGCACTTCACCCGTGTATGAGTGCTTTACAAATAAGCAAAGACCATTACAATTGATCTATCTTAGTCTTTTCTATCTTACAAAAAAGGTCATGTAAGGGTTTTTGAATGGTTGAAGAAACATGCTCAAAACCTAGCCTACCAGTTCGTGAAGGTTGACCAAAAATATGGCAGATTTGCTTTGAAGCCAACTCTGAGGTTTTATGAATGTAAAATCGTGCCAAAGATTCTTTATGGTTTTGATATTTACCCCAGGGCCCTATTGGATTATCTGTCTATTCTTGAGGCCCCGATTTGGAAAGGAGTTTTACGTCAGCCTAATTCTGTGCCAATGGATGCAATTAGGTATGAACTGACCATTGTCTCATTACATGCACGTGCAGCCTGGAAAATACTTTCAATTACAAGGATAATCCTGTTTCCATCTGTGGCCTCAATATTTGAAGACCTAAAAATGATTTTGAAGGCTCAGTCTAGTACTTGGCTGCGTGATGTATATTCCTTTGGTATCCTGCTTTTGTATGACGTAGGTAGTTCGGTTTTGGATCTGAGGGACAATCCAGTTCATATCAGAAGCTATTTTTTGGGTCTGATTGGATACAAACCATTGAAAAATTCCACTTTTACCCCTCACTCGATCATCTTCGAGGTGAACATAAGAAGTTAGGAATCTTGGCTACTTTTCTATCTGTATATCCAGCCAAATCCATTAGACATGGATTTTTGAGATTCCGCCTGAACATGTGTAAGACTAGACACAGTAGAGGAAGAGCCAAGTACCCCTACTCCACCAACCCTCCTATATTACCTGAAAAGTATGAACCAAAGTATGTGACGTATACTGCACCAATCAGAAAGCAAGAAGAAGAGCAACGATTCTGTGTTGTACACTTAAGAATACCTATACCTAAGAGAATATTGGAAGTGGAGTATCCATTAAGGAAACCATACCTACATCCAAAACAATATTATGGCCATTTGAATACGATTCCTGATGAAACAAACAAACTGAATAACCAGGATGAATGGTGATATCATACGAACCTGAATCGACTCCATATATAGAAGATAACACGGCCAGAGAGGCAGACGATTTATAAAGAATAAAGAACTACTAAGGATAAGTGACATCTTGTGTCAAGATAGAGATTTATGCCATAAGCATGATGAAGATACTTAGTTTAAACGTGTACAGACGCAATGAAACGCAAGCAGCAAAGCAATCATGAAGCTAGCCAAATGCTTATAGTAAATAGATCGCAGCATGTGCCAACATATACATATATACCTCATAGATATATATGGATTGAATAAAGAATGAAGGTTCCACTACGTATATAGCAGTCTTGAGCAACGAGGAAGGCCTCAATTCAGTCTTACAGTTACAAAAGCAATTGAATTAAACAGAATATATTTCAGCTAAATAGTTGGATGAGCCAAAAGGCCAAGGTCTTATCAGAACTAAAATTGGCTAACATTAGATACAATTAACGTGAAAGAACAGAAGCTCCTACTCAAGAAGGTCAAGTGAAAACAAAAGACGTCAGAGGACTATTGAGGAATAAAATCAAATACAAGAAAAAGGCTCAAATCGTGGTGTCCAGTCACAGGATGGAAGAAAGTTGGACACATGAGGAGATCATTAGCTATATGAATATAGAAAATAGTAGTCTGGTGGATTCTGCAAAGTAGTTAGTGTCAAGATAAATTCCCGGTAAATCATTTAAAACTGCAGATTTAAATGCATTAAAAATACTGAGTCTACTCATAAACTAGTGCACATAGCGCCATTAAGCTTTTCGTGATTTGCATGCTGTACGGAACTCCACAACGTAACACCACATGGAAGTGTTTGCACCCAGACCTATAGTACATTCCTGCACATTGCATTTAAGTGTATTCGGAATGCTGCAGCTAATTATGAGCTGAGAATACAACATTGGTATCCAGGCTGAATACTAATGGAGAGCAGTGATAGCCTCTATTCGTGGCTAGTGAAAGACATTTTGTACGACTATTTAAAAATGATGAATTCAGTACCATTGCTTTTAACTGGCCTTGAGGAAAATGTATCTTCCTTGTTCTACCACTAAGGCTAATTTATTTAATAGGGAAAGAGCACAAAACAGACAAGTATTCTAGGTAGGCGCCTACGTCATTTATTTCATATTCTTAGTACCTACATGGCATTAGTTCAAACATTGTCTCAGGTATGAGAAGACCACAACATAGGACTCTCTTGCTAATGGCATTGCTGATCTGTGTGTGTCACGGGTGCGCATGGGGGTCAGAATAGGATATAAAGCAGGCCAGGGTGTGGAGCAGCAGGCTAGATGTTTTTTTTAATTGCTATATATTTTGTAAATCAGAGCAATGCATGCCTTTAAGAGTAGCAGGGCTCTGCTTATTAAGTCTTAGTGCAAGAAAATAACATATGTAGTCACTCAGGATCCCTGCAAGCAATTCAACATTTTCCAAAAGTGTGCAAACCCCTCCAATTAGAGAAAAGAAAAGTAGAACAAATAACAATTTCATAAGAATGTGCATGTACTCAAGTCCTACAACCATGTTTAGCTCTTTGTGCCATAACAAAGGAGAAATACCAATTTCCATCAGTCTGGCCCTACACACAAGCACAGTCCAACATATAGATCCCAGGCAGTTATCCTCTAAATAAGAGTCACAATAGCATCCCCAGGCACGTTTCGGCCTCAGATCTGAATGGACTGAAAGTGTTTTTGTATTTCCTTTCAGAGCTAACTGGCAACAGTATTCAGACCTAGGGCAACTAGAATATGAAGTGGGCTCTCCCAGTGATGATTTGCAGGTGTGCTTTCAACTGAAGCACGCTTGTGTGTGCAATGCAGAGTTGCGTCCTGCAGATACTCCTGGATTCTCAATCCAAGTGTGATACATTTTCTGAAACTGTGAGGTTTGGAATGACTGGAGCAACTTGTATTCTGAGAACGGGACATTTCCACAGTTTTCCAAAGTGCTCGTTTCTAGAATTTAGTTGAGCTGCATTAAAGGGGGTCAAAACACCCTTAGAACACTGTTTTCCCTGCATTCCCTACGAGTAGCCTTATTGTGTACTTTTCCCGAATGTGTTACACATATATTCATCATTGCATCCAATCTGAAAACTGGTACACCATAGATTAACGTCACATCCCATATACTTCTTCTTGATTGATGTGTCCTGTTTATTGATTGCTGCAGCGTTTGGTTCATCCAACTGAATAATATAGATAACTGCTAACAATATATTGACATTTGCATTACATGGTTTGATTTCTGTTCCCATTGTACTGTTCCTTGATAGTTACATCATAGTATCATCATATTCAGTGATTTTTTTTTTTTAAATTAAAGGGACTTTATGGTTCCTTTGCACTAAAGAAACCTATGAAATTCAGTGAAAAAACGTTGTTTTTCACTGTTGTTTCAACGTTGTTTCATCATGTACACACAATTCATGTGTGTACATGATGATGAAGTCTAATGTTAGTGTCATTTTTTGTTGGTGTTTTCTCTTTCCTCACTGATGTTGCCAGTATGTGCCTGTATGGGAGGAAATGTCTTTTAGGCCCCCTCCCCTCCATTCTGACCCGCTTGCTTACTATAGTCCTCCAAGGTGCCAGATAGACGTGGGACGACCCATATGGATGTAACGCTCATCTAAAAGGCCAATTCTTGACTCCATTTTGTACCAAACTCTGACTCGATTTTGTACATGGTAAAACAGTCCTATTAGCAAAAACCAGCCGCTGCAGCTCTCCCTCCGAGATCGCACACAGTGAGCCAGTCATTTCCCTCATCCTCCTCCCCTCTGTGTCCCCGCCGCAGTCCTGTTCTCAGGGGAGACCAGGCATGAACCAGCTGCAAGATAAACACTGTACCTTTTGCTTCCTCCATCCATCACTGACCTGTGAATGACCGGGCAAGAGCCCGGGTCTAAGAGAAACAATTCATCACCACAAAAATGTCCCATTGCATGCAGACCCTGCATTTATGATACACGCTGTGGATAACCCCCCAACCTCATTCCACGTTTGAAGTAACAGATACATACCCCACGCCTGTGTGCCACCCTGTTTCACCCACACTGCTAATCCCCATGTAAAGGCTATAAATCCCAGTTTGTGGTTGTGTACTAAGGGGCTGACTCTGAAATGCAACAAAACGATCTTCCCCAATTGCATTGCACTATATGTTTGGGTCCTTCATTGTTGGTTGCATGTCGTTCCTTGTCAAATAACTACACTAATGCCAAGTTGCTTGCTCAATCTGATGCAAAATATATAACCTTTATGCTCAATGGTTTTTATGTATGTTCGCAAACATGTTCAAATAAAATAGGTTTCTCATATGCACAATATAAACAGCAAGGCTAATGTAAATAGAGCCATTTTACAATACAATGATCATGGTTAATGCAAAGGTACAATCTTGTTTATTCTTTGTTGTACATGTAGTTACAATGACTTGGTTTTTACCTCACCCTAATGATTCACATATAATCCCACAAAGTGAATCGGACCTAGTTCAACAGGCCTCAGGGCCTTCTCTCCTCTCTTTCGCAGCAACTCGCACTCAACCTTCACCATCTTCCCCCTCTTGCTGCGCTGATGGCTAAAGGCCCTTTTTCTCACTGATGCCCTGATGCTACAGATGTAACCTCTCACCCTTCTGCTGAGCCTACACCAAGTACCCACCCTCCCCTCAGCCCCCGGACACACAATGTCACCATGAACTTGCCTTGCACCCTCAGACGCTGGTTACAGAAATATGGACAATAAGCCCCTCACCCCAAAGCCTTGTGATGTGGCAATATATATCCCCCTCACGATAACAAACAATAAAACCACTGTCTCATGGGATCTAAAGGAATGTTTGATGAATGTGACAAGATAATCTTGTGAATAGGCTAGGCACCTGGACCCATGTAGTCTCACTTGTATTGTCCAGGTCAGATGTCTAGCAATATAAATTCTTGTATGTCAAAATGCATATATAATGTTCAAGGTATGTGTGGCCACAAGAACAAAATGTTAAGTGGGTTATATCTTTAAAATCTGGACATCGCCTGACCTTGCACCTTACACAGACGAGCCCAGCTGACCCATATGCTCCGTGAACTAACCAGTTTCATGCCAGTGTAACGCTGACCTGGTATCCACGGGGACGTCACTTAGCCTGTTCTGACCTCTTACGACCTCAAACCCTTCCCTTTCGTATTTGTATTGAACTGAGTTATTTTTCTGTGTCTTTTTGGTGCTGCAACGTTTTCAGCGTGAATGCCGGTTATTAAGAAGAAATGCAGTGAGTAAGCGCGGTATGCGGCGCCTTTAGATGTTTCCACGCTAACCTGGAATGTCTTTTCTCTCTTGCAGCTGTATGAGAAGTTCAGGAAGTTGATAGACTGGTATGCGTCACTACGTTCAGCCCACTCCGCGACCTCATCAAAAAGACTGTCAAACAACACTGGCCCATCATCAGAAATGCAGGATCACTACAAAAAGTCCCACTATTTGCCTTTAAGAAAAACCGGAACATTAGAGAATCCTTGGTACACACCTTCATTGAGCCCACCAAGTCCACAAGCACCCTATGGAATCTTCCACCCATACAAGGCCACTACCGATGTGGCAAATGTACCATCTGCCAATTTACAGAGACTACCAAAATATTCAAACACAATGACATCAATTGGACTCTGCAGGACCACACCAATTGCAATACAAAGCAGGTCATATATGCTATCCTCCACGGGCCATCCCCCAATTCCGCCGCCTGTCCTAGAGGTTGTTATTTTAACATCACTTGACATTCTCTGAGGCTTTTTATTCTAGCCCCGTGTTTCCCCTCTTTCCGCAGCCTCCCACGCTTGCGGTTGACTCCAGCGTACTCATCACGCCAGCCTGTTCTACCCATATTATGCGCGGCAACAGGCCCTGAAGGTAAGCTTGCTCTTACCCTTTTACGCTTAGTTGCTCCACTACTCCGTATGGCTTAGTACAGCCTCCATGTCCTTCCTACTTCCACACGAACGACCACTTCTAGGACCTCGAAAAGCTTCCAGTGTACTGCTGACACTGCAGCTCCCTGAGCCACTGCACTCCAAAGTTCCGGTAAGCACCGATCCTTCATGTATTGATACCTCCACCTGTGCTAGTATTCAACGAATGTGCCCACCCCTATAACACCCCGTCTGTTTATTTCAACAGACCTCACAAAATATTTCCCGGTTTGGAATATCTCATCCTGATGAAGGCCACACCATCAGAGCTCATCCAAAGTCACTTTCTGGCCGAAACACTGTTGTGTTGACTGTTATTTTGTCTGTGTTGTCCTTGTTCAACCCCTCATTGTTTTGATGTATATGTGCTGACTATCACATGCTATCACCTCACTAAATCCACTGGTTTCCTTCCCAAGGACCGCTCAGTGGATGTGTAAGCATTGGAAAGACGTTACAAATATTTGAAATTTGTCACTCACAAACTGGTTACTATACCTTCAAAATGTGTAAATACTGTTGTATCTTGTATCACTCTCTATCAAGTGTATCTAAAAACACGTAAACTGCAGTTTTATTAAAAATCTAACTGCAGTACCCAGAACTGTCCTGATATACTGATATATTTTTGTCAGAAGTCATTTACAGTTACTTGTACACACTTACCAAGGTGTAACCCCTATATGTGTGTGTTCACCCTTCGTTAATCAGCCAGGTATTCTATGACCTTGCTCAATTTTGCTCTTTAATATGAGAGGTTCCGTAGACAGAGTTCCCCCAGAGCGGCTGGGATTCAGGTAAGCGTTTAAAGCTCGTACAGTCTTTAAAAATAAGCAAAGATTTGCTGAATGCTTACTATTGCCTTTTTTCTGTTCTTTTCCCTTTTCCTTAGGAAGCGGCGTGCCGGGATGGGAATGACACCGCCGAAGATGCCCGCAGAACAGAAGAAGCAATGAATGATGGGCAGAAGCGCTGCAAGGTAAAGCTGTTCCTAACAGGTGTTCTTGCAGGAGCTGAGCGGAGATGAAAGATGCAGGCTTACTGGAGACCGATCCGAACACGGTGAGAGTCACGCTGCAGGTGCAGAAAACACAAAGCATGTTTCTCAGCCTGGGCGTGGCTTAAATAGTCTCTGGGTATCCCAGGTGTCTCTGGGCTGAACCACACCCAAAAGACTAGACCGCACATGCAGTTCTGGGAACCGAAATATGTGGGGGCATCCATCTTGTCCCCATCAATGCACTACAAGTCCAATCCCCAATGTTATGCTATGGGAGTGAGTGAGTCTGGTGCCACAAGCGCCAAGTCTGACTCCAAGCGGGTCTTTGGAGGGATGGAGAGGCCCTTGAGGGCCATGTAGGTGATTGTGGCCTGGCTCCAGCCTAACATCTTGGAGGGCTGGGGACATGAGGGGCAGGGATCATGACAGCCAGCCAATCCAGAAGCACCACCCCTACAGCATGGATACAGTCCTGTCCCCTTCATCCAATGGCATCAATTTAATGTATCCCCTGTAGCACACATCATAGGCGACGCGATTCTGTAATATAATGTGTGTTTTCTGATGTTTGGGCTTGCCCTATTTGGTTTTGGATAAACTTTACTTATACCTTCACCCTCACTTGGTCCTGGTCTCATTCCCTCCAGGGGTGTGTCCATTATTGACTCTCATTGGGGAGTTATCACTGCATTTTGGGGGATGCTCACTTTCAAGTGGTGACCCCGACGCAATTGCGTTCTTTCCGTTCCTCCTGGCACGAGATGTCCCTGGCCACAGCAGAGACCGAGGGCACGTCCCCTCAAGAGAGCTGCCCGTCTATGGCAACTGGTACACCTAGACGTGCGCACACAGTAGGGTGAGAGGGTACGGGTCCCGGCTTTGCGAAAACCCACCTTACCGTTCGCTGGAGCTGGGTGCGGACATTGAGTGCGGGGCAGCGCCTGGACAGACCGGGTCCGGAGGGTCTCGGATCAAGACGGACACGTGAGTATCAAGTGCGAGCGACACTAAAAATAAGCTAGGGGAGGAATGTAGTTGTGGTATACGGAGTCAGACGAAGTGGAGGGGGATTAAAGGAGAACAGTGGTTAATATACCTAAGGGAGGGCTTGTGAGCTAAATCTATTTTTCTTATTCTTTCTGCATATGGCCATTAGGACAAGCTAAAGAGATTACAAGGTGAAAAAAGGAGTACAGGAGCCTAGCTCCGTGAGGGGGAGGAAGGCAACGCCACATAGTGCTATCTCGACTAGTGCTGGATTTAAAGAGGAAAATAACTGGAATCAGTAGGAGTCTTATGTAAAGGGGAGACTCGGAGTACAATATAAAAAACACTTTATTCTTTTTTCTTCTTTTGGCAGAGGGGCAGGACTAAGACAAAAAAGGGTTTAGAGTATCAACGAACCAATAATAAGGGTAAAGGGGACAGGTAGGGAGGATTTATGTTAAATATTACATGTGATGTGTTTTTCGGTTGGTGTTATGTAATTGCCCTGTTGTGTTTGTTGTGCCTAGTGTACACAGATAAGTCTTGACAAAACAAGTACTGCATTATTGTTTTAAGGACTTTGTCATAGTAAGTGTGACCAATTGAAGAGTACTGAATATTGTGACACAGAAGTGGTATACAAAGGTGTAAAGTACTGCAGTATTGTGAAGTGCATCTTTTATAACAACTTTTAAGGTGGGGGAGGAAGTGTTGGGGACAGAATGGTTGCAGAAACACTGTTGGCCCACATCTGTCAAAGTTTGCCAGGGTATGCAGAAAGGATCACAAAATACCATGATCAAAGGATCACAGAGTTAAAAGGGGAAGGCCTACCCCAGGTATGGCCCAAAGGAGGATTGTTCGACAAAAATGTCCCAGACATGTAGCCACCTGTTTGTTTGTGAAATATAAAGGTAAACAATTACACAACAGATGAGACTTATGGAGGCTCTTCGAGGAGGTACCTCCAAGCAAAGGAAAAGAACAGAACAAGGAATAGATCTCATCTCCCCTGGCAGCAATCAATAGTGGGAAGGAGGGGTAAGAGAGGGAAGGGAAAGTAGAGGTTGCTCGATAATATCCCCTCCTGCCAAATCCAGTACCAGCTGAAGGGTATAGTGACCCAGTGTACGTGTCCAATCCTACCACCCCATCCGCACCTCAACCCGCAGCCCCTCCCCCATACGAGTGTCAAAGAACAGGTACACAGGTGAGTACCCCGGCAATAGATATCGAAAAATTCACACACAATCTAGATTCACGATTAACAATGGCTCGAACTGAACTTTCATGACTAAAAAATATATGCAAACAAGGAGGATCTGGTCCCTCCAGAGTGTAACAAACAAAGATGCCACAACCACTTGACAGGTCTATGAAAGAAGGGTGGAAAAAGGGAGAACTATTGTTCCGGATCAATGATACAACTACAAGGTTAACAGAAATAGGTCAGGAAACAACTGAGGGGGGCGCAGAAGGAGGAGACATAGCATCAGATAGGGAAGAAGAATATTGGTGCGACATAGAAGAGCAAGAAAAGGAAGAGAGGCGACTGGGGAGAGCAACAGGTGGGGTGCCAGCAGGTATAGAGCAGACTCCCTTGGAAGGTTGAGGAATAGAATGGGACAAATGGAAATACTAGTGAAAAAGGGAGCGAAGGTAAGTACAGGGAAGGTAGCCAGAAGCAAGTTACAGTTAGCACTGATACACAGGGGGGGGGGAGGCCCAATTACATACCCCGGGCCCAAATGGATAAGGCAAATGTACTAAAATTGTTACCCCCGCTTTCAGGGGGGGGCAAGTAAGTGGATATATGCATTTGATATGATATGATATGGCATTTGTAACGCGCCTATACACAAGTGTTTCAAGGCGCGACGAGGCAGGGAGGGCGGAACAAGGGGAAGACAGACAACGATCCTACTAGGCCAGGTGTCATTCAGACCGCGCAAGTGCAGGGGTAGGGGGAAGGGAAAAAAGTGCAAGGGGAAGGGGGAGGGGGGGGGAGTGCAGTACAAATAGGTAGAAAAGAAATAAAATAATAAATAAATAAAATAAAATTTGAGAAAAACACTGCCGGGGTTCCCTTGGCAGTAGGGGATGTCAAGAGTTTACTATTGTCCGCAGTAGGTGACGAAGCTAACAGAGTTTGGGCAAAGGCAGGCTTCCCTGGAATAACACTAGACTGTGACCGCCATGATGGAGCGTCTTTTAATACAGTAAGAGCAAGAGTATGGGACACACTGAGAGACACTTTCCCAGATATGCCATATTTACAGTCTGTAATGCAGTGTACAATGAGTGAGGAGGAGGATACAATGGCCTTCATTTTACGGGGACAGGAGATGTGGAGGGCAGGGATGGCCACGGCTTGGGATCAATCAACCTCCCTGTTCTACTTCATAATCAAAAGAGGACTACCGAAGGAAGTTCAGAAGGCCCTTGATAAAATAGCTTGGATAGAAGCCAAAGGGTGGCCAGAAATACAGCGTATTATAGTACATCATTACAAAGAATTAAAGAAAGAGAAAGGGAGATAGCCCAAAAGCGACTGGCAGATGAGGCTAAATTAATTCAAGCAAAATTAGTGAAGGTTGCAGCCGCAGTAGCCACCCTCCCTCCAAACAGAGAATGAGAGGAGGAGGAAGGGGCGATAGCAATACATGCCAGGATGGCAGCAAAATGGGCAGGAAATGGACAGGAGCAGTGGAATGCTGAGGAACAATATGGAGGGCCACACTAGCAAGTAAGGAGTGCCTGTGGAGGCAGAGGTGGGTACAGAGGATCTAGTGGAGGTGGGTATGGGTACGGAGGATATAGAGGACAGGTTCCTAGAAGAGGACCAGAAGTCTGTTGGAACTGTGGGAGGTGGGGGCATTTCGTAAGAGAGTGTTGAAGCCGCCCCATGAACAATTATCAGAATGAACAGCAGTACAGTCACCCCCACCTAGGAAGCCTGCACGGGCTGCCCATGGGTGGTGGCAGGAGAGAAGAGCATCCCGATCATAGGTACACAGACGATCTCAGAGCACCCTAAGAGAGCACACAACAACACTCACATTCCCGAGAACACATGGCCTCTGTTTGCAGTAATCCCTTTGTTACAACGGCAAATGGTGTCCCTGCGCCATTCAGAGTGGCAGTGGTGTCAGGAAATATTTTTGATAATGGGGAGAATCTGAGATATTCAGCATTGGACAACCCACAGAGAGCACTTGCATGTCCACTACTATCAACAACCCTTGACGCAGCTGAGGAACCACTGTTGGGGGCGGAGATAGGAAACAAACAGTTCATCTTTATGGTAGACTCGGGAGCAGAAAAATCGTGCCTACGAGAAGGCAGGTTTCCGTTATCTAATCATAAAATGGAGACACAGGAGATTTCTGGGGTGGTGGTCAAGGTTCCATACACAGAAGAATTGGATTTATCAGTAGAGGGAAAAACAGTGCAAGCACCCCTATTGTACTACGAAGAGTCACCTATAAATTTGCTGGGGGGGACCTTCTCAGTAAGCTCAATATGACGATTTCCTTTACAGAAAGGGGGATAGTGTGTTCTACTCCTTGGATCTGTCCAATGCGAGCAATGCTAGTCATACACACACAAGCCACGGCACAACAGGTGCGTGGAATACCTGTAGACGTAGATATGTTCATTCAAGGGTTAAAGACACTATCACTGGTTGTACCTGAGCTGAAGCGTCAAGAATGGAGAGTGGCAACAGAATGTGTGTTTCGTCCCGTAGCACGCCCCAAAATAATGCCAGGATCGGTGGTGTCCCTAGACTTACATGGGGTGCAGGTATCATCACAAAGGATAGCAGTGATCAGGCGGGACATACATGGCTATGAATGGCGAACAGTGTTGTGCATAAATTCCAACATAGCCCTGCGAGATTTGTCAGATGAGGAGCTGTTCACTGACTCAGACAGTGACAGAGAAATAATAATGGAGATAGCAATTCCCTATGACATAATGATTCAGAATCGATCAGTGCCACTACCTCTTATGGCCGTGGTAAGCACAAAACCAGTATTTTTTAATGATGACATGCAACTGGTGCCAAAGGATTTATGGACAACAGGCCCACGGCGTGGGATTGTTGCGTGAAGTAACACCAGTAAAAATAAAACTGAAACCAGGGGCATTGTTGCCCCAGGTGAAACAGTACCCCCTGTCACGGGAAGCAGAAGAAGGGATAAAAGAAACAATACACGCCCTACTACAGCAAGGGATCATAGTAACTTTAAATTCTCCCTGTTATTCTTGTATCTGCCCCATCAAAAAGGCAAAGGGAGGGGCTTGGAGGATGATACAGGTCCTACGCCCACTCAATTATGTCATACAAAAAGAGTTCCCACTTGTCCCAAATCCTGCATCAATTTTGTGCAGCATACCCAAAGATGCATCATGTTTCACAGTGGTAGATCTGAAGAACGCACTTGTCTCAGTGCCACTGGACCCCAAGTCACAATATTTGACAGCATTCACGCTGGGGGGAAAAGATATGACCATTGTAGATTGCCCCATGGATACCGTGAGAGCCCAAGTATATTCAACAGAATTTTACATGAAGATCTTGGAAATATTGACACAAAGAGCACGTTCATTCAATACGTAGACAACCTTTTGATTTGTGGAAAAAATGAGGATGAGTGCAGAAAGGATTCTGTAACACTATTGACATTGTTGGCACACAAAGGCTGCAAGGTGGATGAGGAGAAATTATAATACTGTTTAACAGAAGTGTTGTATTTGGGTCAACTGATATCAAAAGATGGAAAAAGAATAATACCCGATAGGGCAGCTGCAGTGTGAGCTGTGAATGAGCCTAGAACAGTGAAGGAGATGCAGAAATTTCTTGGCATGTGCAATTATTGCTGAGCATGGATATCAGAATATGCAGGATACACAAAGCCCCTCCTACAGGGCCTCAAAGTAGCACAGAGGGAGAACGTAGCAATACAATGGACACCAGAAATGCACAATGCATTCAATACACTAAAAGAGCTGATATCAACGGGACCTGTCGTAGCCACCCCAGACTATGAACGCAAATTTTATTTATTTTCGCATTGTGATGGAACACTCATGACAGCAGTACGGACACAAAAAACATCATTGGGTCACAAGCCTCTGGCGTACTACAGTGGCTGCAGCGTTCGCCATTGAAAAGAGCGCAACCATTGTGATCGGATGCTCCGTGACTTTGTACGTGGAGCACTCACTGTTGGCCGGTACTGAATACTCCCAGCAACTTGTCTTCAGGGATTATGGCAACAGGTGCGGGTATGGCATATACATCCTCTCCTTCTGCACCCCAACCCATACAGGAAAGGGCATCTGCCTTCCTATTTTGTGCCCCTGGATGGTATGTCACTGTGAAATCATATTCAGCGAAGAACTGTGCCCATCTCAATTGACGTGGAGACTGCACCTTAGCGGTGCGTGGATATTGTAGTTTACGATGGTCTGATAGTACAGTAACAGTGTGACGCGCCCCAAGCAGGTGTGTTGCTATTCTTTGAATGCTGCTTTAATGGCAAGTAGCTCCTTATCGGTCACGGCATAGTTCAATTCAGCATTGTTGAAATTCTTGGACCAGAATGCCACAGGGTCCAGCTGATTGGTCTTTGGGTTCCGGTGAGACAGGACCGCCCCCATTGCGACGCTAGATGCATGGGTCTCTACCAAATACGTGAGATCTGGATCTGGGTGCCGAAGAATCGGCACAGTGATGAATTGGTGTTTAAGGTGGTTGAAGGCATGCTCAGCTTCAATAGTCCAGGCAACGCTTTTGTTCTTCCACAGTAACAAAGTAATGGGATGGGCGATATTTGAAATGTCAGAGATGCACCACCCATAAAAATTGGCAAACCACAGGAAGCTCTGGACTGCTTTCACTGATGTAGCTGATGGCCACTGAAGTATTGCTTACACCTTGTGTTTATCTTGAATTCCTTGCGGGGTCAGGACAAATCACAGGAATTCCACCTCACTTATATGGAGGGCACATTTTTCTAATTTGGCATATAGGCGATGCCATTGTAACTTCTCCAAAACTGCTTTGACATGTTGCACATGCTCCTCCGTGTTGATGAATAGATCAGAATCTCGTCTATATATACCATAGCACAAACATCCAGTAACTCCCTGAGGACATCATTCATTAAGAACTGGAAGGATGCTGGTGCGTAGCATAAGTTAAAGGGCATGACAGTGTATTCAAACAGCCCAAACCTGGTATGGAAGGCCATCTTCCACTTGTCACCTGCATTTACGCTTACCAAGTGGTATGCCCTCCTGATGTAAGCTTGGTGTAGATCGTGGCTCCTTACACTGGCTCCAGCAGTACTGAGATTAGTGGTAGAGGGTACCTGTTTGTGATCTTATGATGCCCTTTATAGTTGATGCAGGTTCTAAGTTCCCCCTCCTTTTTAGGGATGAAAAAGAGAGCTGAGGAAGCAGGAGACTTGGAAGGCCAAATGAATTTGTTAGCCAAGTATTGATCTAGGTAACTGCGTAGATGTTGGTTTTCTTTTTCTGTAAGGGCATATATGCGGCTGCATGGTGCTTGAGAACCAGGAATAAAATCTATTCGGCAGTCATAAGGCCGATGTGGCAGTAGGGTATTGGCTTGCTCTTTCTGGAATACATCCTCATAAGCTACACACTCAGGAGGCAACTGCCCGATGATCCCAGTTGTTACTCTGTGGCTGTTGTGTGTTCTTGGCGGTGTGGGACTAGGTGTAAGTGAATAGCAGGTCTGTAAATAAACATTTTGTGAAGAAAGTCAACGTGTGTGTCCACCAATTGATGACCAGATTATTAGACTCCAACAAAGGCATCCCTAATATAAGCTGAAAATGAGGCGCGTTGATCAGGTAAAAAGTTATGAGTTCCTGATGGCCATCATGACACAGCAGTTGCACTTCCCCCGTGCACTGGGTCACTGGTCCAGATGAAAGCTGCATACTGTCCACTGAGACCAGTTTGTCCACCTTGGCTCTCCGTTGCATGGGAACACCAATCCGATGGGCCACTGTAATATCCATGCAGTTACCTACTGCACCGTAGTCCACGTAAGCCTCTAGGGCATGCATTCTCTGTGGCTGCTCCGGGTGGATGAGAATGATTGGTGTCGTGACATGTAAGACCGTTGACTCCCTTTCTTGTCTCAACAAGCCGATCCCTACTCTTGTTTAGCTACACATTTTTCCGAAGGCTTGTTTGCTTCACTCAAACCAGTGTCAACGACCCCTAAGGGTTTTGGGGGTAACTTGCTTGGGCAGTCTCTTAAAAAATGTCCATCTTTGCCGCAGTATAAGCAAAGTTTTTGTCGCCTACGACTCTCTCTCTCCTCCTTGCTCAATGGCCCTCTTACGCTGCCAAATTCAATGGGTTCCAGTGGAGCTTCTATGCAGCGTGAAGCAGTTTCCCGTGGGCGTTCATACAGGGGATGTCCTTCAGAACGAGACTGATCAGATCTTCTCTCCTGCAACCGATAATCTAACTGTAGCAACAAATCAATGTATTCGGAGCAACTCTCCAGTGGGTTGATGACTTGGGCTAACACATCCTTATGCTCACCTCAGAGACCTCGATAGTATAGGGTGGTCCGTTTTTCTTCCGGCCAATTTGTTTCTGCCACTAGCCGGTTGAAGCTGGTGAAATATATCAAAAGATCCTGATATCCTTGTCGTAAGGCCAACAGTTCTCTATCCAGGGCCTGCCCTTGCGTCCTGCGAGCAATGAGTTTGTCTAATTCTTGTTGGAACCCCGTAAAATTATACAAAATGGGGTTGTCTCAATTGACTAATGGCACCGACCAGCTGGCCGCGTGTCCACCCAGGTATGATAAAACTAAGGCAACCTTAGTTTGATCTGTTGGGAATGCCCCTGGCTGGCACAAAAAGTGAAGCCTTCATTGGTTCACAAATGTACCATATCTCTGGAGGTCTCCTGAAAACCGTTCGGGTGGAGCCAAGGTAACTGTGACAGGGTTGGTGACCTGTATCTGGATAGGCGCTGCTGAAGTGCCATCTGACGGACCCGGTAAAGGGACCTGACCTGATTGGGTCCTAGTAAAGCACTTAGCTAACTCCACTGTTCTTTTTTCGGTTCACCACCAACTCTTTTCTCATAGCGTTGGTCTCAGAATGAGCTGCGTGGACCTCAGCCTGCAATTCACCCAACAGAGCGGCTAACTAGTCAACTTCTGTAGCCATGACACTCGGGCAGGGTTAATAAGTGTGGGCTTAGTGTTCTGTAACGCTTACCTCTGGGGCCCTGCAGGAGTGCCTGGTCCGGATCGACAGGCGTGCTTCTCGATGATGGGATGATCCCAAGGACAAGACGCTGACCCAAACCACTCTCTTCCCACTGTTTAGCTGACTGGCTATAGCCCAGCGTGCAGTGCAGTTGGGAGTGATTTGTCTCAGAGGAATGAGGAAGATTGATGTGACTTCTGATGGTGCCTAAGGATGAACAAGTAAAGTGTGTTATTGTGTACTGACTAAACCTATTCCCCAACTAACCCTTCCACTACCTCTTAAATTGTTTGTTAGGAGTTAACACAGGCTCACCTTTGGTGTCTAGATAGCTCACACTGGATGGTTATGGCCCAGTCCTGCTGTGGCGCACAAGATGCTGCCTGAAGTTCCAACTCGAAAGGTAACTTCCTTAGGGTCTTTCAATGTCCTCAATGTCCTCACTGAGGGCCTCATCACGAGTTGGGCGGAAATGCCGGTGCTATTAGTGCCGGCGCTAATAGCCCTTCCGCCAAACCCCCGGCGATATTAGCGCCGGATCACGGGTGTGGCGGAACGGTTATTGCCCTTTCCCCATTGTGCCCATTCGGGAATTCCTCATTCCCCATTGAGACCATGGGGAAAATGTGTGCTATTACCACCGGCGGATTTCCCGCTGACGGTCAACGCGCCAAAAATGGGCAAATTTGCTGTGGATTTCCCCCCACCAAGGTCATGATCTGGCAGAACCTTAAATTCAGCGGTAATGGCGCTACCGCCGCATTTAAGGGTTACTGGCAAACTCGTGATGAGGGCCTGTGTCTTTAATTTTCCTTAAATGCCTGTAGCACTAGCAAGTTACTTATAAAGGCTTAGGATATGCTGAGTTGCACAATCTGCACATTAGAGATGTAATGACTGATCTCTCCTCATGGTTTCTTCTGCATCAGCCGCTGTGAAGAAAAGCAATCAGCCATAGAGAAGAATGCTGCTATCAGCTGTGTGAGGCCACAGCTGTGATGAGAGCTCTGCTGTCAGCTGTGTAGAGCGGGATGTGAGGTAAGCAGGGTTGTTGGGGATCCAGGAGTGTAAGTGCGGCAGTCACAAGACTTAGAGTTCGTTTTCCGTTGCAGGTGCAGGAGAACGTTGGGACATCTCCGACGCATGGAAATAGAAGGCGGGCGCTGCTTCTGGTATTCACTCATTCCGGGTAAGGTGTTGAAACCAGCTGGAATTCCGGAGAGCAAGGGGACCGTTGCTTAGCTTGAAACAGGTAAAATGAACAGGATGCAGGCTTGGAAAGGCAAGCGCACCACAGATCAGTTGGAAACAGGTAGGTTTTCAGAGAAAATACTCTGGCACGTTTAATTGATGAGCGGCAAGCATTACACCGCTTGCATTCTTGCTGGAAGGAACGCTAAGCACTGGGTGTGGCCAAGGGTGGGGTTTTTATAACCCTGGGCTGCACCCAGCCAATAGACCACCACAGATCAAGCTGTATGAGCTGCTTTGGGGCTGTCTTGGTTTCCAGGCAAAGTCCCAACCTGGCGGACATTTTGTCAGGGGCATCCACAACGTGCAAACAGGTGCTTACGCCAGCTAGCTACCCTCATTTTCCACCGCTGGCCCACACTGCTCATATGCTTCTGAATGGGATATGAAGGAACACTTGCCATTCTGTTAGGGTTCATGAAAGTCTCCCTGTCAAGCTGGTACAAGGTGTAGATTTGGCTTGGGGTCAGGTTCTAGAGCGAGGCCCTGATGCAGGGTATTGGTGGCTGCCTACAGAGTGCTACCTGCTGCCGGTTGTTGTTATGCATGGCCAAATGTTTCCTCATTAGCCTCCTGTGCCTATGCCACCTCCTCTTCCTCTCTGCTGCTTCATCCTCAATCACTCCTTTCAGGTTCCCCAACCCAATTGCTGCTATAGCGTCTGCCAGCATGATTGTGTTGGGTGGTGGGTTGGGTGTGGGTGCGGTCCTTTTGTACATTCCCAGTGGTCAATGGTGTGCAGCTGGGCTAATTTTGGATACCTGTGGCCTGTTTACCAGCATAGTTGTGTTGGCAGGGGGGTTTGGTGTGGGTGTGGTCCTTTTGGACATTCACAGTGGTCAATGGTGTGCAGCTGGGGTGATTTTGGACACCTGGGGCCTGTTACAGCTCACCTGGAACTGTTTAACGCCTGGTCTGTGGTGCTGGTATTACAGGCATCGTGATCATGGTGCCACTGGCATGTTCATGGTTGTGTTTTCGTTTAGGTGGTAATTTGAATGTGCCCGTACTAACTCTGTGCCGGTAATTCAGGCACATCTAGTGACTCTTTTTGCAGTTTATGGTCATGGTGCTACCGGGTGTGGTAGCACCGTGGGTGTCACTTTGCTGTAGCAGTGTTTCCGCACTTGTGACTCTGGATGTGCTGGTCTGGAAAACTGTGCAGGTACGGTGTTACCGGCACCACTCTTTCTGGACTAGCATACTTGTAATGAGACCCAGTGTGTGAGTGGGAAGGAGTGTTTATGTGTGGGTATCGGCAGTGTGCATTTGTGGGGGATCCCATGTTTGTTCAGAGGCAATGTGTGTGGCTGGGGAAGAGGGGCAATGTCTGGGAACAGAGGCAGGGTGTCTATTTGGGGTTGTTAGTGTTTGGCGGTGTAGCATGTGGAGGGGTCAGTATGTGTGTGGGGGCAGGGGTGGTGTGTGAGGACAACATGCATGTGCGTAGGAGAGTTACTGTTTGTGGGGCTGATGCAGTGTTGAGGGCAGGATGTGGTTGCTGCTGCAAAATATGTTTTCTGATGGTGGTCTAGCTTATAGTAATGTGCCCCCTGGGGGCCAGACCCACTTCTGACATTGTTATTGCAAAGAACATTCCTTATGGTGCTCCAGCGCAGAGTACTTCCTCCCAGTTGGGCCCTCATCTGCACCTGACACCACTGCTGCAGAAAATGTTTGCTGATGGCGCTCCGGAACATGGTAATACCTCCCCTGTGGGCCCCCACCCTGCTCTGACATCATCTCTGCCTGCAATCCCTTGTTATGGCACTGAGGCAATTTGTACTGCCTCCCTTGAGGGCCCCCACCTGCCACTGACACTATTCCTGCCTGCCCTACACTGGATCAGCGCTAGGTCACATAGGGATGACACAGCCAATGATATGAGCCAGACCTTGCCTGTTGGCTCCATTCTGCCCCATCCTCCTTCCTGCCGCCATTGTATTTGATGGGCACTGCAGCGCACCATGCTGCTTACTCCTTGACCATGGGTTTTCCTCGAGACTCTCCTGATGACCCATCAACACCCTGGTTTCCATTCCTACCGGTACTGCACGACACTGAATCTGCGGCACAACGCGATGCTCTGACCCTGATCTAAATCTCTTACTGAGATCTCCCTAGTGGCATCTCACCACCACTGAGGGTCAAGGCATCAACTAGACGAGGCTTCCATTCACCTACTGGACCTATGCTACCATGTCCATTGACCTAGATGATATAGCTACACACAACGCTTTTGTTGGGCATAGGCACCTCCACTCACTTCACTGCCCCTGCCATTCTCTCTCATAGTCCTCCATCCTCCTCCAGCAAACTGATCTGTGCCAGCATCCCTACCATGCTTGGGCGCTTGCCGCCAACACAGACTTCGTTCTAGAACGTTCATTGCCACCACCTTCAAGCACTTTCCACCTCGAGGAGGTTCCAGATGGACCAGACTAGGAACTCAGAAAAACCCTTCTCCTTCCCCTGATATGACACTCAGCCCTTCAACGCCTTCTCAGCAAACTGAATTCCTCAAATGCGCACTAATTAATGTCAGATCATTTAGTGCTCCTGCTGTTGAAATACATGACCTTATCCTTGATTTACACTTAGACATCCTGGCCACCACATAATCTTGATTGCATGATGTATCTGGCCCACTACTCTCCCTGGCCAACCCACCTGACTACTCTATTTACAGATCAGACTGCATTGAGACCATAGGAGATGGAGTAGTCATCATTGATAAATCCCACCTGCAAAACAGGCCATGCCCCCTCCCCAGAACCCCAGGATATGAAAGGTCACACCTGATGGTGACCACTGATCCTCTAAGCACATTCAATCTGCATTTCATCTATAGGCAACCCAACGGACTCAGCTGCCCTGATATTTATATCCCACTCCTTATTACGCCCTTCATAAAACCCTCTACTAAATTCATCATCATGATGCCTCTGACCATAAAGCCTCTGCTCTTTCAGTCACGCTTATTGACATGTGCTTCACCCAACTAATAACTGCCCCTACCCACTCTGAAGGGCGCATCCTTGATTGGATCCTTAAGGCCAATGCTACCATCTTTATCTCCTCGATTGACCCTCTCCAAGCTCCACAAAACTGCAGTTCTGGCACTGAGCCATATACACATCTACAACACATGTAATCTGAAGTATGAGGTTCTTATGCCTTCAATCCTCACTTCACTCAGCACCAATGCCTGAGATCAGACATACTCGGCACATGACCTTGCCAATCAATTCCATGCTTGCCTGCTCCAGACACTTGATCTACATGCGCTGATCAAAACAAAAATTCCTAAACTGCATGTTAATAAGTAAATGACCAAACTTCACAGCAGTCTTTGTCTTTAGTGAGAATTTATTTTAGTGGTTCATCCAAGAGAAAGGCCCCCAGCTGTGAGCCAGGATCTCTCTCTCTCCTCCTGCGCCAATCCTTTCTGCTGCTCGAATGTGGAACTCTTACTTAATAATAACAGCAAAGGTTCCTTGGTAACTAGGTTACATAGCAGCAGCTGACAATGATAGTAAGTCCAAACACCTCCTAACACCTCCCTTCCTTTTACCAAAATATGAGTGCTTGCTTCATGTAAACAAACATTTGCATTGAAGAACTTAAGGTTTCTTATTTACATATTAACTGATACAAAGCTATGTGAGAGAATAGGTTAAATGCGGTGGTGTAAAGTTACTAGGTGTTGTTAACCTTTTTGCAAATTGCTATCCTCTCCTTGTTCCAGACCCCACCTCCTTTAACAAGAACCGATGATCCCAAGTCCTTAACAACTTGTTTGGGCTGGGAAAATATGGATGCACCTTTGCGCACCTTGGTAGGCAGTTTGATCTTAATCCAGTCACCTTCCTCAAGACTGAACTCTCTACAAGCATTTTTCCTGTCATATTGCTCCTTGGATTTTACCCCTGATTCGAATATCTTCTCCCTCACTGCCTCCAAATCTACTCCTATGAATTTTGACTTTCCCATCCAGCCTGGACACATGTGCGAGTTAGGCTTCCTCCCTCTTAGTAGTTCAAAAGGAGACACACCCGTAACACTGTGCGGAGCTAGTCTATACTGGAATGTTCTCTCCATTATGGTCCTGACCCAATCACCTCCTGTGGCTACCGCAATTCTAATGGCATCCATGAGTGTGCGGTTGAAGCGTTCTACGCACCCATTGGTCTGGGGATGATATAATGAGGTGGTTACTTGTTCTATGCCATGGTTACTCAAAAACTCTCTAAATTCCCTGGAAACCAATTGGGTGCCATTATCTGATAAACACTTCCTGGGGAATCCTTCTTTCCAAAACAATTGCTCCAAACATTTAATGATGCTACTACTGGATATATCTCTTAGTGTAAATATTTCAGGCCACTTGGATAATAAGTCTATGACAACCAACACATAGGTGTCTCTCCCACCTCTGATATTGAAAGGACCTAATAAATCCAAGGCAACCTCGTCCCAGGGAACCGTGGAGGGTTTCCTAACGGTCATGGGTACTTTCTGAATCCTGAGACCCTTATTTCCTTCAATACAATCACTGCAATTGTTGACCACTTCTTCTGTGTCTTTGTCTAGACTGGGCCACCAAAATTCTGCTCTAACTAAGCCTTTGGTTCTGGGCAGTCCCAAATGCCCAACATGAGCTAGCTCAATTATTAACTTTCTCATTTTGATAGGTACAACCATCTGATGTCCCCTATGTAAATATCCTTTATCAATCCAGAGTTCTTCTTTGACTTTGGCAAACCCACCTAAATCACCAAGATAATTTCTTATTCTGTTCTGCGTCACTAATGTCAAAACTCTCTGGTACAATTCATCCTCAGAACATGCATTGTCCCACTCCTCTTTCTTTACTGACTCATGAACCTGAAATATTTCAACACCCTTCTCACGAGTCGGAGAAAATTCCTCAGACACAATTTCTCTCAAAACTGATCTGGATAGGGCATCAGCAACTACATTGGTTTCACCACTAACGTGAAGCATGTCATATTGCAGGCCTTGTAAGGAAGTCACCCACTTCATGATGCGTCTGGAGACACCCTCCAGACCACCCTTGGTAAATATTCCTATCAGGGGCTTATGGTCGGTACACACTGTGAATTCTCTGCCCCACAGATATCTTTTGAATTTTTCCACTCCCCAGACACAAGCCAATGCTTCCTTTTCTACAACTGAATATCTGTTCTCAGGTCCTTTGAGAGATCTAGAGGCAAATGCAATGGTGTGTAAGCCTTCCTGATCTTCCTGCATTAAAACTGCCCCAATACCATAGTCACTGGCATCCACAAATAGTAATGAATGTCTGCCTTCCTCAAACGTTTTCAAAATGGGTGCATTGGCAATGGCATCTTTAATCTTACAAAACACCTCCTCACATGACTCATTCCACTTAAAAGTAACACCTTTCCGAGTCAACATCCTCATATTCCTTGACAAATTTGACAAACCTCTAACGAACTTGCCATAAAATTCAACAAGACCAAGAAAAGACAGTACATCTGCTTTAGATTTTGGTGCTTCCATCTTACAAATGGCTTCTATGGCCTTTTCTTTGGGTTTGATACCTTCTCCCGTGATTTCATGACCCAGATATTCAACTTTGTCAGTTTTAAATATACATTTCTCTAAAGATACTGTAAAACCAGCATCTTTGAATATGTTCAACACTCTCTCTAACCTTTTATCATGTTCTACTTCACCTTTCCCACATACTAGCACATCATCCTGGTAGCACATGACACCTCTCTCACCTCCCAATAGTCTGTACATCACGTTCTGAAACACACTCGCTGCTGAAATCAATCCAAATGGCATTCGTATACATCTGAAGAGACCAATAGGGGTAATGAAAGCTGTAAGATCTCTAGAGTCAGGGTGTAATTCCACTTGATGATATGCAGATTTTAGGTCAATAAGGGAAAACACTTTGGAACCGGACACACCTGCCAATAGATCATCTATTCTGGGTAAAGGGAATTTATCAGCCACCACATTTTTATTCAGGTGTCTAAGGTCAATGCATATCCGCAGAGATCCATTGCCCTTTTTCACTATTACAATGGGACTAACCCACTCTGAGGAATCAATTTTCTCTATCACTCCTTCACTTTCCATTTTCTTCAATTCACTTTCTACATCTTTTCTAAGAGCCAAAGGAATGGTACGTAATTTGGCAACTTTGGGAATGGCATCTCTCTTCAAGCGAATTTTATGCACAAATCCTTTCAAGCACCCCAACTTGGTGACACTCATTTGCCCTCTGGCCCCCTCCATGACAGTATTCGAGACAGATTTTTCACCTTCCACAGTCAACACCTGTTCTGGGTGACTTGCTTCGAGTCTTATCTTGAGCTCTGCCTGATCGCTCCAGGACAACAGCTCTCCACCTCTGTTGGCCACATGGACAGTCCCTATCGCCTTCCTGTCTTTGAATTGGAGCTCGGCTTCAAAGCACCCTAAAATTTCTATAGGCACATCTCCATAAGCATTTGCTCTCACCACATTCTCCCACAATGTACAACATCCAAATTTCTCCCTCCACACATGCACACTTATCAAAGTATAATCTGCTCCACTGTCCATGAGCATTGATACTGGCACACCCCCAACTAGCACAGTTGCATATGGTTTCTTTTTCCTGACCTTACCATCAATGGCATTGACAGAAAAAATAACTTCCCTACCAGCATCATCAATTGAGATATATTCCTGATCCGCATTGACTTCATGTATTTGGCCTGAGGTGGTATAAAAATTCCTACAGCATCTAGCCATGTGTCCCCTGACCCCACATTCATTACATACAATGTGTGTTGCATAACATTCTTTGTCAGATGCTATGTGAGACAAACTCCCCCATCTGAAACACCTCCTAGTTGAAGTAATTCTCGGGTAACCAGAGTCTCTGCCACCCCTAAATGTATTATTCTCACTGGGCGGACCTCTGGTAGATGACCCTTGTTGTCCCCATACTCTGGTGGAGGGACCTTGACGACCCTCAGGTCTCCTACCCATTTGCCAAGGGCGACGCAAAGTTGCTGCCACACTTCTCTGCATCACTCTCGAAGCCTTGTGTATGCAGCTTCATTGTCATCTGTTTTGGACTTATCCTAAGATGTATTATCCAGCTGGAGAACTTTTATACATTTGTCTGTGTGTTCTATCAGTTTCGCTATCTCAATTGCCCTGTCAAGAGAAGGATTTCTTTCCTTCCATAATTCCTTCCTGATGTTATCATTAGAACACTTTTCTTTTTTTTAAAATATTTTTTATTTTATTCAAACCAAACAACAATACAACAAAACATAAATAAACACATTGAACAACATAAACACCGCAATCCCCATCCCTCCCCCCTATGAGCCTGTATGTTCTTCACATTCAGTATCCGCTTCGTGTGTCAGGGTATCGCTGTCCTCAGATTCAACCGGAGCCGACACTGCTCCAAACATTTCAGCTATCAATAATTTCCATGCCATGAGGGAGCCCATTTCTTCATCCCCCCCGCGTTACTAGCCTCTTGCCACACCACTGTTTCAGCCTCCGCCCATTTTTGTAGGTCCTTCCACCAGACCTCCACCCGTGGCTTATGACACTCCTTCCATCCCATGGCGATCCTTCGTTTCGCAAGCACATATGCCAAATCTCTCAGTTTCCCAACATGTTTGAGTTTTCGCGCTCTGGGATACCCCCCCAGCAAGCAGGCCCAGGCCGAGTCTACTTTAAGCGTGACCCCCTTTCCTGCTAGTTTCTGTGCCACTTCACCCCAGTAGAATTCAATTACTGGGCACGCCCAGAACATGTGTATCATGTCGGCATTCTCCTCGTCACACTTAGGGCACGCCTGGCGCCCAATATTCCGGAACTTTGATATTCTCAGTGGGGTCATGTACGCCCTATGCGTTATATATAACTGTATCTGTTTGAACCTGGCATTTCTCGACACCTTCTTATGATATCCCAAAGCACGTTCCCACATCCCATCTTCCATCGGGGCTCCCATCTCTGTTTCCCATTCTAATCTCAAATGCACCAGGTCCTTCCCAACCTTAGTCATCAACATCTCATACAATCTAGAAACCTCATGCCCACCCTCCGATGCATCATACATTACCCCAACCGTAGCATCCGGTTCATCCGCCAAAATAGTTTCAGGCCACCTACTCCGAATCTCCTGCACTACCCTATGACAAGTAACATATTGGCCTCTATGCAATCCCGCCACCTCCTCCAGTTCCTCAAACTCCATAATAGTCCCATCTTGCCAAATGTCTCCCAAAGTGACTAGTCCCACTGACTCCCAGTATGTCCTGATAATTACCCTCAGCTGCCTGTCTCCCTTCGCCAGTGCGACCAGTGGTATCTGCGGAACACACGGCCACATGTTCCGCCCCAAAGCCAGCATTCTAGGGCGCTCCCTCATGTCCGCGCTGGCCACCCAGATCATTTCCCGCAAGTAAAAAGGGGTGCAGTCCCTCCCGAACAACCTGTGTTCAGGGGTCTCTTCGTCGGAGAGCCACTTAGCCACATATTGCAGTTGGGCCGCCACATAGTAGGCTTCAAAATTAGGCAGTTTAATACCGCCTTTTTCATAAAAGTTCTGCAGCTTCCATAATGCAACTCTGTTCCGGGTACCGTGTCACAAAAATTCCCTGCACATACTGTGCAGCTTCACAAAAAACTTCTTAGGTATCATGTATGGGATGTTGTTGAAGTAATGCAAAAGCCTAGGTAATACCACCATTTTAAGCATAGCACCTCGGCCCATCATCGCTAAGGGCAATCTCTCCCAGAACCTCATGCATTTCCCGATCTTCCCAATGGCTATTTCAGTATTGCGCCTATGTTCTTCCTCCGTCGTGTGATACACATCAATTCCTAGGTAGCGGAAAGAGCTCGTCGCCCACGGAATCTGCAACACCGGCAACCTCTCCATAGGAGTCCCCACATAGCTACCCAGTGGAAATAGAACAGATTTCTGGGGGTTCACCGCTATACCGGACAGCCTGGCATATCTCCCCATCACCTCCAAAACATACCGCAGATTTTCTTCCGGGTATCTCAGATATAGTAACAAGTCATCTGCATACAAGGATATAAGGTGACACTCCCCTCCCACCTCGATACCGATCGGGTCATATTGCTGCCTGAGGTAAATTGCTAAGGGTTCCAGGGCTAGTATGTACAGCATCAGGGACCAGGGGCACCCCTGCCTAGTGCCTCTACCCAGCTGCCATCTTTCCGACACCACTGCACCCGTGCGGACCCTGGCCAGCGGTGCACTGTATAACATCTCAGCCCACCTAATATAGCCTGGCCCCACTCCATACCCTCCTAGGGCCGCCAACAACCACGGCCACTTAACAGAGTCGAACGCTTTAACCACGTTCAATGCCACAATCGCCATTTTGCCGTCATCACTGCACCCCCACTCGACCACCCGGTGGAGTCGTCTATGGTTGTGAGTGATGTTCCTGCCCGGAACATAGCCCGTTTGGTCAGGGTGAATTAACTTGCCGATTACTCTCCGCATTCTGTTGGCCAGGACAGCTGTCAGTATCTTGCTGTCCTGGTTCAGCATCGATAAGGGCCTGTAGGAACCGCAACTGTGTCCCGGTTTATTGGGCTTGGGGAGCGGTATTATGATCGCCTCCCTGAGTGACTCTGGCAACCGTCCCACCTCGAACGCTTCATTAAGCATTTCTAGCATGGGTGGGTGCACCTCCTCTCCATACACTTTATAAAATTCACTAGGGAACCCGTCTGCACCTGGAGCCTTGCTGGTGGGTAACTGCCTTACAATCTCTTTCAATTCCTCCAGAGTGATCGGAGCATCCAGCTCCTCCCTCTCCTTGTCACTGACCTTAGGCAGGCCTATATCTTCCAGTACCTCGTCTATCTCCTCCTGGCTGCTCCCCTCATCATCTTCATATAATGCCTTATAGTATTCCGCAAATGCCCTATTTACACCTTCCTGGGTGTCCACCTCCTCGCCCTCTTCATTGGTTACAATTCGAATCGGGGGTCTCGGGGTTTCGCTCTTGTACAACCACGCTAGGGGTCGGTCCGTTTTATCTCCTCCCGCATGCTGTCTTTCTATATACTTTTTATAATTTAAGTTACAGAGCCTTTCCCAGTATTCTGCGCACTTCTGTTGTAATTTGAAGACTACCTCCGTATCAGCCCCGCCACCTTCCAACTCTCTTTCCAGCTCAATCTCAGCTCTGTGCAGATCAGCTAGAACTCCACCCATCAGTCCCTTGGACTTCGCAACGGCGATCCCCCACATTGCAACCTTAAAAGCCTCCCATAAAGTACCGGCCGACTTTACACTACCAGTATTCACCTCGAAGTAAGCAATAATCTCCTCCCTTATGTCTTCTCTGAAGACTGGGTCCCTGAGCGCCTCCGCCCTGAGGCGCCATGTTGGTATGCGCGCCCTTGGGGGGCAATACTGCCACCTCAGGACCAGGGGCGAGTGATCAGAGAGAACTCTTGCTCTGTAGTCTATATGGTCACACGCCGCAACTACGTCCAGAGTGGCAAAGAAGTAATCAAGCCTCGTATGTAGTTGATGCGGAGCCGAACAGTGCGAGTATTGCCTCTCGTCAGGGTGTTTCGCTCTCCACACATCTTCCAAGCCAAAGTCCGCTAGCAGCGTCTGCAATACTTTAGCGGCTGGGCTGGGCTTGGCCGTCTTATCATCCGACCTGTCTACCCTAGGATTCAATGCACAATTAAAATCCCCACCCCAAATCACTGCACCCCCCACACACGCACTAAGCTTGGTACACAGCGTCCTAAAGTATGTCGCCGTGTTTTGGTTGGGGGCGTATGTATTTACAATGCATACTTCTTTGTTCTCTATCAGCCCCCTCACTATGACCAACCTCCCGTCCACCTCCACAACCTCCTCAGTCAACTTAAATGGGACATGTGGCGCCACCCAAACAAGTACTCCTCTTGCATAAGCAGAGTACGATGAACCCACCGCTGTCCCTTTCCATTTCCTCCCCACCAACTCCATTTTCTCTCGCGTCAGATGCGTCTCCTGTAGCAAGGCAACGTCTATCTTTTGTCGCTTCAGATACAGCATGACCTTGTTCCGCTTCAAATAACTGTTGAGCCCTCTAACATTCCACGTTAATATCCTAAGGTCCCCCATGGTTCATCAATAGCTCCCCTTCCCCCTTCGAAGCAGCCCTCCGCCCCACACCAAACAGACACCTGATTTTAGCTCCTCCCCCCAGGCTCATATTTAAACTTACACACCCCAAAACCCCAACCCAACCAACTGCCCAGCTCCATCCCTGGATCTCAGGCATCCCCGCGTTTGGTTCTCCCTTGGAAGCCCAATTAGAGAACCCGACAGGGTGTCACCTCACTATCAGTGACTAAACTGAACTCTAAATGGGGGTATAAAGATCGGCCCCTGGAGGCTCCTTCCTCTCGCAACAGTATCCGTGCTCACGGATCATGTTTCCTACCAACTAACGCGTACATGTTCTTCAACTGCTTCAATGACTATAATCAAGTCCCACAGTCCGCAGCCCAACCAGGCCCGCAGCTTTACTTATCTCGTCCTACTCCGTCTGCCTTCTGGATATCTGGCTCTTGAGGGCAGTTTTGCACGTCCAGCCACTCCATAGCATCCTCTGGGGTGTTGAAGAACAGCATCTTGCTCTTATAAAAAACCTTTAGCTTGGCCGGGTAGAGCAGCATGTATTTGTACCCAACTTCCCGCAATCTCCTCTTGACCGATCCAAAGTTCATACAACTTCGCTGTACCTGCAGGGTATAATCAGGGTAGGCAGTTATGTTCGCCGCTCCTCGTTGTATTATTCCCCCCTTGCGGAAGTGTTCAAGGATTCTTTCCCGGTCCCGGTAATTGAGGATCTTGGCGATCACCGGCCTGGGTGGATTTCCCGGCGGCGGCTTTCTCGTTAAGGCCCTGTGCGCTCTTTCCACCGCAAAACCCTGCGACAGGGTGCCCCCAGTGATCTCCTGCAGCAGCATATTTTCCACGAACTCCATAGGGTTGTGACCCTCAGCTCCCTCCGGCAGTCCCACAATGCGAATGTTGTTCCTCCGGGCGCGTCCTTCCGCCTCCTCCGCCCTACTCTCCAAGTTGCCCACACGTTGCACCAGGGCATGGAGCTCACGCTTCTGTGCGGCGCAGTCTGCCGCAGTAGGGCCCATTTCTTTCTCCAGAGTCTCCGTGCGCAGCGCCAGAGTCCTCACGTCCTGCCTGAGGAGGTTCACGTCTTCCTGCACCGCCCCGACCTGGAGTTCCATTGCCGTCTTCAATTCCATCACAGCCAGCTGGAGCTTGGTCTCCCAGGCCACCTTCAGATCCGCGATCGCCGCGAGGACCTCCTGATTCGCGCCCCCCGCGGCCATTTCCCTTGCTTGGGGTTTGTCTTTACTTCTGGCTCCGTCCGGGCCAGTCGGTGTCTTGGCGTATTCGTCAAGCGTGGGCTGTTTACCCTTCGCTCTCAGGGGCTTATTAGACATTTCTCCCGTCAAAGGCAGCCTCCTGTCCGCGCTTGGATCTGCAGCAGGGCGTCCCAGTGCACTTTTTTGCTTTCCCTTCGCTACCGTTGCATTCCTGTCACGAGGCTCCTTTGTTCCCTGGCCCCTCCGGCCATTCTATCTTCTTCCTCTGAATCTCACAGCCCAATAATAGACGGAACTGCGCTTCTCCTCCCTTTGAAAAGTTCTGAGGGCGCTCCCAGCACTTTCAGAAGTGCCCATGTATGTTTTCAGCAACCTCTGGGATCTTTATCTGCGCTTTTTTCCCTTCGCCTACCGACAGTTCCGCAATCCAATACTGTACTGCAGGCTCTCACCTCCTGTTAAGCCCGGCCTTCACCTCATTTATCCTCAGCTGTACGCTTATTGAAAGCCGGCGCTTGGGCTACAAAAGGTCAGGGGCCTCGCTCCGTGTCCAGACGCACGCTACATTTGTAGCCTTCTAGTCAGACATCCACGTTATTGTATGGGCTCAATGCCCCAGCTGTCCACTGGCCGCACTGCTGCTCCTCATTAGAACACTTAATCATCAGTTGATCCCTGACATGCTCATCTCGACAATGGTCAAATCTACATTTGATGGCTAAGCCTCTAAGAGCAGTTACGAATTCCTCAATACTCTCTCCAGTTTTCTGAGCTCTCGTAGCAAATTTGTACCTCTCAAGAATTATATTCTCTTCAACACAGTAATGTTTGTCCAATTTCGCTAAAGTTTTCTCATATGGCCCCCCATCAGGAATGTCTGGAGGTTCTGGTAGTTTTTTGACCACTTCCTGCCCTGCGGCGCCTAAACAGTGAAAAAGAAGCGCCTCTTTGCGCTCATTAGAGAAGTTGGGTCCAAATGCTGCCAGTGCATATTTGTGAAATCCCTCCTTCCAGTCTAACCAACGCACTCTAGGTTCACCTGGCGTAGGAAGGAAGAATACTGGGGCTGGTACGTTTGCCATGCTGTGAATTAACAAATGTCACCCCCAGATAACAAACACTCCAAAACGTCACCCAACTGTACCAAAACTTACGAGGTGTGCACCCACAAGGTAGATTTCAGTTTAATACACCATTCCAGGTCCAGCGTCCGACTGCACAACCAGTTGCTGTGTGTCAATGTACTCGGCCGTCTCGTTTATCCGAAACGTATTACTGACACGACGTAAAGGTGGCCGCCACGTTTCCAGGTCCTTTAGTCTAATTGCGTGCTGACGTGACGCAAGGCTGCAACATTAAGAGATCCAATGTGGGAGTTCCTCGCGCTCGTGGTCGACCATTCATTCACCCGACAGCCGGGTTCCATTCAGAGGTAAACAACTGCAAGCCGCGGCGGTTGTGTGCAACGGCGGGGCTGTGAGTAATCAAGGCAATGGCAACAGAACATAAATGACTGACCTCAGGTGGGACCTCTGCTGGTCCTGTCAGCGCTGTCTCTCGTAGTTACAAATCACAATCCACAAATCAACCTCCTCAGAATTCGTGCTCTGCTCCAGGATGCACCTTAGTGGTTCACTTCGCTCCGAGGCACTGACCACCTCCTCAGAATTCGTGCTCCGCTCCAGGATGCACCTTAGTGGTTCACTCCGCTCCGAGACACTGACCGTGTTTCTCGCCTGCAATTCCACATCTAATATGACACTCCGTCCAAGTGCATCCAAGCTATAATCAATATTGCCGCTGCTGGGGGCCTTTTCTCCTTGGCCAAATCCTCGTCGCCAATGTTAATAAGTAAATGACCACACTTCACAGCAGTCTTTGTCTTTAGTGAGGATTTATTTTAGTAGTTCATCCAAGAGAAAGGCCCCCAGCTGTGAGCCAGGATTTCTGCCTCTCCTCCTGCTCTCAATCCTCTCTGCTGCTCGAATGTGGAACTCTTGCTTAATAATAACAGCAAAGGTTCCTTGGTAACTAGGTTACATAGCAGCAGCTGACAATGATAGTAAGTCTAAACACCTCCTAACACTGCACAAACCAAATAACACCTGGTTTTCAGGAAAAAAACATTGAACACCTGAGCACAAAGCACCCCTCTCCAAATAACTACCTGGCACTCCCCACAGTAGCTTGCTCCTATAAGAAAGCAGTTATAACCTGCTAATCAAACAGTTATAACAACAGTATCATCAATGCTCGCTTCAACAGTAGAGAATTATTTGCAAGCCTCAAAGAACTCAAAACTGCTTCCCCTTCCAGCACTGACACATGTGCCAACAAAGTCTGGTGTAAAATGGTACAAGACGCCCTCACTCACCAAATTAAGGCACTACTCTCCAAGATCAGTGCCAAAAAAGCCATGCTCGCCAGCAAACTGCCTGTGCCCGACTCTGATGTTTCCCCAGCGGGCCCATACCTTGCATTCAGTCAAGTCACTGAAGAGCAAAAGTGTGACACCATTAGAGCTCTAAAACCTTGGTGAAAAGAGGAGGGGCAGTGACTGCAGCATATTTAGGTTTTCTTCCAGGCTTGATAGAGTTCTAGTTTTGCAGTTGCAGGTATCCTGGTATGCCCTCTGTGGGGTTTATTTGTTCTCATTCAATACAGCATGTTCACTTCCTTTAGCAAGTCTTTCAAGCATGAGAGGACATGGTCCCCTTGAGAGAAGTGAGGTGAAAATCGGTCAAACTCAGAAACTGAAAGAATGAAGTCCATGTTCCCAAGGTGGTAATCAAAGCTTTGCCATCTGGACGTCTTAAACAGTTGTGCATGTTCAATATGAGGATTTTACAGTTTACCTTTAGGTCACCTGATTTCTTCCCAGGACAGCAACCAACAATGCCAGACTGGCCATATTTATTATAATAAAGTTTAGGTTTGGGATGCCAAATCACAATCATAGGGTTGCTTTCATTCAAAGATGGTGGTCACCAAATTAGTATTGGTGTCCACATTTAAACATGTTGTACTTCTTCTTGGGAAAATAACATCAGATCTGGATTCACTGGTCGTCCAGATGCTGAATCACATTACTGGATTGTTTTAAAGGGTGCCATGTAGCCCGCCCCCACCCGTAAGGTACAGTTGTGCCACAATCTCCAACCATGATAAGAGCTGCCATCAACCAAGGTTGTTATACCTACAATGTTACTCACCTGAAGAAAACACTGGGATCATAAATCAATCCCGGACCTCGGGAATGTATCGTGCCAGGTGCACACTCCAGCAATTTTGAGTTATGGGCATTGCTACAGAGATTTATCATTTTTATGCTTCATCCCCTCTCCTAGTGAGACCGCCAGCACTTTTTGCTGGACTTCTGGAACTTTTTTCTGAAATCCTGAATGAGTGGAGCCTTTTTCCATTCATTAATTATTATGGGCTCTGTCTTTTGGAACTCTGTTCTCTGTATTTAACCTGTCCTATGGAGTCTACTTTCCTCCATATCTCTTTAAGGCATCTGTATTTTACTGTTAAAGCACTCAGCTCCCTATGGGCAGTGTTGCTGGGAATCCTTTGGGTTTTCCTAAGAGATTATGTTTCTTTATCCTAGAGTACCTACAGTTCTTAAGGATGGAGAGATACTTAGAATCTCTGCTAAAACTGTATATTTTCATAGAGATTGACACACACCACCTTGTGCCGAGTGCCAAGTGGATACTTAGTATCCCCAGTATCTCTGCTCCTGTGACTTTTAATTACATAGACAACCTTCTAGATACATCTGGTGGCAGGGGACATGTTCTACCAACTATTGTGTGATTTTTCTACTGCATGCTAAGTCGATGGCCCTGGTAAATCACAATCGGGGCACCCAATTACTAACGTGGGGGCTTCTTTCTTTTTTCACCATTTTTAGTGTGGTTTTTCTTTGTTAATCCTTCTTCTACTATTCTGGTAGAAGGCAGTCTGTGAGTATGTTTTACCTTTGGCAGAAACCCGTGGGTGTTCCTGCCTAGGCTCCAGAGTGTCTGGACAGGCAGGAAGTGGCGGAGGAGTTTTCCACCCCCCTGTCCTTTGTCTGCCAGAGTGCCTGAATGGAACCAGCTCCCTCTGGGGGTCTGGCTGTCCTGATTGGACAGCCATACATCCCTTTCTGTAAACTGCTGCGAGAGATTGCAGAGAAGTGTGTGCTGGAACTGTATATAAGACGAGGCTCCTGGAGTGAAAAGCAAATCAACCACTGGAAACTGAAGTAACCGAAGAAGACAACCAGAGATGCCTGCAGACCCTTTGCAACACTGTAAAGAGACCACTGCTGTCCTGGCCCTGTTTTATATGCAACAGAGGAACTCCGAAGAGGATGACTCCTTCCCTTTTATTGGTGGGAATGTCCAGTCCCAAGACAATCTTTACTTTGATCCATCTGCCATGGTCCTGTGACTTTCCAAAGCTGTGGAAACCCAATGCCAGGAAACCTGCAACCCATTTTAAGTGTATCATCGTAGAAAGACCGCATTTGTCCAAGTCTTTGCTGAGCTTTCAAGGACCCTCCAGAAACACAATCCAACTCATCCAAGTCCCCTCAGCAGAGTGTAGGACTGCAGGAACCAAAGAAGCTTGACCGGGCAAATCAAGTCCTTTGTTGGTGCTGCATAAAATGCACCAAAACTGCAGAGTGACCAGAGAAGTTGATGAAAGCCATGTCAGAGGTCCTCCCTCGAAACTGCTGCTGAGAGATCACGTCCATTGTCCTGCCTTTCATCATCAGACCAAGCAATCCAGAGGTCATGTCTAGCGCTGCCACATCGAGGAGAATGCGACCACAAACATTTCTTGAAACCTAAGGTACTGCGAGGAAAAAGAAAAGAGGTAGTGCTTATCTTAATCTGAAAAGTCGCTCCACAGCATTAGATTGCACATATAGGTGTCCAGGGCAGCCCCCTCTTACCTCAGACCCAAGCCGCTGCTTGTGTATCTTGAGCAAGTTCTTTAACATGATCTCCAAAGTTGTTTGTATCTTGCATCTTTAATACTAGAGACTGGAAAATATCCCCAGGAGTTTTTGTTGTTCTGCTGCTAAACATGACCTTCAACCTCTCTCAACTGCCTTTTAGCTAAAGTTGCGTTTTGGACGTTAAAAGCCTTGCTGTGTGAAAAAACTGCCTGTAGAACCTTAGTGTTTTACTAACCGTTTTCCTTCTTAAAAATCACTATCTAATATGGTTTTGCTAACTTATTTCAATTACTGTATTTCTTGTGAGTGTGCGTTATTACCAATACTACAGAAGACCTGTCAAACTCTAACAATTGTAACCATTCAGCAAAAACCAACTAAGTAGTAGCCTTTGAAAAGTATCTAAAAGTATGCCTATATGTTTTGGTTTATTGTGCTAAGTATAAAAGTGAATTTTGTGTAAATAGAATAAATCTGTATTTTATATAAATGTAAGTGTAAGTTATTCTTTGATGTGCATTACTAGCTAGGTTCAGTGTACTTACCTACAGCTCACATCTTCTTTTTATGATAAGCCTCACTGCCAGGGATGAACTGACCTATAGGGAACTCTGGAGATTTCCCGGTAGGCCTATGCACCCTGGGCCTCTTTTGTGTCGTAACCTATTTTATTTTCAAATGTTCCCATAAGAAAAGGGCTGGGATTGCTGAAAATGTGTAATATGCGGCCATTGTGATCATTATTTCCAGGGCACCTTTTGGTTCCCAGTCCATTCCTGCTGACTGCTCTGCTGCTCTACCAAGGTTTCTGAGTAGTACAGACTAAGAGTTGGGCATCTACAAACCACTGGAATAGCTTACTAAAGTCTTACCTCCAAGTGGGACTTTAGGAAAACTCCCCTAAAAGGCATCAGAATTCACAAGTGAAAACACAGGTTTAGCAAAGTGACAGAATTTTGAAAATCTAATTTAAAATGACTTGGAATAAACACAAGCATAAACAATGACGGATCTGGCGTTGCAGCAGGTGGCTGTGGGCTGACTGAATGAGATTGGCAGTCATTATCTGCCATTCATATATCTAGATGTCAATGTATAAAACACTTGGCATTCGGATATATAAGGTACAGAGATAGGGCATATAGTGCAGCTGGTTGCAGTAAAAACAGACCTCCACCTGTGCAGCAGGCTCTAAAAACCACAAGAAAGACTGCACCTGAACACAGCAGCTCATCAGAATGCAACCCTTAGCATTTACAATTTTTCACAGGTGAAAGGTACAACATTTCTCAGCACTAGCGCAAAATTGTTGCCACTGGTACAATTATGTGATATGATATAGCATTTATAAAGTGCCTATACACAAGTGTTTCAAGGCGCGACAAGGCAAGGGAGGGGAAACAGAGGGAGGACAAGAAACACTCGATCTCAATAGGGCCAGTGACATTCAGATCGCGCAAGATGGGTACCAAGTGTGCAAGGATAACATGTGTTTGCCTATTACACACATCCTGCACTCTGAAATCAGGTGGATAGAGTTCTATTGCTTTACAGGCCTGACCACGAGCCTGGTACATCCGTAAACTACCTAAAATATATGGCAATACCTCGAGCCAGTCTCATCACCGTTGATATTGGACTTTGAAAATCTGTACTTTTCGAAGTATTATTTTGCAAACTCAGAAAGGATCATAATTTGAACTAGCGTGCACATGGCCATTAATTCAGACTAGTCACTATTAACTTTCCAGTTAGCTTGACATATTAATGTTCAGAAGACTACATATGGGGTGTGTTCTGGGCTTCCAAGCACAGACTGAGCACGAATGACTCTTTCTTTGCGGAGTAACCTTTGGATACACAAGTTTTCACAGTGGCTTGAAAAGGAAAGAAAGGAAAAAGAAGTACACAACATCTGCCAACAAAGCACTGCACCGCATTTCGACTACTTTTTAAAAATGAAAGCAGCCAGATTATATCTTTATTTATTCGCACTCCTTCATTAAATCCCCCCAACCCCCTGGCATTGGCAAGCAATGGAACTGATATTGAAATGACTTATTCATGTTTGTTTGTATCCGACTCAGGGTGTGTGGTACTTTGAAGAACATCCTTCACGTCTAATGGATCCTTCACAATCCTTCACATTACATCTCCCCCTGACTTTGGTCAATAAAGTTGTCATGTAATTATCATCAACCTGCACTTAATTATTAATTGGTACCTCTAGGGCTGTCTGTGGACTACCTCATCTAAATATGGTGGCGGGGCTTGTCAGTTGTGGGAAAGCTAATCAGTGGCAGCATGAATAATTGAGACCTCATCATTTCCGCTGCATTTAGAGATCAGCTTCCACACTTGCTACATGACTGAAGCGCCTCCAGCTCAGAAGTTGATCTCAATTTTTCTCTTCGCAGAAAACTCTTGCCAATTGGAGAAGGAAAAATAGTCGAGAAATGTTCTAACTCTTTAAAAAAGAACAGTTACACAGCTGTCACCATAATGTTACGAAGTCCTCTCTTTTCATGTGCGCCCTGTTCATTTGGGAATTGTTCTAATTGACAAGCCCTGAAACACTTCATATATTTAGGGCCCGAATCATGGAAATGTGCGCATATATCCCACAAAGCCTGCATACTGAGAAGGACTTGTGGCCCGTTGCACATAAGAAAATCTGCGCATCACACGTATTCATGGAATTGTCCATGCAAAGTAACCCTATGTGCAAGTCGCGGCCGGAAATCCCACAATATGTCCACAGACAGACATTCCAGCCATGGAAACAGACCTTTGCGCACTCATTGCGCACGGAGCAATGCACCGTCGAAAAACTGCCTACGACCCACACCAGCCTTGCCAGTACCCTAGCAGGGGTGTGTGGGGGCCCCGTAACTATTCCCAGCACCCCCTTAACATGCGTACCACGTATCATTATTTTCAGGTACACCTGCATCCGAAACCCTGTAAACCGTTCCGGCACCCTGCTACACTGTTAACGAGCACCCCCAAGTGAGATTGGAACCCAGACTGTTTTGCACACACCTCTAAATATGATGCCCGATCTTACATCTGCACAGATTTTCCCATGCGCAAGTGTCTGTGCAGCTGCCTTCGGGTGGCGGATAGATCGAGTGCATTGCGTGGCCATTTCCTTGATGAGAGGTTGCGCGGACTGATCCATGAATACGCCTGTATATGCACATTTGTGGGCATGCGATGGACTGCCTGCAGGCCATCCCTTGTAACGTTCACATTTTACCTAGTTCTTCCACATTTTGCTTCTTCCACCCACTAGTCTGGTCTATGCGCAGACCACGCCCATGCTCTGTGAGGTGTCTCGTGCAATGCATTTGGCCGCTCGCAGAGACGTTCTGAGACTGCACGAAGTCCCCACGAAGTAAGAAAAAGTGCCACGTGGATGATTCCATGAATCAACGGTTCCATGTGATAATATCCCCGCAAAAGTTTTGCCATACAAGAATGGCACTGTTTTTTTTCAGCAATATTACCATATGGAACCTGCGGGGGACACCACTGCTACCCCTGCTTCCATTTATCCCATATATTGTCCCCATAAATAAGGTCACCTATGCCGTTTCCCGGCGACTGTATGTATGGAAACATTATTTATGGGGATAATATTACCTGATACCAAATCGACAAACTGAGTTTCGCACGCGGCTTGGTGCACAATGTCCCGATTTACAGCACAAATAATTCCCTGAATCAGGCCCTTAATAAAAGGCTAGTGGGTTTCCAACTAAATCACACTTCTGGCATATATTCAAGTTGCTAATTTTTCTTAAAAATCTAAATCTCCCTTTGGACCCCCAACAATAAGACTTTAATCATTCTTCAAGGAAATGGCTATTAAAGGACATGCAACTTTGATATCAGAAGCTGGATTGTAGAAATATTTCATGAGGCCAAAATTGCATTACCACTAGTGCATATGGATCTGCATTGTATTTCCACTAGTGCTCATGCAATTGTGCATGTGCAAATGCTTTTATCCCATGCACAAAGTGCTTATGTGTGTGTGTGAAAGCACCCCAACATTGAAAAGCCCTGATTTGCAAAGCGTTTTTCAATGGGATAATTGATTCATTGATTTATTGATTCATTGATATGTTATTAATAATGCATTGAAAAATACTTTGTTAATCAGGCCCAACATATCATTCTATTACTCTTTGGCACAAAGCCATTTGATGCCCATTGTGACAACTGACTTGATCAAAATTAGCCAGCTGCACAATGCACTAACTCATCTAACTAACTCACAGTAGCCAGATAGGACGCCCCTTTGTGATTTGCCTTTTTGAGCAATAGGCAATTTCGTGCCATCATTCACTCAGCGCTGAGGCCACTATATTCCAATGATTTATGAGCCAATGACCAACTTTTTCAAAACCAGAGCTGGCTGCCAGTGGGCGGGCCAGCGTAGTAAGCCATGCCATCCTCTTATTTAATCCACTCTGTATGTCCCAGAGCAGTGTATCAGGTAACCTAGATGCTTGCCACCACTCATGGTACAAAGTGGTAACTGGACGTAGGCAGTGAGTGGACAGTCAATGGTTAGGGACAAGTATAGGTCAGGTTCTGAATCACTTATATTTTTTTAAAAGGTAGCAGGTGCTCCTCTCCAGAAAGAACATGGCATGATAACCTGTTCTGAGATGAGAGTTTGCAGCACACGCTTTTTGCTCACTGTACCTTTCACAGATGGGAAATATCCATTTGGAGATCAGTATTTGTCCCGCCCACATGGGCAGTCCAGCACTGAAATGCTATGGCAACTCCTCTCTGAACAAGAGTACCAACAGCAACCCCATGCACGTGTTTCAGCCTTGTTGGGCCTCATCAGTGAGGAGAAGCTGTGCCTCTCTGAGCACAGTGATCAGGGAGTCCACGTCTGGTTGCCCCCAGATAACTCAGGGTGACCAACCCCAAGTTCCTTGCAAATATTTTTTTAAAGATAGCAGGCGCTCCTCTCCAGAAAGAACATGGCATGATAACCTGTTCTGAGATGAGAGTTTGCAGCACACGCTGAATCACTTATAAACATTTGTTATCGCGAAGACGGTAGAACGTCGCTGTGCATGGAATTTGAAACCACTTTCTATTTCTCAGTAAACATTCGTTATCGCGAAGACGGTAGAACGTTGCTGTGCATGGAATTTGAAACCACTTTCTATTTCTCAGTCTCGGTACATGCCTTCTCCAACCAAGACGCAAAATGTGGATCCAGACAATATCTTGATGATATGGTCTGGATCCACAGAACAACTGGCTTTCTTTCAAGAATTCGTCAGTGATAATACCTTTGGCCTCCAACTGACCGGCACTGCCAGCAACACTTCCACTGACTTTCTTGACATCACAATCAGTCCTGTTGGAACGGAATTGACCACCACCATCTACAGGAAGCCGACAGAGGTCAACTCTGTTCTTCACGCCACCATTTGTCATAGAAAATCGGTCATCAATAACATTCTAAAGGGAGAGTTAATTCGAGCAAAACGGAATTGTAGCACACAAGTGCATTTCGAAAAGGAATGCTCCATCCTCGAACAAAGGTTCTCCGTAAGAGGCTACCCAGAGCAAGCCATCAGCTCTGCCATTGATATGGCACGTAGAGAAAATGCCCAACACTATTGACGCCAAAAGATACAACCAGTAGTACCACTGAAGAAAGTGACCAAATAAGTTACATCACTAAATACAGCAGTGACAGCCATCAGGTACAGAAAATCCTGAATAGATATTGGCACATACTAGAGATAGATGAAGACATTAGGAGATGGCTGCCGACCAAGCCTTCACTGACATACACCAAGGCCAAAACCCTCAGGACAATCCTGACCCCTTCCTTTATGTCTCCTTCTCCCAGGGCCACCGAGAACGGGTTTACTAGTTCTCAACCAGTGGGCTTCTACAAATGTGGGACATGCAACATGTGTAGGCACGCAAGAAACACTAAATCACTTACTTTCAATGCCGCCAACAAACATGTGATAAATCAATATATCAATTGCAAATCTAAGTTTGATGTATATGCCATAACCTGTGTATGTGACTGCAAGTACATTGGCAGTACCAAGAGGGAATTAAGAACCAGGATCCACTTGCAACGCATTGGCAGGAGCATCATCAGCATGACAACAAGGAGAACATAAGCTTTGTGGGACTAGAAATTGTACCAGTCGATGCCAGAGGCGGAACAGAGAGTTACGGCTACGACAGCAAGAAGCAAATCCTATCTGTAAATTCAGATGTGTCACACTTGGTCTCAACAGCGATCATGAATTTAATGTATTTCTGTGAGAATTGAATACCTTCTGTTTAAATAGGCACCCCAGGTCAATTCATCCAGCGAGACCTCTGTCCCAAGGGCATATTACTCACTGACCTAGCAATTAGCAGGTCCGGGCACTACTCTGCCCCCACCAGAAACATCCATCATTATCCCTACTCCCCCCTCCTCCCACTCTGTGCCACGCTGGTACATGCCACCAACCGGCATGCTACCACAACTTACGGTTCGGGCCATCACCTGGTCAACCACCGAACCCTAAGCATCACTAGAATTATTTTCCTCTCAGCCTTGTCCTATCCTCCGGGGTGGTGTCTTCCCTGGCAGTCCCTGTCTCCTCAGGCACTTTACTTGCTTTCCAGCCGACACACCCTGACTCATTCATATAACATCACACACACTCCCTTTCCTTCTCCAACCACTAACTGAACACCTTGCTCCCGCCGGGATCTCTCCCATACTTCCTCCCTCTCCTCTACGCATGCCATGGTCATCCCTTCCACCCTGGGCACACCCACCGGAAGCCATGCTCTCTCCCTGTCCACCACCACTGGGCAAGCTTCCCACAGCAACCTCCGCTCATCAGCATAAGCATGCACTCAGACCTCCCTCATAACTACTGACAATGCAGGATGGGTTACTCATTGGCAATCACCACAACAAGCCCTCCCCAAATACACCCCGTATGCTATTGCCTCACACTTCATTCAAATGGCACATCCCACAATTCCATGCCCCACTGGGCACTCCTAACTGTTTTCAAACATACTCGCCTGGCTGTATCCAGACAGCATACCTAACTCTTTCTTCCTTCTCATCCTATCCTCCATCTGACTTACTTGCCCCCGACAGGCTCCCTCCCACATTAGCTCTTTTTCCTGCATGTCCAACTCCCCCACCCGTTGCAAACCATCTGTCAGCCAAGGGCCTTCCCCCTGCCCACCAGCAATTGGCAAGCCCACACGGGTTATCTCGGCTCCCAGACCATGGCGCACAGTGAGACCTCCCTCACTCGAACCTACCTATGATGCTGGTATGATCACTCAAGTGTGGTGGCCGCCTTAAGCCCATGCACACATACCCCCTATGCAATTTGCCTCACACTCCATTCTATTGGCATATCCTGCATAATTGTCTACCAGGTTGACGCTCGCCCCTCATTGCCTCAAGCTGGGCACATTAACTATGATTGGAGGATTACTTCCATTTCCTGGCATGCTGATAGCATCCTATCAGCACGCCAGAAACTTCATCCAATCAGTCAGCTCGGGTTACTTAACCCGAACTCCATGGCATTTCCGCGTCGGTCTCCCGAACTACGGAACGCTATTCCCTCATTGTCAGGTAAGACTTGGCACACTGTGCCCTGCTGTTAGCACCCTTAGCATGCGTCCCGCTGAATCTTCACATGGCCTACCACACGTGTATCATGTGGAAATGGCACTGCTCGCTGTGCCTCCTGCAGGAGCTCAGCGCCCCTCACCCGCCCCCCCCTACTTGCATGTGACCCCAACATGACGTTCTCCCTCCCTGCACTTCAGACATCCTCGAGCGCCAGCCCGGCTGGCCGCGCTCACCAACACGTTCACCTCGACACACCAGCTATCTCAACAGCTGTGTTGGCAGCATTGCTGCGTCCAGCCTCACGGGCTGGATGCACTTACCTGGCCGCACTTGTATTAAGCACTAATTTCTTGATTCCTCCAACCCTGACTCCGGGGACAGCATCTCCAGCACCCCCCTGAATGCCCCCTTGCAATAGCCTCAGACTAGCCTCACACTCAGTGCCAGTCGCTGCATTCCCCACGAGGGACGCAGTTAATCATGCCTTAACTGGGAACTGGGTCCCTTATAGTCGTCTCGCATCTAACACACTCTAGCTGGGGACACATGCAGATGCACGCAACAACCCAGATGGGAAATGGGCACCCCCCCCCCCGCGGCCACCCTCACATAACCACACCTTATCGCCCATTAGTCAGGGAAGCTTACTTGACACCAGACAGGCACTGCCTATCACCCCGACCCTTTGGCTAGTTGGATGACTGCCCTCCACCTATCACACCCGCATCCCGCACGGGTCTAATCACCCACCGCACCATCCTATTGACAATGGCCTACGCCAGTGACCTCACTGCCTGCAACCCAACCATGGGGTTTTTTATATTAGTAATTCCTTCACCGCGCCTCCACAGGCTAGACCAAGGGGATTCCCTGCCCTTCACATGCTTAATTAAGTCTCTATCTCCCCCAGATTGGCTAACCAGCCCACCGCTCACAATCTCTGGGAGGCTCCCCATGCGCTCCCTTCCTACTAAGGACCAACCATCTCAATTGGTAAGCAGCAGCCCGTCTACTTACTCTTACCAGCTTAACAGCCCCTTCTTATTCTAATTCCTTTCCCCTTGCTTTTCCCACCTTCCCCCTCCCATTTTTCTCTCCTTGGTACTCTGACGCTCATGCAACTTACCCCTTTGCCAATTGACACATATATCAATGTGAAAATGTTATCGCTGATATTCACAAATGTGCTTTTATACTAATTGCTAAATCAACTTTCACCACTACCACAATTCACACACCACCACCTCAATGTGATATGTGAACTTCAATACACTTCAATACTGTATGTTAACTATATATGTCTCTTGATAACCCACAACTGCACCGATATGCATCTCACAACTATCACCTTACCACATCACCTCTCACAGCCTTGATAAAGACTATGGTCGAAACGCGCATTGGCTTTTGTTTCACCTTCAACTAGCACTAATTGCTAGACCTGTGATCAATGTGTCTTTTCACATTAAACATTTACTGATGCACATGAGTCAGGAGTCCTTTTCTACATTATTTCAAATATCAAACTACTCAAGCAATCTCAGGCCACAAACTTGGTTAACAACCCAACGCCAGTGCCATCACCAAGCAAGGTTTGTCACATCAGCCACTTTCCATTTCTCCACTGTGGCAAACGTTATGTTTGTTAAATTTGTAGCCACAAACCTTCATCCTGAAATTCACCTGGGAGCGAGAAGCAGACACCAGCTGGCATCATATTAGCAGACAAGAGAGTTCTTTAGTGCCTTAACAAAATATTATATATGTAATAAGTCCTTAAATGTGTAGCGATAAAGGGCAACAGTTGTGGGGTGGGGTTAACTGGATTGCAAATCTCTGATCTCTGCCAGATTAAGGTTGTGAATTAGCAAATATTGACTTGTCGTTCAAGGCTGTCGGGTGGGGCAAAACGGTGAAGCCTATTGTCAAGATAACATAGTGCCAAAAAAGCACTTTTAGTACCTAGCGAGGGACAATCAAATTGTTACAAACATTCTGATTGGCCCTCGCTGGGTCCTTACATGCCCAACACCGCTCTGGTTACAACCGCGTCCCTCTGTATTCCTTCTGCGACTGGCCAACATGGAAAGGAGAGAAGGGACTATGCATGGTCCCTTCTCTCCTTTCCATGGCAGCCATTTTCTTTGTTTCCTTTTTTTCTCTATCTTTTCAATGGCCACCATGGAAAGGGAGAAGGAACTTTATTTCCTACTCCATGGCGCCCATCTTTTTTTTGTTTGCAATATGCCAGAGCGTCTTGCAACAAAAAAAAAAGCCACTTTGCTTCACTCGTGCCTGTAATTATGGGCCCTGGGACATTACCTGAAGCAGTAATGCCCCCCTCAGCTGGGGGCTTATTGCTTAAGTAATTAAGAAAGAGAAATGTAATAAGTACCCTGTGAGTCGCAAGCCAGTGAAAGAAGCACTGATATCTAGGTTCTGACTTATATATAAACACTGGAATATTGATCCAATTTCCCCATCCTTTAGTGGATATCATGCCCTGAAAACTCAGGAGAAACATATTTATTTGCAAACATTTCCACTCACACCTCTGACAAACAGTGAGATGTTGACCAAATAGCTTTTGCACTCATAGTCAGTCAGAATACAGCCTGCAGCACACATGTGAACAAGGTTAATGATCGCTCGGATGACGTAGAAGTACTAATACAAGCAGAGAGAAAACGTTTAACGTCCACAATTTCTGAATTGGGTTCTTTGATCATTGGGCCTCATTACAAGTCTGGCGTTAACCCTGCTGGTGCTACCGGTGGGTTGCCGACGGACTTGTAAGATTTACTGGTGCCTGACTTGCCGGTAACACCAGGGGATTACAACCCCAGCGTTCCAGTAAGTCAGGCGACAGTAAATTGTCATTCCCCATTCCCATTGAGTTACACAGGACTTCTTGGGAATGGGGAACATGGAAGCAACGGCACCGTTAATAAAATTGCCGGTGCTTCCATTACGGCTTGCTTACCGTGGCCGCTGTGTCCGGCAGGGTCTGCCCTGTCGGGCACAGCGGCAATGATAGGCAAACCCATAGTGTACCGGTCCGGAAACAATGGTGCCGGTAGGCTTACCGGCGCCGTTGTTTCCGGACCAGCACACATGTAATGAGGTCCATTGTCTTTTCTCTTCTAACAGGGGGATACCCTGATACACTTCTTCTCTCCATCTGTCCACCCCTTCTCATTTGTCTCTCCCATGCATACCTCTTCCCCATCTATATTGATATCTCTTATGTGGTGGCAATGAAATTGCCATGAACGAACAGTTCACTCTAAACATTGCGGAGATTTAAATGCTGCAGACCTCATCTGGTCGCTCCCACATGTAGTTTTCTCCCCAACACGTTTTACATAGACTGGTATAAAGAATAATGCATGCTGAGTTTCCTGCAACCCCGTTCTCATGAACGTACCTCAAGGGGTTTATGATATGTTCGATATTATTTTGTCTACCTATGCACAGACAGCTTGTAGATTATTTCCTCTTCAATGCAGATTAAACCAATTTTAACATTACGGTGTCCCATACAGCATTGGGCTTTTGGATCTTAACTATTGTTCCACACTCAAGAATCACGAAAAATCTCGTAGCTCCTTGTTGGATTGTTTTTTCTCATAAAAAAATAAAGTTAAGCATTTAGGTGACACATTGATTAGACCTTTCTGTTGACCTGCCATACACATTGCATATTCTAATTAATGTTAGGTGGCTAGTAGCATGCAAGCTATTTGATAACCTGCAACATGCACGTCTATAGTCATCTTTGTCATCCGAAGCCTTCAATGATTTTCCGTATTGCAACTTTATTTTGTAACTGTGTCTTTTGATATGTTTACATGCCCATGTGCAGTGACATTTTTCCTTTTTGTACTTGTGGATTCAGTGATGGAGCCGGCGAACGTAAGGGCAATGATATATGATATGATATGATATGATATGGCATTTATAACGCGCCTATACACAAGTGTAGAGGGAAGACAGACAACGATCTAACTAGGCCAGGTGTCATTCAGATCGCCAAGTGCATGGGAAGGGGGGAAAGGGAAAAAGTGCGAGGGGGAAGGGAGAGGGGAAAGAGTGCAGTGCATGGGATAGTGGGATAAAAGAAAGGCCAGATGGTTGCAAGTGCAGGTAGGAGCAGGCATAAGTGCTGGTAGGGGGACTGTAGGGATGTAGAACAACAGTCCCCTGGTGCGGGGGTTGCCAGGGAGGCAGTGCAGGTGCGCAAATTGCGGGGCCTGGGCCCGAGATCAGAAAGGGTGGCCAGGTAACTGGTGCAATTTATACCAGGAATTTAGCAGGGGAGAGGGGGAGAGAAGGCAGAAGCAAAGAGGAAGGTTTTGAGGTGCTTCCGGAACCGGAGATGGTTCTCCTCAAGTTTCAGGAAGGCAGGTAGGCAGTTCCAGAGGGAGGCCCCTGCCAATGAGAGAGATCTACAACCAACGTTTTGCTTGGAGAAGCGACTGACCAATGATGGTGGTAATGCAAAGGTTTGTTGTACGTTTGTTATGAGTTATTGCCTACTGGGAGCTTATACCATATATCAATCTTTGTTTTATAGAAACTTCTGCATTTGTATTCGTTTGTTTCTATACTGAACGGAGCATGTGTTGAATAGTTATTTTTTTTTTTAAATTGTTCATGCACCGGTCAACATTCTAAAGTGTCGGAATGCAGTTCAGTTTCTTTAATCAGAGGCTTTTTATGAGTACACATTTATGTGACATTTGAGGTGATTTACAGCTTATTTTCCCATTGTACAGAATCATCATGTAGGTTTTCTGTGTTTATTTATGTACATATACATTGAGGACACGTATAAAGCATAAACCTACACAGGGCAGTGGTTACATGTACAAGTCTATGAAATTAATAGCAGGCTATACTTTCATTCCAGTTTTAGAAACCACGACTAAATAGCCTGTACTTAGCCAATGTACTGTTCATAGATATTGCATGGGCATTTCAAACTGTCTTTTACATCTTACAAGTACCTCAAGATATCTTCTGCCATTTTGTATGCAAGATCTTGAGATGTGGTCTGTGGTTCTTGCAGAGGGGTTCAAGCTGTTTTTCCCTCATTCGAATATTACCTGTTTCTCTTTTGGTCCTCAGTAGTCGTGGCAAAACAGTTTGTGTAAATGTGGATCCTCTCGAATTTCGGCTGGTCCAGCAAAGTCGACATTTTTGTCTGTGTATTATGTGTTATTTAGGGGTAGTTTAGGATTTGCAATAGTGTGCATCATAGTAACATTACATTGATATAGATACAAGTTAGAGTTATCACATTGGGTAGAATTTGTGTGTGGGTTGGGGTTAAGGCATATATTTTGCAGGTGGAGAGTGATACAACTAACCAATTTGAATCAAAATCTGTGAAGCACACATGTTTTTGTAAACAAAGGACAAGGCATTAGCAGAAATAACCAAATCTGTGTGTTCTCTGCAGAGGATAATGACAAAGGACTGAGAATCCTAGGTGCATTACTTTATGCAGGGTTGTAGGCAGAGGCAGTGAGAATCCCACTGGTGTTGGGCTGCAGGCCCGTGGAAAATGAAAAGACGGAACACCAGAGAAAACTTGTAATGGGTTCTTTATTCAACATTCAAATGCATACTAACTTCTCTCTCCCAACTCCTCCCTTTCCTTTCTCCCCTCTCTCACGTGACTTCCTCTTTCTGAAAGAGGCATTGGCCGGTAACATCACCCCTGGACAAATATTCAAGCGTCGGTTTAACACTCTTCTACCAGGCGAAGTGGTCTCCTGATCGTGCGCTGGCGTCACCCACCCCATTCGTTGGACATGGTCATGCCTGGTGCCTCGACTGGTTCCGTCATCTTGTGTCTCCCTGGGTTCAGGATCTGGTTCAGGCGGAGGCAGATCGTAATCTTCTCTCTTAATGAAGTGATTGAATTGCAAGCTATTTCTTGTGACTTCCTGATCTGCATTCTGGGCAGTCACCATGGTGCCTTTGATGGCAATGAGGGGCTTTGGTGCATATTGTGCATCTGTTTTCTTTAGCATTGGTTGTTGAACCAAGACTTTGTCGCCCACCTGAACCTCCTTAGGGACTGCTCTTCTTCTCAGGTCAGTGTCCGCCCAGGTTTTCTCCTTCTGTTCGGTGTCCCTTCTTACAAGTTCTATATCTTCTCCTCTGCGGGCAGTTGGGGGCCTCACGATGCATGTGTGAACCTTATATCGAACCATTAACTGCGCAGGTGTTTTGTTTGCAGCTTTGTGGGGAGTATTACAGTAATCTCCTAGTAACCTGCATAGGGCTTGGTGATGGTTGTTGCCTTCTATGCGGTCTCTCTGAATTGTCTTTTGTAGGGAGGCCATACATTGTTCGGCCATGCCATTGGACTGTAGCCATCTAGGGTTGATCTTTTGATGAATAAACCCCATCTGTTTTGCAAACGCTGCAAACTCCTGGCCGTTGAATGGGGGCCCGTTGTCCGACTGGATTGTCCTGGGGATGCCCACTACTTCGTCAAACGTTGCAGCCACTTGAGCGTATGCGGTAGTCACCATCTTGGCGATGGGAAACCTCAAATATTCATCAATAATTACTAGGAGATATTCCCCCAACTCCATTGACCCATAGAAGTCGACGCAACTCTGTCGCACGGTCGATCCTCGCCATGCAGTGGCATGCTAAGGAGTGTCAACCAACGAGTCCATGAACGGAATCCATACATGGCACATCAATTGTCTCTTTGTGTTGTCTGCACCTCTGTGCCCCTCATGTGCTGTCTTGATTACTTCGGCTCTGAGTGTCACAGGGATGACTAGGTGACAACCCCGTAGTAGGATCACGTGGTCCTTCACTGCAAGTTCGGTGTGTACCCTTGCCAGTTTGTCAAGCTCTTTTCTGGACACCCCAGGGTGGTTTAGGACTGCACGTCAGTAATCTCTCCATTTGTTTTTACTTCTCAGGCTGACCGCCAAGGCCATGGATGGGTCAGCCACCGATGCAGCTATGACGGCTTCGAGTGAGATCACTGGAGGGAGTGAGTTGGCGGTCACATAGTTTATGTACTCTGTGTAACCCTTCCTGGTGACTGGCGAGCCTGCAGGGTGTCGAGACAGATAGCTGGATTTTGATCCCCTCCTAGCCTGTGAACGATGTCATAGTTGTACTCTTGCAGCCTGATGCCCCATCGCTCTATCCAAGGCAGCATCTCGGTGCATGGGTTTGCAGAACAGAGACAGCTACGGCTGGTGGTTTGTGATGAGCATGAATTTCTTGCTGATAATGAAATGATGAAAGTGTTCACAGGCCCAGACTGCAGCCAGGCTCTCTTTCTCGGCTTGGGAGTATGCAGATCCGGGAGCAGATAGGGCCCTGCTGGCATATGAATTTATTGAATTGATATTTTATTTCTATTGTGCTCGTACACAAGTCTTTCAGAGCGTGACAAGGCAAGGGAGGGGAACAAGGGAGAACAATACAACGATCTTACTAGGCCCAGTGACATTGAGAATGTGCATGTGCATGGGAGAGGGGATGGCAAAAGTGCATGGAAGGGGGAAAAAGTGGAAAGTGTGGAGCAAAGGAGAAGCACATAAATAATAATAAATGAATAAATAATAAAGTCAACAAACGGTGGTAGTACAGTCAGCAAGTGGCAAGTGTTGGGTTTAAGACAGGGTAGGTCTGATAAGTTCAGGAAGAAAAAAGGGGGACTGTATGGGTCCAGATATAGACCCCAGTGCAAGGGGTGGCCCAGACGCAGTGCGGGAGGGTACCTGGGCCCAGAGTACAGAGGGTGGCCAGGTGCACGGTGCCAAGAGAGAACAGATCAGCAGGGGAGAGGGGGAGCGAAGGCAAAAGCAAAGAGGAAGGTATTGAGGTGATTCCAGAACCGGAGATGGTTTTCCTCAAGTTTTAGAGTGGCATGAAGGCTGTTCCAGAGGGAGGCCCCAGCCGAAGACATAGATCTGCCCCAAGCTTGTTTCTTTGAAAAATGACTGACCCTGCGGGAGTTAGAGGTAGAGGAGCGAAGAGCTCGACAGGGGAGGTATTTGCGGAGGGATAGCTGAAGGTATTTTGGACCTAGGCCCCAGCAAGCCTTGTGGACAATGCAGAGGGTTTTGAATTTAATCCTTGCATCCACTGGGAGCCAATGGAGCAATTTCAGAGCTGGAGAGATACGATCCCAGGGCATGAGGCCAAGGACAAGTCTTGCGGTCCTGTTCTGGATTGGTTGCAGAGGGCAGAGAGTAGAGGCAGGTAGATTTAGAAAGAGGCTGTTACAAGAGCCCAACATAGAGAGAACCAGAACTTGGGAGACAGTGATCTTGTGGGGGAAGGAGAGGAAAGGCAGAGTACCTCTGAGGAGGTGCAGTAGAAGTTTTGACTTTTTAGAGACATCAGAGATAAGGGCGGAGAAGGAAAGTGTGGAGTCAAAGATGACCCCGAGGTTCTTAACCTCACAGGTGGGGGTTGGAGGAGGGCCAAGGGAGGGTGGCCAGAGAGTGAGGGGAAAGGATGGTGAAGGTGTGCCGATGAGGAGGATCTCCGTCTTGCTGGCATTCATACAAAGATCTTTGGCGGCACACCAATCTTGAATGGCAATTAGGCAATCAGAGATGAGAGAGGGTGAGGAGGTAGCCCAGGGCAGCCTGCAAATAAGTTGAGTGTCGCCAGCATAGCACTGGAAATTTGAGCAGAACATGGCACTGCAGTGGGTGAGAGTTGCCAGGTATTGGTTGAAAAGCCAGGGCGAGAGGTTAGACCCCTGGGGAACACCAGAGTTAGAGAGGGAGATAGATGATAGGAAGGACCCAAGTTGGACCTCGGAGGCCCGATCAGAGAGGAAAGAGGTCTGCCAGGCAAGGTTGGAGAGCAGATCTTCACAGATGTTCAGGAGAGCAGTTTCCATGCTTCTGTCAGCTCTGAAGCCAGACTGGTGGTCATGGAGACAGCCAACAGAATCAGAATGAAGGTTAAGCTGAGAGATGGCCAGCTTTTCCAGGAGTTTTCCCAGAAATAGAGTAATGGAAATTGGGTGATAGTTAGCCGGACAAGAAGGATCAGCTGTGGGCTTCATGAGAAGAGGATGCACAGGGAGTGCTGCAGAGGGAAGGGGAAGGATCCTGAGGCAAAGGAGTGGTTGCAACAATCGGCAAGGGCTGGAGCGAGGGAGTCAATGTGGTCATTGATAGTTTTAGAGAAACAGGGATGAACCTGGTTTGATGAGGCTTTCATAGATCAGACTTGTCTAGCAACCTTATCAGGGGAGAAAAGAGGAAAGGACAAGAAGGAGGGTGATGGGGTGGCTGAAGGAGGGTCAGCAAGCACAGAAGGAGAGGGCAGAGGAGGGCCAGGGAAGGAAAGGGTGGACATGATGTCCTGGGTTTTTGATATAAAGTGAGAGGCAAAGACATTGCAAATATCCTGGGAGGCAACAGGAGGGGTAAAGAGTGCAGCAGGGTTGGCCAGCTCCTTGCAGATTTTAAAGAGTTCGGCCGAGTTGTTAGATGCCGCAGAGATGCAGGCTTGAATGTGGACTCTCTTTTTTGTGAGGACAGAGAGTCGATAATGCCTTTGGAGCAGAAGACAGGCCAGTTTGTCAGAGGATGAACAAAAAGCCCTCCATTTCCTCTCAGCCGCCCTACACTTACGTTTAGGTGTCGCTAGGTCGGAGTCATACCAGGAATTGCACTTGGCTTTGGACTTCAAACGGATCCTCAAGACAGGGGCAAGAAGAGCAGAGACAGGGCTGTGTCAGGATGTGAGACAGCCAGAGGTGGAGTGGGGTGAGAAGGTGGTGGCGAAAGCCTCAACTGACACACGCTTCATGGGCTGGATATCCTAGAAGGTATGTGGCAATGTTGGAATAGGCTTGGCTAGGGGAGAAGAGAGGGAGAGATGAGAGGAGAGGAGGGAATGATCGCTCCAGGAGAGAGGAGTCATCAGAGGGATGGAGTGGGGGAGGTCAGAGGAGATCAAGATATCAAGTGTGTGCCTTGCAGAGTGAGTCAGGCCAGAGGGGAGGATGGATAGGGAGGGGGAGTCGCAGAGGTCACAGAAGTGTACAGAGGAGGAACAAGGCGACTCTAAATGGATATTGAGATCACAGAGGAGGTGGATTTAGTGGCAGAGGCCAGGAGGGAGGAGGAGAGGTCCGCCACTCAGAGAGAAATTAGGTGATTTGACCAGGAGGCTGGTAGATGGTAGCCACAGTTAGAGAGTGTCAAAGCTTGTGACAGAGTTGGCCGTGAACCATGTCTCAGTAAGACCAAGGACATCAAGGTCTAGTTATTCATGGAGGTGGCAGATGTCAGAGGAGGGTTTGACAGCAGAGCAAGATTTGAGAGTGGCAATATGAAGAAAGTTACCAGCCATAAAGACCTTCTGGGGAGGGGTACAGATCAGAGGTACGTCCTGCGAAGGAGAAAGAGCCCTAGGAGGGGCAGAGGAGGAATAGAGAGAGGGCAAGGTAGCCAAGGGGGGGAGAGAAGGGAAGAGCAGAAGATGAGAGGAAATTGATGAGGTGAGGGAAGCGCCTATCAAAGAGGAGGAGATTGACCTGAGGGCCTCGGACCATGACAACGCCATGAAGGTAGACATTAATGATGACTTTAGAGAAGTTGAAGGAAGCCATGAGAACTTCCCAGGGAGTGCCACCATTAATGGGAGAGGAGGAGATAAGACAGAGCACAGAGAGCATATGAAGATATAGATCTGGCGAAGGAACGACAAAGAGGATGTCAGTGAGGGTCTGTCTGGAGGAAGCAATGGAGTAGGTGTCGGCGATAGGAAGACCAGGGTTAGAGTCCAAGATATCCTTTTTGAACTTCTTCCTGCCAGACTTAGTGAGAAGGGAAGGATAGTCAATGGTGAAACAGTTGGAAAAGATAGGAGAAACAGAAAGCGCCATGGGAGTGGAAGCAATGAGAGGATGGAGACGCTGGGGGGGGGCCTAAGGAAGGTAGGTGTGGTACAAAAGAGAGTTGTGAGGTCACTGGGCAGGCAAGTTACAGAGAAACAACAGTATACAAGCAAAATACAGAGAATTTAGCAATGGGCAGCATGATTGGCCTTTCACGCCAAAAGCAAAAACAGCAAGATTTGACTTTCTAGCAAAAAGCAAAAACAGCAAGATTTGACTTTCTAGCAAAAAGCAAAAACAGCAAGATTTGACTTGCTAGCAAAAAGTAAAAACAGCAAGTTTTGACTTTCTAGCAAAAAGCTGTTGACTCTGAAGTTGCGCCTTATCACAGAACGCTTCATTTACCTGACACAGCACTGCGAGCTCCGTGCAGCTCTTGCTGTATACACCAGGTTCGTGGAGGAGGCCGTGTGGACCAACATCGCGTGACCCGTCACGTGACATCAGCCGATTCATTTAAAAAGCTGTAGAGGGCCCGAGCGGGGTGTTTTTGTTGACTCTGAAGTTGCGCCTTATCACAGAATGCTTCGTTTACCTGACACAGCACTGCAAGCTCCGTGTAGCTCTTGCTGTATACACCAGGTTCGTGGAGGAGGCCGTGTGGACCAACATCACGTGACCCGTCACGTGACATCAGCCGATTCATTTAAAAAGCTGTAGAGGGCCCGAGCGGGGTGTTTTTGTTGACTCTGAAGTTGCGCCTTATCACAGAATGCTTCGTTTACCTGACACAGCACTGCGAGCTCCGTGTAGCTCTTGCTGTATACATGCAGCTTCCTGGAGGAGGCAGTGTGGACCAACATCACGTGACCCGTCACGTGACATCAGCCAACTCATTTAAACAGCTATAGAGTGCCCTTGCGGCGTTAAGCCCATCGGGGTCAAGGCCGCTGGCTGTTGTGCGGCTGTTAGGCGCAGGTGGTGCAATCACTGGACGGGAGACTGCGGAGGTGTTCCCTCTTTGATCCCTTCCGGACTCTGCTTAGCATATTAGCGCAGAGCAAGGCAACACTCTTCTTATACTTTTACAAGCATAAGCAAATCTACACTGTGTGAGTACTATTTAAAGAGTCATTTGTTTGTTCTTTATAAACTTAATGGTAGCTTGAAAATACACATTGAAAACCGGCATGCCGGAAAATATTTCCAGTCATCTTAGTACGGCGCCAGGGCCCTTTTTAAGACAGTCCACTTTACCCTTTGCCGTCCCCACTGGTACTAAGCTTCAACGCTCTAAGTCCCTCATATCGGATGTATGTTGCCGTCAATTGCATGACGCCCCTCCAGGCGAGACATTGCCTGCAGTAACCATGGCCACCTGTGAGGGATTAGAGTTACCACTTACAATGGCCGATTCTATTATTAAGGTGGTTGATCCTCACATGTCCAAATGCCCACAGGCTTCTTGTCCCCCTCTTGGAGTGACGTCAACTCACCCCCATTCTGAAAGTTTGGCGACTAATCATTGTGTCCAAGAAGTCACAGATACAACCTTAGAAACCGTCTGTTTTGCAGGCAAATTACAAGCTGATGTCCACACAAAATCAACTAACTTTGCAACTTACTCTTGCACTGAACCGGCTAATTCAGCTACTGACACAAATATCAATAGCACCATACAGAGCACGATAATTCCGGCCATTTTCATGGAACCTGCTCAGTGTTCAGTAGCTGCCCAAGTGCAGCTACGTCAAGCCCACGAACAACTTCGCATAATGGGTGAAGTTGGTGAGGATGCCTTGGATTCCATGAATATGTCTACCCATTCTTCGTGTCCTACGTCCGATGTGTTATACATATGCTCCAATACGGGGGATTTGATACAATTACAGGAAGATCTCTCACACAACACCACCATCATACCTGTCAAAAACTCTTCCTCTCCTCAATCTATTCATCATAACTTTGTAGCATCAGCAATGCTTGATAAATCCCACACTGACATTGTAATTGAATCGCCATCTTTTATAGCGCCCACTCCATGTCGCACAAGATTTCGAGAAGCCGAACAAACATCCAAATTTTTTATACAAAGAGCCCAGGATAAGCGCTTCTCATTTACAGAGGCTACAGCCTTGAATAACACTTTAAGTGCGATGAACACTGCATTATTGACCATTGCGAAATTATATGAGGCATTGGACGATAAGGTAACTCACCAATCAATGCTCATGGAACAATACTTTAGCAAGGATTCTATTCTTCCCACTCTTGTCACTCCCAAAAATTCTATCAATTTACTGACTACAGAACCTGCTAATTTAGTCCAGGAGACTAGGTGCCCACAAATCACGAAAACTTTAATGGTTGAAACGAATCAGCCTACTGTATCATCACCTTCGACTGATGTTTACTACTCTTCGACCCAGCAGCTCATTACTGATGATACTACACAGCCAGTAATTGAACCCACATTGACCCTAGATCCTAAATTGCCTCCCAAAGACTCTATTAACATCTTTGAAGTATTTGCACCATCTGTGCCCACTCTTTCTTCTAAACTCCCACGTTCAAGGAAAGAGTGGAAAAGAATGAAAAAAATGGTGCAAAAAACTAAATCTTGCCCAAAATCAAGAGATAATCCCAGGAAATATATCAAAATTGCTTCTCGATTGGAAACACCTTTAGTATCAGCAATTGCTGAAGTCTCAACCAAATCAATTCCAGCGATAATATCATTTCAACCACTTGATGATCTTACAACCTTAACAAAGCAGATTGTCATTCCTACCACTTCGACTCTGTCTATGTTTCCATCTGAGTCTGATCATGGGATGACTATGCAATCCAATTCAAACCTCCCAACAGGGACTGTGTTTTCAACATCACTTGCCTCTCTATTAAACTCTAATACTCATGTCGAGTCAATCCTCTCGCAACTAAGAGAAGAAATAAGAGCTTCCATTAATGCTTATACTATACATTCTCCTCCGACGTCACAAGTAACTCTTCCATCCTGTATAGAACCACTGCAAGGCACGATGAATCCATTATGCGGTTACCCATGAGCCAAATTGAAAAACCTACCATTGTTCCAGAGCTTACAATTACAGGTATATCTACTGATACTCATGTGGAACATGTGCAGCCTACTTCACCTGATTTAGTAAAACATCTACAGATGCAAGCGAACTCCACATTGAATTCTATATCAACTCATGACTTGCATATAGAACCTACCTCCCAAGTTTCAACCTCAGAACAAGATTTAAGAGATTATATCAAATCTTCAATTAAGTCTTGTTTTTCTGAACCTAAGTCCACTAGTCAAGATCATGAATTAACTTGTTCAGCTGTCCCTTCTAAAACAAATGTGTCTCATCAAACCTCTAAAAGATCAAATGAACAGCTGAACTTTGTAGCAAATAAATCCATGCCTTGTGACACACGTATGCAAAAGTCACTTATGAACACGCAAAATCTGTGTCCCACTAGTAAACCGCAATTTTTCTCGTTGAACATGAAATGTCGTGCTGCACCCTTTCAGACATATGTTCTTAATAGAACAAGCATATTGAACATTTATTCTGATGTTGTGACTTTAAAAGAGCTGTCCACCACTGATATTGAATTTATAGAGTTCATTTATCAAGATGACTTGTCGGAAGTTAAGATACATGTTCGCTCAGGTCTAGTGTTTAACCTGCTATGGCAGGCGCAAATGCTATTATTTGACCTGGGATTTATTCTGTCTCAAGACATTAATCCAACCAATGATCAAACTCACAAGGTTCAAATTTTGACATACCAGTCAAAAAAGCATGACACCTCTCGAAGTTTAACTCCTTATCAGGCCTCCCTAGCCGTGGGATCTCAAGAGTATGGGGGTCAATCATAACTAACCTTTAGAAAAGAGGCTGTTACTCTTCTGTGTTGGAATAGCAGAGGCTACAATCATTTTATAAATTCAACTACAAGTGATTTACATCGATTTGATATCGTAGCCTTGCAAGAAACATGGCTTATGACTGCTCCAATCTGTGCCTCACATACAATCATTTCTTCTTTTGCTGTTAAAAAATCTTTGGGGTGCACGTCCGGCGGCTTGCTTTTAGCCATCAAGCATGATAGTGGCTTTAGTGTTGTGCAATATCCCTCCTCATCCCCATATTTTCAGGCAGTAAAATTAACTCGGGGTATGGTGAGTTTAGCTAGTATCAACATATATTGGAGTAGGCAGAATTTAACAGTAGAGATGTTTTTTATGCATTTGACTCTCTATCTGGATAAAATAATTGCTGACGCTAACATGGTGTGCTCCATTATTCTCGGTGACCTGAACCTACACATTTTACCAACTGTTAATTGTAGGAATAGGCCCGAAGAACAAATTTGGTGCAACATTATGCAAGAAAGGGGTTATGTTATGGTTAATAATACTGTGGCTGGTGATGTTCCTACACGTGCAACTTGGTCCTCTGGCACGCGGCAGGCAATCATAGATTATATCTATATAAATAAAAAATGTTTATCTCAGGTGCAGTCTATGAATGTAATATCTCGGAGTGACCATAACAAGCTTGTTATGCACCTTGATTTCCCAGCAGAGCAACATCTATTAAACCAAAACATCCACCTACGTTCTCTTAAGGTGAATAATAGCGTTACTCCCCTTTGCTGGAATTCAACGACATTGAATCACTTTAAACACAACTTGATTGATTCATATAGAGCCCCGTTTCTGGAGGAGTCTCAGTGCTATGTAGCTAAGATGCAAATCTTCAAGCAAATAAAAATGCCTGATTCTTGCATCAGACACAAGCACTTACATAGTTATGATGCAGAACTTCAGCAAAGAAAGACATTGCTAAGGCAAGCGATACGTAACCTAAGAGATGAGCCAGCCCTTAACAGACCAACTTTGAAAAGGCTGCTGAAAGCCAGATATAGACAGTGGTTGAAAGGTCAAAAGTGCCTACAATATCAAAAAGATGGAGAAGACATGTTGAGACAGATGCTCACCAAATCTACGAGTGGCATTTGGACTTATCTCAATGTCGCCACCCATAGACTGCAGTCTGATGTACTCACCTCTGCAGTCTCGAATGAAAAATGGTGTGAGCACTTTACATCTCTATACCGCTCCTTTTTCCAGATCTTTTATGGGGATTACGGATCACAAATTCGTCTCATGTTTTCCGTATAGACCATGCAGATATACTAGAATGTATTCAAAATCTCAGTCGGTCAAGAACGATTGGCCCTGATGGCCTACATAATAGTATGCTTAAAGATCATCCCCATGAATGGTCATCTATTCTCCTCGAAATCTTCAAGCACATTTTTAATGTTGGTGAAATTCCCAACTCATGGAGACGCTCAATTATTGTCCCTATTTTTAAAAAGGGCAATAGGGCTGATCCTGCAGCCTATCGTCCTATCGCCCTTCTCGACTGTCTGGGCAACATTTTTGCCCGCCTTGTCTTGAACCAAATCAATCTCTGGCTTGATTCGACTGATTTACGGGATCCATTTCAAACAGGATTTCTGCCTGGCTTAGGTACCGCCATTAATGTCATCACACTAAATTCCGTCATCCACCATGCTCGCCAACGATGCCAAGTATTATTCATGGCATTTGTTGACTTTCGCATGGCGTTTGACGCAATTCCCCGTGAGTTAATATTTAAAAAACTCATGGACAAAGGCTGTCCCTGGTTCATCTTGAAGTGGATTATCCAACTGTATATGGGCACTTCTATATAGATTAGATTGAATAATGAAGGTCTATTATCGGAACCAATAGAGACTGCTCGTGGCCTTAAACAGGGCTGCCTCTTGGCGTCAGCGATATTTAATTTCTTCATCTCAGACATAAGCCTGAGATTTAACTCAATAATTACAGATTCTCCAAAAATTAATGATATCTAAATCAAGCACTTACTATATTCAGATGATATGGTGTTACTCTCAAAAACTGCAAATGGCCTCCATGCCCTATTGGATGCTCTGAATCGCTATTCTATCAAAAATTATATATAACAGTGAACATAGCGAAAACCAAGGTAATTCGATTCGGCACTAGGAAACAACGATGTGTTGATCATCAATGGCCCTTACAATGTACAACCTTGGAAACTGTAACGTCATATATATACCTAGGCACCTTGGTTACAAATAATTCGAATATCAATGCTGATGATCAATGTGTAAAACAAAGGTTACAACAGCTGTATTGCAGGCCTGTTTAATCAGGGCTAAGTATTGTAAGTTCTCTTTGGTTCCAATAATTATTTACTACAGGCAAAAGTTTGTTCCAGTAATAACCTATGGAACTGAGACTTCCTTGAAAAGATCCTATATTTACTGGGCCGCGATTGAGGGATGCTATTGGAAACGAGTCTTGCCCCTACCATCTTCTTACCCCATGTGTATTGTGAGACATGAATTAGGTCTAGTGTCACTGTATGCCATTTGCAAATGGAAAATCTGTTCATTCTATAGGAAATGTCTCATGGCCGATGACAATCTGGGCTTAATCAAAATCATTGCGACATATCTCCTACATTCAATGGATGTGTTTCCTCTGAATTGCAAGCGCTGGAAATCATCAATGAAACAGGGATTTCATTGACACTACTATTAGACAATCCAAATAGAGCAAAAATACGCTTATGGGAGTATGATTGGATACAAACGCGCCTGGCATGTACCCAATATCAGACCTTTATAAACACTCCCTTTAACTTGAAACGCTATGGTACAATTGAAAGTTATTTAATGATGTTCCCTAGTTTACATCTGCGTGATGATTTCCTGCACTATCAACTGAATCTTTGGCCAGCTAACAAACTCCTATATAACTCCTATACAAACGCAAACTAATATCTGAGCATGAGCGTGCTTGTCGCTTCTGTAAGGTCTCTCCGGAAACAATGAAACATCTGTGTTCAGACTGCCCGGCGCTACTCCATTAATGGATCATGTCATAACCACCAGCGATAGATTGTGGGACCTGTTGTTTCATACTAATAGACAGTCAGTAAGATATGCTATTTTGAACTTTTTATATAGCTTGAAATTAAGAGAGAAGACATTGGCCCAGAGCAGACTATGATTATATGTACTCTTGCACTTAATTTTTTGTAATGAGGTAGGATGTTATGTCTTTCATCATTTAAACAGAGAATTGTGTTGACTTGATATAAGTTGAATTGTTAATCATATTTTATCTGTATCATATATTGTTCTTTTTTCTTCCTTTTCAAGAATGTTGTACATTATTGTAATGAATTTTAACAATATTTGTAATTGGATTTGTTGAAAAATCAAGTTTACTTGATTAAAACAACTGAAATAAAAAAAATAAAAAAAACAGCAAGATCTGACTGTGGCCCTCATTAGGACCCTGGCGGAGTGGGTTTCCGCCAGCGCTAATCGCGGCGGACCCGTCCGCCGTACTACGAGTTCCCTTAGCGCCATGGAGGTTTTCTCCGCCTGGTTTTACCGGGCGGAGAAAACCATGGCGCTAAGGGACCTCGTTGTTAATTACGCCGCCGTACTTTTCGGCGGCGTAATTAACTCCTTCCCCACTCCCATTATACCCTATGGGGCAAGAATGGGAATGGGGAAGGGTAAAATGGGGATTGGGGATTTACCGCTCCGCCAAGGTCGGCATGGGGTGGTAAATCCGCCAACCCCCATGGCGCTATCGGCGGCTTTCCGCCATGCTCCGCGGTGCATTTAGCACCGCGGATTCCGCCTGGGTCGTAATGAGGGCCTGTCAAGCAAATAGCAAAAACAGCAAGATTTGACTTTCTAGCACAAAGCAAAAACAGCACGATCTGACTTTCTAGCAAAAAGCAAAAACAGCAAGCTTTGACTTTCTAGCATAAAGGAAAAACAGCAAGATCTGACTTTCTAGCAAAAAAGCAAAAACAGCAGGTTTTGATTTTCTAGCAAAAACAGCAAGATCTGACTTTCTAGCAAAAACAACTAGATTCGACTTACTACCACAAAACAAAAACAGCAAGATTTGACTTTCCAATCAGGGATTCAGATGTTAGCAAAGGGATTTAAGAAGCACTGCACATCAGAATGACAACATGGGAGATACAAGCAGAAAGAAAAGTGATAGTCAAAGATGGTAGGAGTGAGTCCAGAAGGAGGGAACTAACCCATAGTTCTGGAGGTTACAATGTCAAGGCAGTCTGGATTCCTTAGAAGAGTGAGGTGGCAGCATCATTGTGGTTAAGGAGTAGGGAGGACCCCAACTAGCATTCCGGAAGCAGACAGGGAGCAGACAGGGGCCTTAGATGTGGCCCTTTGCTGAGAGGTCTGGATAAAGCCTTCCAGGCCCTGGTTGGATGGAAGAAAACACTCAGCACAAAAGGTGCACCTACCTAATAGAGTGGGGCAGCAGGCAGGCACAAACTCCACATGTGTAGTAAACAACAGATGGCCAGGAGGGTGGAAACAGAACCTCACTCTCAGTGAAAAGCAGATGAAAGAATCCAGATCCAGGCAGTGGGCCTTGCTGTGAGGGCCGGTTAAAGCCTGCCGGTCCCTGGTTGGATAGAAGAAAACACTCGGCAATCAATGGGAGTGCGGCACAGGGAAAGGCAGCTCAGCCAGCCTGCCTTCAAAACAAAGAAAACAATGGCAGCCATCTTGGAAGGTCCAAAAATCAGTCAAATGAGCAGGAAATAGTGGGAAATCTTGTGCTTTCAAATTAGCAAGGCAGCTTCAGGTATTAAAAAAGCTCACATGCAAGCAACATGATGAAAATACGCAATAAAACTGTGCTTTTCCAAAAATTTCAAGCAAATTTAGTGTTTTCTTCTTTTTTTCAGGTTCTATTATTCCACTGGACGTGCAATAATGCACAGAAAGTGCACCTATCTAATGGAGTGGGGCAGCAGCCAGGCACAAACTCCACATGTACAGAAAACAACAGATGGCCAGGAGGGTGGAAACAGGACCTCACTCTCAGTGAAAAACAGATAAAAGAGAGTATGCTACAATGTGCCTCGGGTGCATGTCCGGACCACTCCTTTACACCAGGATGTCCCCTAATCTGACAGGGCTTGCGTCCATAATGATTTATGTGTGCCAGTCGGAGTTAAAGTACGCTAGGCGAATAGCTTCCGACAGGGCTCTTTTGATGGAACCAAACGCTACCTGGCACTCCTCTGACCATTCAACACTGATTCTTTCTTCAGCAAGCACCGTAATGACTCGGTTAGAGATGCATAGTGGGGGATATAATGTGTGCAGTAGCCAGCCATCCGCAGAAAGGAACCAACATCCACTATATTCCTAGGTTCATGGAGGTTGGAAATTGACCTTTTCTGGATCTGGGGTCATGCCATCCGCAGAGAAGATGTACCCGAAGAATTTGAGTTTCATTTTATTAAAATGAGATTTCGGGATGTTGAGAGTTAAACTGGCTTCCTGGACCGCTGAGCATGCCGCAAGCAGATCAGCATCAGGGTCTTCACGGGAAGTGCCAAAGACAAGTATGCCATCACTATAATTCAAGGAACCTTTGATTGGCCTAATCACTTGCTGTATGGCTTCCTGAAAAATGTCAGCCACTGAGGAGATGTCAAAATTGAGTCATCTGTAGTGAAACAGGCCTTCATGGGTGGTGATCGTGGTGATCCCCCTCGACTCTGGGTGCAGCTCCAACTGGTGATACCCCTGGGTTAGGTCTATCTTGGAGAACATCACCGATTAATTGAGTTGAACAATCATATCCTCTATGCAGGGGCCAGGATGATGTTCCATTTGAATGGCAATGTTGACCACCCTCATGTCTACACATAGCCTCAGCCGCCCACCTTCCTTGGGCATGATTACCAATGGCAACACTCATGGGGTTGGGCCTGTGGCTAGCTTGATGATGCCGTCACTGAGCAGTTGGTTGAGTTCTCTGGAAACGGCCTACTGCAAGTGGAACCCCACCCTTCTGGGGTGTTGGCGGATGGGCTGGACATTCTCATCAGTGTGTAGTTTTATGGGAGCTCATTTGAGTTTCCCCAGTCCCTTGCATAATTGGGGGAATTCTGCCAAGATTGTCTCCTGTGTAATGAGGTCCGGCCTGGCGGGGATGGTGATTATTGTGTTTACCCCCTCCTTTCAGTCAGCCGATGGGGGGGTCCACTGGATCACATCCCCCTCCTAAAAATGCTTGTCGATGAGGCACAGACATGATGCGGTATGGTAACTAAGGAGACATCGCCCTTTGGTCGACCTTCGAATGACATGGATGATTGCAGTTAACATTAGACCTTTGTGTACGTGCTGCCTTCTGAAAAGACCTATGGATTGAAGGGGCAGTGTTGCCACCCACTGGAAGATCCTTGAGTGAGTTTTGGTTAGCGTCAGCTTCTCGAGTGTTCTGCAGAAACTCTTGTTCGCCCATGATGTTGATGATGGCGCAGAATCAACCAGAAAACAAAATTGCCTGGTATGCCTGGTCATAATAGTCTCTTCCGTATCAGGGGGAGACCTGATAATGTTCATTGTAATCATGAGGTGGTTGGGGCGGTCCGTCATATTCATATTCGAATTGTGGAGCCAAATCGTAGTAGTCATAGGTTTGAGTGTGCTCCGCCGGGTGATATTCTTCCACAGCTCTGACATATCGTTGTGGCCCTGGTTGGGAGAACCTGTTTTGGTAGCTCAGGCCTTGTGAGGCGCACCCGTACATTTGTTTTGTGGCTGTGGGGCCATTCTCTGGGTAGGGAATGGTCTACCCTCCCTGCAGACAGACTGGCAATGTCCCTCTCTTCCACAGTTGGCGCACCTTTGTGACAGTGCAGAGCAGGTCCCTGAGTGTGGGAAGGCAATTCTGCAGTGGTAGCAGTGTCTTTGTGGTCTAGGTCCTGTTTGGCTGGAGCCTCTATAGGGTGCGGCTCCTCTGTCTCCTGGGTGCTGGAGTGCTGGTTGGATCGTTGTGACAAGTTCGGACTTGTCCTGTTTTGCGTTGGGAGTGCCTGTCATAGAGGCTGCCTGTGCATCCACTCTCTCAAAGATTCTCACCAGTTCGCTCACTTCATCTATTGAGAGTGGCTTTTTTAATAGCTGTTTCTTGAGGGCAGGGGACAGACACCCCTCTATCACCCACAGCCATATTGCCTCATCCAGGGAGAATGCATGGAACTGACAGTGCATGCCTTTCACTCTCATGCGGGTGAAGAACTCATCTACTGTCTCTTCTACTTTCTGTGTACATTGATTGAACATGTATCATTCATAGTCCCGATTTGGCTCGATCACAAGTTTCTTGTTCAGGGCATTTATCAGTGACGGTTATTATGGTTAGTCTTCTGGGGGAATTGTCTTGACAATGGTCTTGATTTCGCTCCCAACTAGGTTAATAAAGCTGTTGTACAGGTTTGACGACTGTTCATCTCCTGCCGCTTTCACAAAATGAATAAAGTCTTCCATCCACTCGACTCACCTCGGGCCTTTGTCTACTTGCGGGGTCATGGTGAAAGGGAGTGGCATGTGCAGTAGGGTGGATTTGGACCTTGGCGCGGGGGGGTTGTGACCCCTGGTTGCTCATTGTGGCAGGTGCGGCAGTTGCGGTATATGCGCCCCTGTGCGCAGGATCCCTCTAGTGCAGGTGGTGTTCTGGCACATGTACGACCTGTGTGTGGGTTAGTGGGTGGGCCTATTAGTTTGCTGCTCTGACTTCTTGCTTATGTTCTTGTGGTAGACAAGTCATTGGTTTTTGGGAAGGTACTTTGCCATTGGGATTCTGTGGGGATTAATTAGAGTCCAGGCGGAGGAGGATCTTGTCTCCGTAGCTCCATCTATGGAGCATTGGGCGCTGTTCTGTTGAATGCCCCTCCAGCGTCTGGTGTGTAGCTGCGGGGAATACTATGTGCCCCACCAGGACCAGGACCTGCTGTGGATGTGGCTGTCGTGGGGATGGGGGGGCTAGGCCGTGGCGCTATCCCTCTGTGGAATTTAGAGTGCAGGAACAGCATTCAAACATCATCCTGTCGGTGGTGCGTCTGCACACGTGCATTGGATTCAGGAGCCTCGGATGGCCACTGGCAGAATGCCGCGCGTCGGACATGGCGGACTGCCATGGTGTCCGCCACCCAGGAGGAGGGGCGCAGCAGGAGAGCATGTGGATTCTGGCTGGACATCAGCAGGGGATCAGGTGGACCATACCGTGGGATTGCAGGCACTCAGGATTTGTGTGGACTGCACATGGATTAGGAGCTGGAGATGCAGGTTGGCGAGGTGGGATCACCAGCCAGTCAGGGACGCTCCGGGTCGCTGGAGACAGCGTTATCGCCAGTTGTTGGGCCACAGGCCCGTGAGAAATGAAAGGACACAACACTGGAGGAAACTTGTAATGTCTTCTTTATTCAACATTCACATGCGTACTAACTTCTCTCGCTCAACTCCTCCCTTTCCTTTCTCCCCTCTCTTACGTGACTACCTCTTTCTTAAAGAGGCAGTGCCGGGTAAAATCTGGCATCTTGTGTGCAGGGTAGAACACTAAAGCACTGTCAAGCAAACGCGCATGTGTAGGTGGAGCAAGTCAGTGATAGATACGCGTGCATTTTACTCATGAATACTCCTGCCCTGATTAACACTTTAGGAGCCCCCAACAGGACACTGAATAATCCTACATCACCTACTATCGGCATTTGGGGAGACTGGGCTTCAAGAGTTAATATATTTTGGGCCTCATTACAACTCAGGCGGTAAGGGTTTTACGGCGGCGTAAACAGCGCCGACCCTTACCGCCTGAGTACGAGGTCCCTTAGCGCCATGGCGGACTTAACACCTGCTTTTAGCAGGTGTTAAAATCCATGGCGCTAAGGGACCATGGAGTTAATTACGCCACCGTAATTTACGGTGGCGTAATTAACGCCTTCCCCACTCCCATTATGCCCTATGGGGCAAAATGGGAATGGGGAAGGGTAAATGGGAAAATGGGGATTTACCGCCCCGCCAAGGTTGGAATGGGGCGGTAAATCCGCCAACCACCATGGCGTAAATGTAGTTTACGCCATGGTGGTAAAGTCACGGCCCAGGCGGTAACTTACCGCCTGGGTCGTAATGAGGCCCTTTGACTGTTAACCTCTGCAAAGAAAACCGGACTTCGGGTCTCTAAGTGGTCCATTGGGAGTTTGCCAGCCATCTTCAAGTTGAATTCAAGTAAGGCCACACCTACTTTCATTGCATGACACATTTATCTGATTCAATCATCTGACAATACCTCCAAGCCACTCTGGAATTTGAGTCCTCATGCCACACCTGTGCCAGTTCTCCAACACACCATCTCTAACCCACTCTGGGTCCAGAATGTCTTCTTGGAACAATAAAGTTTTGGTAATTGGAAAGAAATCATTCAGTTTTTATTAACCCTCTCAGTGAGGTAAATACTAACAATAGCTCCAGAACTACATTACAATTCTAGGACAGCAGAGGACATGTAAAGACAAGGGGCCTCATTCCAAGTTGGGCGGTAAGGGATACCGGGCACCGGTAAGGAGACCGGTGCCGGTAATCCCTTACCACCCTACTACAAGGTCCCTTAGCAGGTCCCTCCTTTAAAGCCTGGTCTGACCTGGTGTTATGGACGGGACCCGTTAAGGGACCAGGGCGCAAATAACTGGCTTGACATACGCGAGCCCGTTATTTGCGCCCTCCCCATTCTGATTGAGCCCTATGGGGGCTCAAATCTGAATGGGGAATGGCATTTTCAATGGGACTTACCGGTCCCGCAAAGGTCGGACTACACCGGTAAATCCCCATTGAACTAGACCGGTGCCGGATCCGTTATTGGTGGCAGTCATGGCGCAAATAGCGCCATGACTACCACCAACCACGGAATGAGGGCCAAGGTTTCTGACATATTAAGGGGCATTTTGGAACCACAAGACGTTTTCAAATATTAAATTACATCAATACCAGCTGGGAAGTAAAGGAGGAATATCAGAGAGGGCATTCCCAAGAACGTGTTTCTTTGTCACTTATTATTACCACACACATAGATCAAGGCACACAATATATTGATACACAGTTAGAAGCCAGACCACTAATCCCAAATACACCCAGCAAGCTGTGTTCACCTTGACTTTCCGGGAATCCATTACAAGCAGTGAGGAATTCACATAAATGCTGGAAGAAGATGAAGCCCAGGTCTGATGCTATCATTTTCGGCCAGAGGAGAATGCCAAGGCAGTGAGAACCCTGTATGCATTTTGTAGTTGGAGAGAACAACAAAGCAGGTTTAGGCACATGTGTGTTTTGACTGCACAGGAAAATGCCAATGCACACTTTGTAGCAGAGGAGAATGAAGAAGCAGTGTTCGCCAACCATGCATTTTTTAGATGAGGAGTATATCAAGGCATTTCTGAGCACATATACATTGTGTAGGATGTAAAGAATGCAAAAGCAGTGAAAACCCCATCAATGTTTTACATGCAGTGTAGAAGACCTAAGCAGCAAGAACCACTCTTTCAATTTGAAGGCGGGGAAAACACCAATGCAGTTTTAGGCAGGTTTGGTACGCAGAAGAGACAAGCCAAGCAGTGGTAAACATAGTTACATTATATGGCAAAAGGAGAATACCATGACAGTGTTAGGCACAAGGTACATTTTGCAAGTATGGGTTGGAGGGGCAAGGCTGTGATAGGCACAAGTGTCCTGTGCAAGTGAAGGAAAATGTAGAAGAATTGAGGGTCCATTGGGCATTTTGTAGGTGGTGGAGATGGCTGAAGCGCTTAGAATCACACTTAGGTTTGTAGAGTAGGAAGAACACTGAAGCAGTTTTAAGCACATTTAATTTTGTAGGCAAAAGACAAACCCCAAGGCAGTGATAACCTGCAGGGCATTTGGTAGGTGAGGGAGAATTATAGTCAATGCTAGGCACGCATGCATTGACTTGGTGCAACGTAGGACCCGGAGACGGTAAACGGATTAATACTTCTTTTATTTAACATAGGCATATACTATGGGTAAAGTGGGATCGTGCTAGCACTGCTCTCCGGCCGCACCAACCGTCCTCTTTGCAGCTCGCCTCTTCGCAGGTTGCGCCGTCTTGCGTGGCTTCCTTGGTTACATCGCGTTTTGTTTCCATGACCATAAAGCGATGTAAGGGAAACACCACACTTGGCAAACGGGAATCCCAATGCAGTGTTAGGAACATGTATGTTTCTTTGTTGGAGGAAAACAACCAGGCATTGAGAATGCCATGTGTATTTTCCAGGCAGGGGAGAATTTCAAAGCATTGTTATGCATGTGAATATTGTGGGAAGAAGAACATGCACTAACAGGAATAGGTACAACTGCATGTGCCGGCAGGGCAGAATGCCAAGGCAGTTTTAGGGGCACATGCATTTCAGAGGTGAAGGAGAATGATAGAATCGAGTTAGGCAATCAAGCATATTCTTGGTAGAGGAGACCACCAAGACAGTTTTTGAAAGCTGTGAAATTTGAAGTCAAAGGAGAATGAAAATGCAGTGAGAACCTCACATGTGTATAGAATGCAGAAGAGAAAGCTAAAGCAGTGAGAACAGAATATGCAATTTATAGGTGTGGACGAGAGCTAAGACATGGTTAGATACACATTAATTGTGTAAGAGGAGGGGAACACCAAGGCATTGTTATGCAAATGTGTATTTTGTTAGAAGAGGAACATGCCAAAGCAGTGTTTGTCATGTGTGTGTTTTGTAGGTGGATTAGAATGCCAAGGAGTGTTAGGCAGATATGCGCAGCAACCAGCACATAATTGAGAAGTCCACATGGTTTTTGGATGTAGATGAGAAGGCTAAAGCTGCGTGAACCATGCATGCATTTCGCAAATGCAGGCAAGTGCTGAGCCAGTGTTAGGCACACATGCAATTTGTAGGCAGAGGAGAACACCAAACCAGTGAGAAATCCAGTTGCTTTTGGTAGGTGGATGAAAGGTTTGATACAGTGAGAACACCAAGGGAATATTTAGATAGGGTAGAACATAAAATCATTGTCACACACTTAGATATTTAACAGAAAAAAATTAATGCAAAGGCAGTGTTAGGCACACATGCATTTTGCAGAGAAGGAGAGCTCTAGGTAAGCGAGAACCCCAGCTTCATTTTGTAGGTAAGGGAGAATCCTTATCATATGGCGGAGGTGAATAAAATATATGTCTGGATTTGCGGCAGTGCCCAAATGCAGTTGGCGATGGTGGAAGGCTGGGGAGGAATGTGTCTATTGGGAGTTTTTTCACCTGCTAAAGCAGTGGCTGTATGCATTGAGGAAGCCCACACATTATGTGGGTCTGTGGCCTGACCGGCTTATCAGTAGCCTCAGATCTCCTCGTCTTTTATGAACAGTGGCATGTGCATCAATTGGATCTGGTATATTGGGAAGACATGTAATTGTGTATGTACCACTTATGAACTTCACCAGTTGACAAAGTATGATGTTCTGAACGAGGAGGATGAAGAGGAAAAAGTTGAGCCTCCAACTGCTGAGGCAAAGGAGCTTAAAGAGATGATTTAACTTCCTAAGCAAGGAGAGACATTCCCTAACTCGGATTTATTTTAAAATAAACAACACGGAAGTACATGGCAAAGATTTTGCTCTACCCCCTGCTTAAATATTGAGGTAAAGAGATTTCCTTTTTGAGGACACAGCAGATAGCAAGGGAGACAACAAGACTAAACAAGTGGGTTTCAGAATGTAGGTCTCCCGGCAATTGTCAAGTGCAAGCATTGGGCACAGGATGCAGTCTTCAGAGACTCCTAATGCACCAGTGTCCAATATATTTTCAGAAAAGGTCTGAAACACATATGAAAGTGATAGGTCAATTTTGCAGTCTGTCAAATCAAAAAGTACTAGTTCCGCCATGTATGACACTCAGACCACATTCACTGCAAAATGCTGCTCCAAAAAAGAGGAACCGTTTGATTAATTCTGAGGGCTCAATGTAGAACTGAACATATCAAGTTATTTTACTGCAGAAAAGGCAGTACCTGGTCTTGCCATCTGCCAAATTTGCAAAAGGAAAAGTGTCTTGCCAGTGAAGCTGGAACCGATTTGAACACCTTTTATCGGGAGGCCCGCATGAGGTGGCATTATCCACATGCTTGGCAAAGGGGAAATGGCAGCAAGAGAGCCCCTCACCTTTTAATATCAGGGAATGGACATATTTGCAAAAGCATATTGCACCAGGGAGTCTTTCTGAATCATTGATTTGAACAAACCCCATTGAGACCCCATCTTTACCTGCAGATCCAACCACATGAAGACGGCTTATTTCCCCCTAAATAAATCGGCTCATCATTGCTAAGACTTAACAGTGTTATGCAAAAAATCACAACATGTACTAAAATCATTGTTTCTTCAAGTACTACATTCGTGTAATAAGGTCAATATATTTACAGTCTCAATCCTGTGTTGAAAAACATGGTCCAAGGGTTTCATTATCCCTGCTGGGAAACCTGTTTGCATGACCACACTCGGCCTTTAGAAGCGTACATCTACAACCATGTACAGGTAGCAGTGAGTATGGCACTGGGACACTTTGAGAGCGAGAAAGTCCACCTGACAATGGGCATGTGGAGCACTGCTCAAGGCACCGATTTCATGACTATCACCATACAGTGTGTCATCGTTACCCAAACCTCACATCAACAAATCCCTGGATAGCAGCCACACAATGCCATTCACCAGCAGGCCACCTTGGGTGTGGACGGCTTTACCAGCATCCCCCACATTGGATTTGATCTCTGGGAGAAAGTAGATAGATTGTGGCAAGTGTGACACTTTGGCACACTCAACTCAGGTTGCAAATGTGCTTTATGGCACTGATTTTGTAGCAGTCCTGTTGATAAACAAAGCCTTAACTATGCCATGTTTTGCCTATGCCCTCCATTGTGTGGTTGCCCTCTTCATAAGTCAGTACCATCACTTGATACTTGATGCGATGATGAGTGTGGCCCAGAAGATCTGTACCCACATTATCTGCTCCTACAGTGCCTAGAGTATGCTAGGAAATCCACAGCCATGTGCAACCTCCCTTAAATCTAATGGAAATGCAGTGCCAGGTAGTAGTCATTGTATTTTCCATTTGCTGTAGTGTCTGTGAGAACAGTGCAGTGCAGGGACCAACTACTGCATAGCCAGAGCTGACAATAGACAATGCCTTCCTAAAACATACAGAGTGGCAAATGAAGCACACATTTTGTTCTTTAATGCAGTTCTTTGAATAGATCGTCCAGACTGTTAGCCTGTATTCTACTTCACCCAAGCAGGTGCTGCCTCGGGTGTTTCAGTTCGACTTAGAATTATTCAACACAATACATTAACACGACATGTCCATCAGTGCAACTAACAATGAAACTTCTCTCAACCTTCTGGTAACACATTGTTGAGCTGAAGAGGAATATGGAGTACCTCCTGGCATCTTTTTTGACCCTTGTATAAAGTCAAAGTGCCATCTTTTAAACAGCAATTTTGAGTGTAAGAATCAGGAAAATAAAGGTGCTTGACATTTGTTGGAGGATGTGCTATGCATGTGAAAAGATGATCTAAATAGATGTTTAAACACCTGGATGGAATAAGACAAGAGCATTAAACACCAGAGATCAACCCAATGCTGTACTCTTCCTCAGTATAGTAGGTCATGGGACAGTACATATTCAGCCTATTCTACTTCAGACACGAGTTCAGGGAGAAACACAGGAAGCTTTTGTGCAGTGAAAAAAAGTGAGACATCTGTGCTAGACTGGCTTGTTTTATGCTTCAGGGTTCTGACGATAATTCAGTGGACCCACTACAGCATAGACATTTGATGCCTTTGCTCTCAACAAATGCCACCTGGCTAATGATGGCAATTTATTTTAATTCTATCTTAGCAAGCGGTCAGTGTGGCTATCTGTACCTGTCACTTAGCTGTGGAAACCCAAAGACACCCTTGCCTAGGAAACACTGGGCCCACCATTTTGTAGACCACACAACTGATTCCTCAGATGATGAGGCTCAAGTCACTTAGAAGGGCATGGCAAAAGTTGATGTGCTTTTGTCTTTGACAGTAGTTGGTGAGAACATTTCCAAATTGAATGTTACATTTTTTGTTCATCCTAAGTCTAGTGTATTTAGCTCACGTCACTCTTCCATGCCTATTATTGTGCTCACAAACTGGAGGGTCTACCTCACTTTATTGAACTCTTACAACCAGTGAAATCAGTTTCTAACTCTTAGTACCACCCGACAAACTGAATGTTCATCCCCAGTGCAGTGTATTTAGCTCATGTCATTCTTCCATGCCTATTATTGTGCTCACAAACTCGAAGGTTCTACCTCGCTATATTAAACATTTCTAACTGGTGAAGTCATTCACTAACTTTTAGTACCATCCTGACAAACTGAAGAATATGTGTCAAATTATTTTGCTCTACCATCCCACAGAGACACTATCCATTTTTTACAAAAGCACTCATAATCTGGAGGTTTTGCATTGCACTATTCAGCTAAACCAACCAATAGAGCAACTCATTATTTGCTGGAATCTCGCTGTTATCTACTTATTGCCTTTTTGCATCCTGGCCAAGCCACGTGCTAGAGGGCACCATTAGGCTGGTGCATGGGATTAGCCATGGCATCCACAACATCCATGGGAGCCAGCTCCCATGGCATTGGGCAATGCAGCAGGTGCGTCCCAGCAATCCTCTGTTTCTCCTCTCATGTCCCAATGACATACAACCTACACTCTTCTACCACCAAAGGGATTCTGTGGTGCCAGTTTTCATATACCAGCTGTGCTAGGGCTTTGGGACAGTGTGTCAGGTTGGACTGGGCCAGACAGGGCAGTGTAATGTTTGGGCTGGTCCAGTGTGAGTGGAGTATGAAGGACACTTGAGACACCTTAGACCACAATGAACTGATGTATTATCTAACACTCTATCATCAGCCTCACCACGGCATGATACTTCAGTTGCAGGGTCTATTGCAGCCTATGTGCTCCCTCTGAATACAGTCTTGCAGCACATTCTACACTGATGGTGCATCAATGCTGTCCCAAAGGATGTCCTCTTTAAGATGCCCTGCTTCACTGTTGTTTTGCAGAACTTTCATTTTAATGAACCCCCTCAATCTCTGAGAGTCTATTCCTCTGGCAAGCTGAAGCTGTCTCACTGCCCAGATTAATGGTGGCATGAGTGGAAGTGACTACTCCCCCACCTTGTAGTTAGCATGGATAGTCTGTGCCTGCCCTACCTGTTCTGCAAGGGTAACCAATAGTGCAGTAGCCTCACCCTCCTCCTCCTCCTACACACCAACATAGGGAAATTACTGCCTTCTCTGCCTGGTGGGGTTTAGTCAATTGCAGCACCACTACCCCTTGTTTTCTCTCATTGTTGTACTCCTTCACCTGTGTGGTTATCTCACCCTGCTGCTGGAGTACCACCTCCTCCCTGACAACTTCAATATCAATCAACTGGTCTAAAGTCTGCAGAAACCCTTGAATCCTCTGTGCAGCTGCTTCAAGCCATTACTGATTGGTAGTACCATTCTCCCCAAGCACATCACCATCTCCTTCAACTATCTCTGCCTCGATGTATCCTTTCCCCAACAAAGAACATTCCAAAATGGCCAACCTATACCTACTGTCACTTCTCAAGCACTGTACACCCCAAATTAGCCATCCTCTGTACTTCCTCAAGTCCTCTCTGCCCCTCCTAAAGCACCACCTGCCCATTCTCAAGCAACCATCTTCTCCTCAAGCACTGTCAGTCACTCCTTATTCTCAGTCTCGCCTCTTCAATCTCATTCTCCTCCTTCTCACTGACTCACCAAACCTGTGACTTGGAGTTTGAGGAGTAGTCAATATCCCCATCTTCCCCTGGCACATGATCCAGGTAAACAAATATGTTTCCTAAAATGTCAAACACAAAACAAAAATAGTGATAAAGGCAAATAATGTATTACTTCAAGACTCACAGAATATGAAAGGATTCTTAGAACACAGGACCTGAAGGGAAAGTGACTCATTTACACAGAGTAAGACTTCTTGGGTTCAATGAAAGTTTTCTATAAACAAAGGTAGGGTAACAAGGAAAGATTGTAGGGATTGCTTTGTTTTTTGTGGTTTATTTTTTGTTCCTAACTTTTGCAATCAGGGAGTAAGAGGCACACGGAAGAAAAGAGAGGAGCCTGAAAACACAGCCAAAACAGATATCAAGAAGAACCAGAACTACAACAAACAGCTACAAACAGAAACAATAGGTTAACACAGGAATCAACGAACACCAAATCATGCTAGTAATCTTCAGAATCTCTCTATAGCGTGCCAAAACTCAGTCCAAACTACCTATTTGTGAGTATGCCCTGTCCATTCTTTTCTACAGTTGAACAAAACCCAAAATGGAAGCAGGTTTAAGCGATAACCCCCCCCCCCCCCCAAACATCTTTCTATAGAGGTATCAAGGCTTCTACATGGCTGATCAAACACCATTTTAGGGTTTTGTGCCTACTGACTGGAAAGTGAGACTTGAACCCTGCCTTTAAACTCGTGATGAGGTGTGGCCCATCAGGAATCCCAAATGACAGTTTAAGCCTGCCAGGAAAGGCTCAGGGTCCCTTGGGCACTTGTGTAATAATGTGGCAATAAGCCCAGAGACTGCAGGCTATTACTGCCTAAGGTAAAGCCCCCGCGACCATAGTTACAGGCCTGAGCGTAGCGAGGGCCTTGACAAAGGCCCCAGGGGCATTACCTTAGAAAATACTGGCCTGCAGTCGAGGGGCTTTTTGCAATTAGTACCCCGGCGCGTTAGACCGGGGTACTAATGTTTTTTTTCTCCCAGCTGTGAGACCTGTTGCATTTCACAGCCGAAAAAAAAAATGTTTAAAAATGTTTTCAAAAATGGCCACCCGTGCACAGAAAACATAGACCGTTTTCTCTTTCCATGACAACCACAGGAAACAAAGAAAATGGTCGCCATGGAAAGGGAAAAGGGACTACAGGTAGTCCCTTCTCCCTTTCCATGACGGCCTGTCTCAGATCGGGAGCAGACTAAAGTGTTCCCAGTGCGTCCGCTGTTGAAATGGAAAAAAAAGAAGGTAAGTGGGGGTGTGAGGTGGGAGAGAAGACTTACCTGATTCCCTGGCGAGGGGATATTGCGGCAGCGGGCCGTGAGGAGGCTCAGGGCAGCGGGATTACCATGTGGTAATGCCCACATTCTGAGCTTCCCCAATGGCTGGGAGGTCGCCACATCCCCCTCGTCGGGTACTAATGTATGAAATGACACGCGTTAGCAAAGCCAATTGATTTGCTGTTTGTAGACTTTTATTTTTTGTACTTTGTTTTTATTGAGCATTTCAATCATACAAAGGAAAGGCCAGGTAACCCCTGGCTACAACAATATGGAACACCAATAAAAGAATGCAAGAGATCATTTCCCTCCTCGATTTCCACCCTCCCCTCCCACCGCACATAACCTTGCCAAGCCCAATCAGGCAACGGGTATAGAAAGCAATGAGGCAAAACAGGACACGGGGTAAAACAGCTTGAGAAGACTGACATAGTGAGGTCAAGGCTTATACCAATAACACTGGGCAAACAAGTAGGCAGGTGGTAAGGAGCTCGAAATAAAGTGCAATAGCTCCAGCAGCACAACAGAGTACTACGAATAGGGCGGCAATCATTGAGTGTGGGAGGGCTCCTGTGTCAAGGGCGGAATTAAACATTTTGGCCATGAACGGGGCCAGGCCAGAGCAGAATGATTTGTAAAAGCGAACCGTGAATCTGTCGTTCCCCGGCATAGTACCACCTTTCAGAGAGGAAATAGTATCTATTATTTCCTGTGACGTAATAGGGAGTTCCAGGGGGTCAGCCCTTTCAGGGGGGAGGCGGGATGGCAGGGAGTCCAAGAAACGGTCGATATCTATGCCGTCTCCCGCATATCCCCAGGTATACAGGCGCTCATAATATTGCCGAAATTGTTCCGGTATCGCGCCATCCCTTATCACCTTCTCTCCCTCGGGGGAGCAGATGGAATCCACTCTTCTGTTGTTTCTGAGTTCCCTTAGCCTACAAGCTAAAATCCTATCTGCCTTTTCCCCCTTCTCCATATACTTATGTTTTAAAAAGGCTAGCTTCCTTTCTGTCTGGCCTACAAGAAGGGCTGCAAGCTTCGACCTAAGCAGCTGCAGTTCCGCCCACTTGCCTGGGAACATCTGCGACCTCAGTTTCTCCCCTGGCTGAATAGCAGCAATCTTCTCTCTTAGCTTTTTCTCCTTGCAGTCTCTTTCCCTCTTCCTCCTAGAGCCCATCTCCATGAGGGAGCCCCTGATGGTAGCCTTGAACGCCTTCCAGACCCCCATGACACCCACCTCCCCATTATCATTGATAGTGAAATACTCACTATCAATGATAAGAGGGACTGACTCACCTCCTTATCTTGCAACAGGAAATCATTGCACGACCAGAGGAGGCAGGAGGGGGGCACCCAAGCAGATCCTGACCAAGTCATGGTCAGACCACGGGATGGTCTCTACACCAAATTCCGAAGAGAGGAGTCCATCAGGATATAATCTGTCCTGGAGAGGGCATTGCGTTGGGTTTTGAGAAGAAAGTAAAAACTGGGTCTTGATCCAGTTCCGAAGTATGCAAGTCCAACAACTCCAATTCCCCATTCACCCTATGGAAGGTAGCTACCAGCTTCCTATGAAGGTGCAAATCGGTACATAGATTGGCTGATTTTCTATCCCTCTCTGGGCAGAGAACCATATTAAAGTCCCCCCCTACCATTAGAACACCCTCTGTGAAAACCCATAATCTTCTCTTTTCTCCCCTCCCAGAAAAGATCCTGCGCCTCGTTCAGAGTGTAAATGCACACCAAAAGTAAACATCCTACCTCTCACCTCCCCCTTGACCATAATAAATCGGCCCTCAGGGTCGAAGCGTTGAGCTTTGGGCGAAAAGTGGGCCTTGGGAGGAACCAAAATCGTAGCACCGTGCTTTTTTGCAATATAAGGCGAGGAAAACATATTTTGAATGGCTCGGGCTCTAAACTTCGGTTCTTTCCCCTTAAACCAGTGGGTCTCCTGTAAAAATAGAAAATGAAGCTGGAGCCTGTTAAGTTCCCTAACCACCATCAACCTTTTAGTAGGTGAGTTTAACCTATGCACATTTAAGGATCCCATAGTCAGTGAATGGGATGCGTCAAACATTGTAAAAGGGAAATCCCCCGCAGCTCCACGGGGGACCCTTCTCTACCTCATGCCCCATGCTGTTTTTGTGTACCGGGGTTAACCCCAGGAATACCCATAAATACAGAACATCTTTCAAAGCTTGGCAATCGTAACAGACAACTCCAGTAAACTATCCCAAGTAGATTTCCCGCCCCATACCCCCCAACCCTGAGCGCCTGGACTCCAAGCGACACAAACATTGTTGCCAGGCCTGACCACCAGTGTCACCTCCCACTGGGCTCCCAAACTCAACAACAACAATACCAAGAGCCCCACCCCCGATGAGACCACAAACAAAGAGCGAGCCTGCCCATTTTGTCACAAACACCGATGTGATTGAGGCCCCTCGCAGGATTTCCACAAAGAACTACAAACAAGACAGCATCAGGCTAGGATTCTCACAACATGCAAGATAATTCTGGCTACGCCCAGAGGCAATTCAACCATTAGACGGGCTTGGTGAGGCAGTGGCAATTCTCCTGAACTTTCTGTGCCCTCGAACTTTGCGCCTTTCCGTGGTTGCCTTCGGTTTGAGGGGCCCAGCCGGCTCCCTCTCCTGTCCTGCTTCAGCAGGCTCCATGCCCGCGTCACTCAAAAGCTTCTGGGATACTCTGCCAATATCGTCCTCCGTAACCACTGCATATATGTAGCCCTGAAGTTCAAAGGATGGTGAGAAGGGGTATCCCCACCTGTACCGCACTCCCTTGGACTGAAGCATTTTCATAAACGGGGAGCAGAGCCATCTAAAGTAAGGGCTGAGAGGTCTTGATAGATCGAGATTTGCACATTTTCCCAACTGATCGGGCCTTTCTTCCGTGCCAGTTCCAGAATTTGGCTTTTCTCCGAGAAGTAGTGGAACCTCAGAGGACCGATCTAGGGCCGCTGTTGGAGGCACCAGCTCTGTGAGCTCTGTCGATGGTTGGCTCAGTAGTATTAGCATCATCAAAAAGAGACCTGCAACTGCTCCGACTGCTTTGAGAATGTCCGACTGCATCTCTTCCTCTCGTTCCGGAAATCCCAGAAACCATAGATTACAGCGGCGCTCCCTATTTTCTAAATCGTCCAGCTTCAAGGAGCACTTCTCTTCCCTTCTCTCCAACCCCGCCAGGTGCATGTCAAACTGGGTTTGCAGGATATCGATGGATGACGTGTTTGCTTCTAGGGCTTGAACCCGGTCATCAATAGTATCAAACTTCTTGTCCAGGGTGTCCAGCCTCACTGCGATGTCTGCTCGAAAGCCCCATATTTCTTCGAGAAGCGCAGCCATGCCCTTGGTGACAGAATTGGCATTGACGGTCTCTGACTGCAGAGGATCCACCATGCTGGGGAGAGGCGGCGGGCAGGTGAAAGTACGGCGGAACCTCTGAAGTGACTCGGCCCAGCTCAGAGCAAGGATACGGGCCAGACCTAATCTTGAGTGCTCCTCAGAGAGGGAGATGTGGGAAACCCAGGCAAGACAGGAGGTAGCAAAGAGTCCAGGTCAAGTCTGGTTAAGTCAAGGAGGGGGCAAGTCTGAGGAGAGTGAGCCCACGGTGTCAGATCCTATGAGCAAATGAGCTGAAGACGGCTCTGCGCTAGCAATGCACTAGAAGAAGGAAATAGGCCCCAGAGGACCAAGGAGCAACAGCCTCGAGGCGTCATGGGTGCCTGTGGTTACAGAAGCAAGCTTCAAATACACCCACCTCAAAGAGAGGGAAGATCTGCAACTATTGTCATGAGTGAGGACATCACCACCCCTCCACAAGTCCGGCCCCTGAGGTAGGGCTCCCTGCCCCCCTCCTTGGATGGCAGCCCAGTTCAGGGGAGTCAGAAGGCCTCCCCGGATGACAGTTGAATGGGGGGGCCAAGGCATGAATCTCCTCACCAGATGTAGATGTAAATGTAGGCCCGCTGCTCCACGGCCAGGGCCGCTCCACTTCTGCAGATACAGCAGGGCGGATGCACTCCATGGGAGCCAGCCAGCAGGACCCCCCAGCGGCCAGCCGCGGACCTCACCGTTCTCACGGCCGTCCGGACAACAGATGAGCAACAGGCCCTCTTCAGACAGGCATCCAGGTGGGGCGGGCTCCACAGCAGTCCAAGTTCAACAGTGCCCCACCTCCCCCGAACCAGAGGACAGAGGAAGTCTGTCCACCCCCCAAGCCAGGTAGGGGAAAGCCACAGTCCAAAAACCCTGGAGCACCACTGGCACAGGAGGGAATCCAACAGCGGATCCACCAGCCCAGGGAGAACACGGCGTGGGCAGCGATGACCTGGGCTATACCCACAGGTGGCGACGAGACTACGAAGACCAGGCAGGCCGCATCCACTCGCGGCCCCGGCCGACCTCCCTTTCCAACCAGGGGTGCCGCTCCTCCAACAATCCCTCCTGCTCCTCAGCTCCAAAATGTCCCCAGGGGTGGGGGAAATCTGCCGGCTCTCCACGACGATGGGCACCTCCAACAAGCGTTCTCCCGGCCGAGCCGCTGCCTGCCGGGTGCTGCGCAGAGAGGGTGCTCTCTCTTCTTTGCCCCGTCTCAGGGAGCAACAATTCCGCGATCAGGGGGCAGCTCCCCAGCCATTATCGTGTAGGGGGAGACCCCTGTGTCAGGCCTCCATGCCTGTTTCCCTCACACACCACTGCCCCTCGATGGCAGCGTACCTCAGGAGAGGGCGGCCCAGGGTGGGAAACAGCAACCTCTCGCACTCAGACCAGGGGGTACTGAATACAGGCTTGCAGGCACCCTGGAAGACCGGGTTTTCACTCCACTGGTTCTCTGCTTCTCTTGGATGCTCGTAGGGGGGCAGAACCTCGCTCTAGGGGCTATTAGGGGGGCTCAGGCCCTTAAATTCACCCTTGTGAAGGAGACTAGCTCAGAGACGAATTAACATCTCGGCACCCCCTGGTGGCTCGGTTGTAGATTTTAATTGGCAAAATTTGGATGACGTTTCAATTAATACAAGCAATTGCTAGTGTACAATTGTATTAAATAGGAATTATTGCCAAAGCCAAAGGTTTCACCATGCGTCACTGTTCATTGACAAACAAATGATTATAGCTTACATTTCTATGACAAATCACTTGTTTTAAATTTTTGGAAAACAAGCATTTATTGGAAAAGCAATACCTGTGCAGATTCTAGTAAATAAAGACGCATTGGCAAAGCCTACATTTTTGCCATTTTTAGTAATTAATTGGAAAACAAACAGTTTTAAATTCACTTGTGTAAAAATGTAAAACAATGGGCCTCATTGTAAGTTTGGCGGTTTGCCATAGGGCAGAATGGGGGTCGGGAGCATGGTTGCACCAGCACCGTTAATAACGGTGCCGGTGTAATCACGAGTTCTGCTCGCGGGTGCCGACCTGCACGCCTGTTCAGAGCACGCGTGCAGTCCAACACCAGCAAGTACAACTCGTAATATGGCAGAGAGGTAACAACGGCGCCGGTAGCACTACCAGCACCGTTGTTGCCTTTCCGCCACATTCGTAATGAGGCCCAATATGTCTTGGCAATGCCATTGGTTCTGGTTTTGTAGTTGTTCATTGATAAACAAGTGAGTATAGCTTCGCCTGCAATGATTAATCACTATGTAAGAATGTGTGATATAACAACCATTTGCAAAGCCTATAATTGTGCTGTTCATAGTTGTTCATTGACAAACAAATTATCACAGCTTTATATTTCCTTACATATGTTGTGTATGGCCTTTGCCAATAATACAACAACAATCACATATGTAATATATATAATTTACACAAATAATGCAAATTAGTGAAAGACCATAAGATTACGAGCTATAAAAGTAAAGTCTATAAATAAGAGAATAGCAATGTAGAGGTTTTGATAAACACTCAAACTAAAATAAATATTGAGACACATAAATATAGACTCCCGACTGCAAATGAAACCTTAACTCACCATATCATTGTCTCCCTCTCCCTCTACTAGATCCTGTTTTAATGTTCTGCTGCTTGCTAAAATACATCCTGTTTGAATATTCTACCTTTCTCAACTAAATCCTAGTTTAATTTCCTACCTCTCCCAAATAAATCGTATTTGAGTGCTCTGCCTTCATCTAAACCTATTCCAAATTCAATGTATGTATTTTTTGTATTTATTTTGTCATTTTTTAAAGCACACCAAAACCAGGGGCAACTGCGCGCTGAAAAACAGCATAAAGCGTGCAGGCGGGAATAATAAAATGTAACAAAATATAACACATGAGACCTATCCAGACTTAGAGGAGCAAAGATAATGGGTCGGGTTCTTGCAGGAAGAGCCATGTTTTGAGAACTTTGCGGAAGGACCAGAAGGAAGATTCTGATCTTAGGGAGAGCGGAAGAGCGTTCCTGTGTTTAGCGGCCACGACTGGGAAGCTGCTGCACCCTGATTTTTGAAGATTGAATCTGGGAATGGATTGGAGGTGTAAGCGGCCAGCTCTGCCATGTCAATGTTCTACCTCTCCCAAGCTGCTGCAGAATTTGATTGCCCCAGCATCTGTTTAAAAGACATATCACAAACACAAACTGTGTTTGCCTCATTTATATCTCTGGATACAGAAAACGCCTGAACCATTGTGCAATTTCAGGAAAAAACTCTTTGGCTGAATAATTTCTGTTGATTCCGAATTTGGCTGAAAACGATGTCTAGGGATTATTTTGAACATGTGGCTAGTCAGATACTCGAGCAAGCCAATCACTCACTTCTGATATTGGATTATGCATTGCATATTTCAGGTTTGAATTCTATAAGGGCAATCTCAGACGTTCAACCATGTGAGTTTGATATATTGAATACAGTTCAGAATGAAACGGTAGCACCTGTCCTGACCACACAATAAAAGGTGTAGTGGTGCAAGTTATATACGAAATCAATTATTATTAAACATTGTAAGCACCTCCCAAACTTAAAAAAAAATTAAGCATACTATTACAAAGAATGAATCCCCTTCCACGATGCAGCAGCGTTTTATTTGTCCGTGTACATTCTGTTAGGCAGAGCATTTTATACACTGTATACATTTCAATGACATTGCTCAAACAAGGTGCCTTGAGCTAACTGAGACTGCTTGCTATGTGAAGTTTTCCTTGGCATCTTGGAAATGTTCATCCAGTTAGTGCATGTTAGTTCATGACGAATCAAACCCTTACTAATGCTTTGATCAACATGGCTTTGCCAAGTACCTCTAAATCTATCTGGCCCTATGATCTAACTGGGGGTTACAGACAACACCAATATTCACGTAATACAATGGAAGATACCCACAAAGATTGACAAGATCCCAAAAAAAAATGGATTGACAGAACACAACATCATTATAAAAGACATCACAATTCAATATAAAAGGGCAAGGGCTTAAATAAACTTGACATCAAATTAATCAAAATGAAGCAGCAGAGTAAGTGAACAAACAATTTTTACAATGTTGCATGTTGGGGACTTCTTTCCTTCACTGAACAGATCAGTGGTGCTGCGCTTGGGAGACAGTGCTTGGATTCACAGAAGGGAATCCAAAAAGCAGAGGCTGCAACTCCCAGAGTGCACTAGGCCATCTCAGCGCTTGCACTGTGGGATTGCTGCCACAGGTGGATTGCTGCCACCTGTATCCTTCTCCTTGGACACCGGTTGTTCCAGGAGTTGGACTAAAGCAGAAAGAAGATGAATACTTAACACAACGTTGAAGAGAGGCTGTGCTTATTTCCTTCTTGGGCGTCATTACAAGGTTGCCAGTTGGCCGCTGGTAGTACCAGCAGCCTATTGGCAACCTCTGCTTACTGTTTCCACCACCCAATATCCGAGTATTACTGGGACATCACAGGCGGCAAAATGGTAAGTTCCCATTTCCATGGAGTCCATTAGGACTTCATAGGATTGGAACCACTGAAGCACTGGCACTGTTATCAACAGTGTCGGTGTTACAGTCAATTATCAGCCGGTAGGGGCCTGAACTACAGGCAGGTCAGGCCTGCCGCTACTTCACAGCCCCTAACGGCAAACACGGAGTGAGCCGATCCAGAAATGTGCCGGTAATGTTGATGCCGGCACCTTCATTCCAGACAGGCTCAAATGAAATTGCCCCCATTGTAACACCTTTGGACCTGCTCTGGCATACATTTGATTGCTCCAGATGTGCACTGCTACAGGCATGCCAGCACACCTGTAAGAACATGGTGCTTAGTATAAAGCAGAGGAGCAAGAGGGTTTCTAAATAAAGTGTGGGTCAGGGGTGGGAAATTCGGCAGCTGTATCCACTGGGCTGCAAGGTATAGCACAGCTGCAAGAAAGGAGGAAATGACCCCACCCCAACTGCACCAAAGGTATATCACTACATATCTAAAAATAACTCTATGTTTAATTGCTAAATTATATGTCCAGCAAACTGCACATGCCTTTAATCAGAACGGGAAGGAAAACTGTCCAGTCCCCACTCATGGTGCACCCCAGAAGAAACACCAGAAGTGGTCCATTGAACGTTTTCAGAGGAACATTATGGAGAATTACAGGAGCAGATATTGCTAAATGAACAGTCAATCAGGGTAGAGACACTCCACATAAAAAGCCCTAAACCTTTAGCAGATCAAACCATGCCTTCCAGAATAAATCCCAAATGCAAATGACACATGCAAAGGATTTGGTACCAACTGATTCTCTTATCCTGCTAGACGATGCAGTACACCTTTATAACACCATTTCCAATTTCATATCAGACATTGCTCCACGTAGTTCGTGAGTTTGGGCTCCACAATTTGACAGATCAAAAACTGTAATCTCTAAGTCCTAGTACAAAGAACACATGCTGGCCGCAAGGCATTAATGAAAAAAATCAAAGTTAAAGTGTCGACTGGAAGGTTGAATTCATCTTGACCTTTGGCATAGCACAAGCAACCCTCCATACATCATTCAAATCAGACTTGTTACCAGCACAAGAAGATGTATTCGAGACCATACTGCTTGGCCACATCCCTTCTGCACGAGACCACAAGCAATCCCAGACATGTTTTGGACTTATTGGGCATCATCAATGAGGTGTCTTCATATGCCAGTCCTATTCATGGTAACATAAGAAACACAAAAGAGGTGAGGGTTGGAAGGTTTTCAGGTAATCTTGATCACTGGCATAGCTTTGGTAACCCCCACACCACATTCGCCGGCCTGCCAAGCCATTATAGAAAGGGGAAAGACCATATGCAAATCAGGCTGAGTCCCACCCAAAGAATGGTCAGTCCATCCCGAACTGCCTGGTCACATCCCTTCTGCAAAAGGCCCAAAATTGTTATGGCCTGATTGGGGGTCATCATTGAGGTATAGCTTGGCTCTTAAGGCCTATCAGGCTTGGGACCCATGTCTGGTCATATCCTTCCCACTTGGGATGTGTTTAGCAACACAACGGGGATGGCTTGAAGGTTTGAATTTATCGAGACCACTTGCATAGCTGTGGTAACCCTTTAGACTATGGGTCTTTAGCCTGCCCAGCCATTACAGAAAGGGGAAAGTCCATATGCAAAGTCGGTGTTGTCCCTCCTCGAGATGGGACAGACCACCTCAAACTGCATGATACCACAAGCAACCTCAGACACCTTTCAGCCTCATTTATCATCATCAGTGAAATGCAGCTTTGGTCTTTAGGAATAATTAGTGTGATTTTCAATCATGCAAGCATTTTAGCGTGACCTCAGACTTCTATAGAAAGTGTATGCCAGAGTACAATTGATGATGGTGTTGCAGACGGTGTGTGTGGCTTAGCACTGATGTGAGACAATGATGAGAATCATACACACCAAAGTAAGGAGTATAGCACAGCATAGCATGACAGTGTTCTGTGGTGCAGGGACGAACAATTAATTCTTACCTCACTAAATTTAACAAAACTAATTTTAGAGAAAATTAGTATTTGGAATGGGTTTGCCTAGATCATAAGCCAGCTGTTGTACTAGGGAAATAAATGCAAATTAAACGCTTTTTGTTGTTTGCTGAATGTGAAGTTTAGAACAAGGAGAAGGAAAAAGAAAAATGTGGTGGTAAGGACAGCCGCTCGTTTGTACAGGAAACTGCAGAGGAATAATGTTGCATGTTCATCCAGGCCTGGAGAATCAACTCTGTACAAAAGCAATTGTCAAAAAGCGGAAAGACTTCTACACACTTACTTAAGGGCTGGCCAACCTATGAGAAGTGTGTGATGGATGGGTGACCTTGCGGCAATGGGTGGTGAAATCATAAACTTTCTTTTTGCAGGTATAAGCAAAGTGGGATGGAAGACAAAGACTTTAAAAGCAAGAGGAGGGTTAAAGGAAGATAAGGCTGCCAACAGAAGGAAGAAGAAGAGGGAGATTCAAGAAAGAAGAAGAAGAAGATTGGAGGGTGTTAGGCACGATTTGGAGCAGTACCCTTTGGGTGCACTACAACAACATTGAACTCCTGGCAATAGGAACCCAACTTTTGATATAAGTCTGTACTACACAGGTCGGTAGTGTGGCTGAGCAGCCAGGCCTATCTCAAGAGCGGTCAATGTGAGCAGTGGGGGAGTTACACATATATTCACAGGGACAAGTATCCAAATAAACACTTAGGGCCTCATTACGTGTTTGGAGGCAGCCATGCCCTTAATAAGGGCATGGCTGCCTCCAAACTCGGGTCTGGGTCCGTGGTCCCTGAATGGGGAAATACCGGGCCATTCCGACTTTGGAGGGCCTGGTATTTCCCCATTCAGGGGACCCGGACCATCCCCATTCCCATTGAGCCCTATCCCCATCCCCATTTGAGCCCCCATAGGGCTCAATGGGAATGGGGAGCATGCTAACAATGGGCACGTTAATGACAGGCCCATTTTAGAATGCTGGTCCCCTCGCGGGACCCCCAAAGAGAACAGGTCCCGTGAGGGGACCTCGTAATCTCCTTCAGAAACGTCACTGAACCTGAGGTCCTTAATCTCATCAGAAAACTCAAACCATCCCTCTGCAAAGCAGACATTTGCCCTCCGGAAATCATCAAGGAATGCGCCAATGACCTAGCACCCCTGATTACTGCCTTCATTAACGCATCTTTCCAAACAGGAACTGTCCCAAACAATCTCAAGGAAGCCCGGGTGCGGCCACTTCTAAAAAAGGCCACACTTGACCCAGCACAACCCAACAACTACAGACCGATAACAACAGTCCCGTTCCTCCAAAGCAGCTCACATCCAGATCCATTCATACATAGAAGCTAACTCCATACTGGCAAAAGACAATCTGGCTTCCGTGTCGGGCATGGAACAGAATCCGACCTTGTTAGACCTAAAAAATCAAATCTCACAGATCATGGACAAGGGCAAACCTGCCTTGCTCCTCCTCCTCGATCTATCAGCTGCTTTTGACCTGGTAGATCACCAAACACTCACCACCCACCTCACCCATGCAGCCCATTTCTCTAATCAAGCAGCATCCTGGATCACTTCCTTCCTTGAAGAAAGAGCCATGAAGGTCTACTCCGACACAGCTAACGCAGATCCTACCACTATAAACTGCAGTGTCCCCCAAGGATCTTGTACAGCCCCCACCCTCTATAACCTCTTCACAAAACCCCTCTTCTACCTACTTGACTCCATGGGTGTTGCATATACAAACTATGCAGATGGCACTCAAGTACTTTTACCCCTATCTGGACTCTATCACCAAGACGCCACGGCCCTTCACAACATCTATGCCACTATCCAAGCTTGGATGGCAATCAATGGCCTCTGTCTTAACGGGGAGAAGACTGAAATTCTCATCCTGGGCCAGACAAACACATTATCAAAACTAAGCCCCCAATACAAAAACTTCAACATAGACAACTCAACCATCTCTGTATCATCCTCTGTCAAGACTCTAGGTGTTCACATTGATGCAAATCTATCGATGAACAAACAAGTCAGCGCCATAGCCTCTGCATCAGCATTCAGCACCAAACTCATCAATGCCATTAAACCCTACTTATCAACCCCCAACCACTTGGCCATAGCTAGAGCAAATATAGGAGCCAAACTCGATTATTGCAACGCCCTTCTAGCTGGCACCTCCGCCAAAAAGATTCACAGACTGCAAACCACACAAAACAATGCCCTCAGAGCTGGCATGAGCATCCCTAGAAGAGACCATATATCCCACACCAGACGTGAAGCACGGTGGCTCCAGGTCAAAGACCGTATTACTCTGAAAATCCTCCCCATCACTCACAGGTGCATCAACAAAACCGCTCCAGCATACCTATCTGAAGCAATATCAAGGACCACATCCACTCGCCCCACCAGAGCTCAGTACACCAACCAGCTACACATACCACGCATAAAGAGAGCCACAGCGGGAGGTCTAGGCTTCTCCTATATTGCACCAAAACTCTGGAACTCACTCCCTGCTACCCTTAGAGCTGAAACTTCCATCTCTGTCTTCCGCAACAACCTCAAGGCCACTCTCCTCAACAAGCAAGTGGAGGACTGCCTCCTCTACTTCTGCCATGTATATTGTAATATAACTCAAATGTAATATAACTGTATTGCAACCTGTATATATATTGCTAATGACCATGTAACTAAGTAACTAAGCTTTGTACTGTAACAAGTGCCACAATGTCCTAGGGCTGTTGTGCGCTATATAAATACGAATAAAAACAAAAATGAGGCAGTACGGGGATAACGGCGCCAGCACCTTTACTGGCGCCATTAACCGCTTACCGCCTCACTTGTAATGAGGCCCTTAGACTCAAGGTTTCTTGATTAAACTATTATTAATTTATTTAACAGTCAGTTATATAAGCCTTCTTTAGAAGGGGCAATATAATAGTGACACACAAATACACTCCAAAATAAACACTCTTAGTTTCTCTAAATCAGCAAATACACAAGTGGGATGGCACATAGACACTTAAATAGCTAGGACACTGTGGACATTAATATATCACTGGTACATTTAGAGCAATACTGAGATGAGTGTCAAAGTAAAGAGATTTCAAAATAAAACAAGAGAACACACATATTCTGAAGCAGGTAAGTACTTTTGAACCCCCCCAATGCAAAGTATATTAACCCATTCCTGGATGGAGGGTAAGACACAAGCACAGGAGAGAAAATTAATTCACGGAGCCAGGCCAGCCAATGTCAATTGGGCAAACGTCTAGGTGAGCTGAAGCACTTCTTGCAGATAAGTCAAGGTCTTGCACAATTTTTTAGAGGTCTTTGTATAAAAAGTAGAATCAAAGTAGGGTCACAAGCTGGGAGGTGTGTGGGAGGTAGAAGATGCAAGCAACTCTACAGAAGCAACCAAGACAAGTCTCAACTGAGATCAAGAAAGGCTACAACAACAAGAGGTAAGTCCTCTCAAAATTTACAGTACCTTTGGTTAGAAGAAATGGTTCCAGCTGGCTTCTGTTCCTGTGTGGCTCTACAGATCCTGTTGTTCCTGTGCCTCAGTCATGGGGACAAGAGGGAGGTCTTCTGGGGATTCCTGCAACACAATGGGACGGTCGGCGACATAAAAGAACCAACTTCTATTCAGCTGCATTTAGCGGTTTCAGCTCCTTGCATCTCAGCAAATACCACCACTGCGTTCTTACGGATACTACTCTGGACGTTCCTCGCATCTGGGGTCCAGCATTCTGTTGAGGTGGCTCAGGCTTGTCAGTCCTGCTTACTGGGAGTCCAGAGGATCTTCCAGCAGCTCGGGTTCATCTTAAAAGTGATGCACCCCGTATGGTGTTCCTCTCCCTGGAACTGAAGTTCCAGCAGCAGCAGCAGTGGAAGTACAGCCAGCTCAGAGAGGATGTCCAAACGAGTTCACTTTGGAGTTGATTGGTCCCACCAACTCAAGGGGAGAAATCATCCTTGCAGGGCTTCTCTAGTTGAGGCGAATTCGGAGCTTCAGCACAGCAGCAGGGCTTCAGTGGGCAGACCAACAGTCCATGAGTTGCAGCAGGCATCTTCGGATTCCTTCATCCAGTGGTCGACTCTGTCTTCCAAGCCAAAAATCCTCACCTTTTATGCAGGTTTCTCCCATTCATTCTAGCCTAACTGTCAATCACACAGCAGGGTGGCTGTTCTTGCCAGACAGCCAGCCGGCCAAGCGCCTTTGGATGCATTCCTGTAACCAAGGGGATTAAGCACAGGGAGTTTTGGGCACCTCCCTCCCTTCCTGCCCCTGCCAGACATACTGGAGCCAGAGGCGGGCTTCACTTGTGAATCCCACCAAAGACTAAACAAACAAAGGGACCAAACCTGGTTTGGCATGCAGAGTAAATCTCAAGGAGGACCTTTCTAGAAAGAAATGGTGAAAAAAGAAGACTGGGCCATTTTGACAAAATGGGCACCCATGGGTGCTTTACTGCAGCTGCAAACGCAGCCCGCAGTAAAAACTCCCAATGCCACCAGCCATTAATTGTAGGAAGGGTAACATAAACATGTTACATGAGAAACTAGACAAAGGGGATAATAAGTAACCCCTCTGACCCTATGGTAAGATAGTGTGTTCTGGGTCTAGAAAGTTACAAATTGTAAGTAGAGTCAATTTCACTTCACTTCTCCAGCAGTTTCACCAAGAGAAGGCATTTAAACCTTTGGCAAATCTAAGAGACTTCCCTGTGCAACTGCCCTGAAGGTGCTTTGTGTCACAATGCAAGGAGGATGCCTATGGAGTTTGTCAGACACCAAAACGAAAAAAAAAACACAGTGCTTAAATCACAGAAAAATACATGAGAGAACGGCAAAAAGATTTCACTCTCTCCAGGTTAAAAATTAAAAAGTCCTAGAGTCCAGCAAAAGTGCTGGGGTTCTTAAGGTAGAGAGGAATTCGCACATTTCTAAGAATTTTCTCTAACAGAGGGATTTAGGGATTGCTGGTGGCAGGCTGCTGCTGAGAGTGAGAGTCAGCAGGAGGAGAATGTCGGGTGGCCTTTGCTGAGTTGCAGTAGCTGACGGTGGCAGAGAACTTGTTTGATTCATGAAAGGGGTCTCACTGTCAGCAACGTAGACAGGACACCCCTAAGCTCATGGTAAGCATAAGTAACAGAATTAGAAAAATGTCTAAAAATAAATACATCATGCTCTTTTCATGCCATAGAATATAAAGGTTTGTTTTCTGTGCACGGTTCGTTACTCGAACGCTTGCGAAAGTATCCAATGTATTTCAAAGTTGCACAGATAACTTCATATCTGCTTATCCCTTTCACGCTGCTGTGGCTGATGAAGCTCTGCAGCTCTGCTTCCTCCCACCATCCAATGACCTTCTGTGAACTTGTGGCACAACCACCTGGAAAGGTAAGCCTCACAACCTGGGCTGCAGCGAACAGCGCATGATGGCACATTTTATGGACTTCTATGTGAAATAATTTGCCTGCACAGGCACTAACATCAGCCTGAAGAATTTTTCATAATGTGAGCCTTTCACAATGTGAGCCGTTCTATGCGACATTTGTTGTGCCACATTTGATATCCCTGCTGATCTGCCATTCCAAGATGGCTGTGTCCTTTGCTTGCACTGGAGTGCTGGGCATGGTGCTGCTTTGGGCCTAGGATTGGCCACAGCTTTCATTATCTTGGCCAATGAGAAGGCCGGCAGGCTTGGCCGGCCCTCCTCACAAGGCCCAATCCCATGCACCCTGTCTGCTCCCTGTCTGCTACCAGATTGCTGCCTGGCTATTTTCCTATCACCCCTGCACTTAAACTTCCATGATACTGCTACCTCACTTTACTAAGAAATCTGAACTACCATAACCCTCCTTCATAATTTTGGGTTAATTCCCTTCTTCTGGACATGCTTCTACCCTCCTTTGACTTTCAGTTTCCTTCTCTGCTTTTCTCCCATGTTTGCACTTCTGATTGCACTGCGTTTTTGCAGCCACTGCTAGCTTCTGATTCTGGTTGCGATTCTAATCTGGCTGTGTTTTATGCATTTAGCTTAGTTCCAAATCTGGCTGCGTTTTATGCATTTAGCTTAGTTCAAATCTGGCTGTGTTTAATGCATTTAGCTCAGTTTCAAATCTGGCTGTGTTTTATGAAATCTTGCTGTGCCATTGGTACAGGCCCCCCTGCTTTATGCTTTGATGTCTGTTTGCCTGCATGTTGTACCATGCCCCCCGACGGTTTATGCTTGTGATGTCTGTCTGCCTGCCTTTTGTATTTCGCTCCCGTTGCCCCTCCTACTTCGCTCTTCTTCTCTTTGACCACACTCACTGTTTCTCAGTCTCCTCTTCCTCTCTCTTTCTTTTTCCTCTCCCCTTTCCCCCTTCCCCTAACTATATTCTTTGCACTTACTCTATCCAAAATGTTCTCAGACCTGGCACGATAGTAGCTTGTTTGTTTTCGTACCCCTCCCTCCTTGTTTGTTCCTCCCCCACCCCCTCCAGCACTACCTGAAATGTCATCAGGCCTAGTACGATAGTCACTTGTTTTGTTCCTCTGCTCCTTCCTCCTCCCCCGCCCTGCACCTCTTGTCAATTCTCCGGCTCTACCTGAAATGTCGCCAGGCGCAGTATGATAGTAATTTCACATTCGTAATGTCTCTATTTTCCCTTGCTCCCTCCCTTCTCTTGAAGCGCTTTGAACACATTGTGTATAGGCGTTATACAAATAAACAATCAATCAATCATATTTGCCTGCTAAATTTCTCTTGTGGGAGGTTTGGTGTTACAAAAAAAGGGGTAATCAGATTGATTTTGCATTACTGAGCATCTAGATATAATGTGCATTGCTCAATTTCTCCTCGGTACAAATGAGACATTCACGTTTGCATTTTATTAATGCCTATTTTCTTGTAAATGAGTGTTTCATGATGTACTAAGGCTTTCCAACTGCATTTTGATATGCCGTATTTGAAAAAATTCAGATAAAATCCAAAGAGCGCTATTGTAAAAAAAATAAACAAGTGCGTGGCCTTTCATAGTGTGCTCTGTTTATTTTTCTGATGCATAGAGTGTGAAGCCTGCTGCATCTGATACTGTTAGTGGCAAAATAAGTGTGCCATGCACTGCACTAACTCTGGTGATTGTAGCCAAGTGGTCCAGAATAAAAGTACATAACAGCTAGTTAATTCCCCATGCTTTAGCAAACAAAGAATAGGCACATTGTTGCATGCGCTTACAGGTGGCGGTAGCGACCTGGAGGTATAAAAATGTCCAACAGGTCACTGATCTGTATATATGCCCAGAGCAATTCCAGATGTAACGAATAGTTCTAAGTCATCCAGTCCTCACATCTTTTGTCTTGATTAAGGAAGCAAACTCATGAATGCTCCCGTTTCTGGTTGTTCTAACATGAACAATTTCTTATGATTTAGGTCTGAGTGTGTGAATACTTGTCGGAAAAATCCTTTGGTGGTGACTGAGGAGATTTCTGTGGTTTTGCCTCATAACATCTGAAACCCACTCAACCCTCTGCACTGTTTAATCAAGCCTAATGAAATTAGATGGTACACCATGGAAATCAAACAGAAAATGCATGAACATGTATGTGATCGACACATTTATTTCCTACCTGACTCTCACTCCCCACAAAACGTTATAAACATTTAGCAGATCAAATCACACCCACCAAAATATATCCAAAAATACAAATGCCAAATGCAAAGGAATTGGTACCAACTGATTCTCCTATCGTACTGGACTATATAGTACCCATTTATAACACCAGTTCCAATTCAATATCAGAAATTGCTCCATCTAGTTTGACTGTCTGGGCTCCACAATTTGACAGATCAAGGACTGTCTTCTCTATGTTCCAGTACAAAGAACTCTCGCTGGCAGCAAGGCATTAAGGAAGTAAAGAAAAGCAAAAGTGGCGATGGCTCGAAGCTTTTGAATTAATCTTGACCTTTCGCATTGTACAAGCAACCCTTCAGACCATCATTCCTCAGCCTGCCAAACCATTGCAGAAAAGGAAAGGCCATGTACAAGTCAGGCTTGGTACCACCACAAGAAGGTTCATTCTAGCCAATACTGCTTTACCACATCCCTTCTGCACGAGATGACAAGCAATCCCAGACATGTTCTGGCCTTATTGGGCATTATTAGTGAGGTGTAGCCTGGAACTGTAGGCCCAGCAGGCTCTGTATCCATGTCTTGAAATATTTTTATTTGTATTCTATTTCTATTTTATTTATTTGTAAAGTGCAGCCTTTACCATTGATGCATCTTAGTGCTGAGAAGAACCCAACAGTGAGATATCCCAAAACAGACATGCTTAGCCTAAAACAGATGCGTCTTCAAAGAGAGACGAAATTGAAAATGGTCTACAATCACCAAAAGTGGACGAGGATGTTGGTTCCATAAGGCTGCCGCAGTCACCGAAAAGGTACAGCCTCCTCTTCAGGCTTGCTTCAAGCATGAAACCTGAATAAGCAAGACATCTTCCGACGGAACAGCACAAAAAGGAACATAAGGCTGGAAATTAGCTTTCAGCTACTCAGCCCCAGTTCCATAAAAGTCCCGATGACTACAAAGAGATTTTAATTGAATACGCCTGAGAACAGGGAGTCAATGGAGAGACCGTAAAATAGGAGAAATGTGGAAATGGAATGAAGATTGCAAAGCAACTCTAGCAGCAGAATTCTGCATAGTTTGCAACTGCTGAATTAAGTAGGATGGCTGTGCCAGATAAATAGATTTAAATTCTCATTAAATGAAGGGTGAAGTAATTCCAAACACAGTCTCATCACACACTGGGCCTCATTAGGACCCAGGCGGATTTCGCGGTGCTAAATGCACCGCGAAGCATGGCGGAAAGCCGCCGATAGCGCCATGGGGGTTGGCGGATTTACCGCCCCATTCCGACCTCGGCGGAGCGGTAAATCCCCAATCCCCATTCTGCCCTTCCCCATTCCCATTCTTGCCCCATAGGGTATAATGGGAGTGGGGAAGGAGTTAATTACGCCACCGTAAAATACGGTGGCGTAATTAACAACGAGGTCCCGTAGCGCCATGGTTTTCTCCGGCTGGTAAAACCAGGCGGAGAAAACCTCCATGGCGCTACGGGAACTCGTAGTATGGCGGAGAGGTACGCCATGCACTACGCTGGCGTAAAACCCTCTCCGCCAGGGTCCTAATGAGGCCCACTGTCTTGTCATTAGCAAAAAAACAGATAGGACACCTATCTTACTCCTCACGCATATCCCCAGACACGAGATGCCACACAAGGCCAAATACATAAAGAACACCCTGCCTCATGGCCTAGAAATGAGGGATGGTATCTTCTTTAATTGAAAAAAAGCAGTCCGTGGACCTCTCCTCCCTACTCTTGTCATGTTTTGATGACCTGTCATTTGTCCACGGTTGTTTAATACATGAAGTAAGATGCCAGCCAATTATGTAGTGTAGAAATTATGTCTTTCTACTGTGAGAAACCTGAAGGTATTCTCCTGGGTAAACCTCTGCAAACCCTTATTCGGGTGGTTAGGGGAGGGTTGGCGCTCTCAGACCCCAACCCTGGGGGTGGATGAGCGAGGGAGGATCACCTGGGTAGGGGTCCTGGGGTTATGCTCAGGGGAATGCCCCAGGTGAGTCACACTATTATGCCCATGAAGGAGAGGTGTATGAGATCTCTGAGGCCTTTAAAGGCTACACTACATATTCCTCACCTCCTCCCATTAAATCATTCCTACCCAAACCCACTTACCCCTCCTTGTGGAACCAATCCCCTAGCATCTCAAATCCTGTCATGTTCAGAAACTGTCCCTCCCAACAACCCTGTCATCCAGTTCACTATCCTAATACTCCTATGCATTCTTCTTCCTATCCCTTTGATTATTCTTTCCTGCAATCCCACCTGCTCAGGTAACATACTGCAATTCCCATAAGCGCCCTGGACTATTTTACAAACTCAGTTATTCACTTCTGGTTCAAGAATCTCATCCTTCTGACTACCATTTTCCGAATCACCCTAATTGGCGATGTTCGGTTCTCCATCCCAGTTATTTTAGTCCATGGCCCCAACCTTCCCTATTTCGTCCCGTAGGCTATTTTGACACGCTAACCCTTACTTTTCTGAAACAAGCATTCTTTCACATCACAATAGACAATGGACTAACGCTAAATCTGTCCCAACCTGAGGGTCAGCAAGGTCAGGCAATTGATTCAAATCACACACACCTGACGACCCTTCCTTTTCCCCACAGGGATAAAAGGTGGAGCAAGAGAATGCAAGACGAGCAAGGCGAGAAAGGCCAGCATAGCAGACATCACGACGAGACAGATACCGAGCAGCAGTTCAAGAGGAGAAAGGCGGCAGGAAGCGAGAGGGTGGCAAGGAGAAAAGTGACCTTGCCCCTTTCATCCCGGACCCACAGAACCTTTGTGGAGGAGAATCTAAAACCATGAACAGTAGCACAAGTGTCCTGCATATGTCAACATACATGGTGCAAGCCTATACTGATGAGGTGGAGCAGAGGAGACTCCCGTGCCTGTGGTACCACCCTTGACTCCAAAGAAGCCGAAAGCCAAGCGGTTCATCACAACCAATGAGTCGAGGTGAGAATCGATAAGACCGGGGTTTGTGAAGTGCTAATCGCAAAGTGGCAGGTTGTGAAAGAAACCTGATGAACTATAATTGAACTGTAAAAAATGTGAAGGGGAAACCAGCAGCAGATCCAAACCAACACCACGTGGGTGCCAACCTCAGAGACTCTGGTGAAGCCCCATATTGAGAAACTACAGAAAACAGAAGGCAATAGGAAGGCCGCCAAAGGAACTCAAATCGGTCATATGTGAGGGTTGAGCAAAAGCCCCGTACAATTGAAAGACTTTGATCCATAAATTGGTTAAAAGTAAGGGAAGTGAGTACCAAATGGTGAATGCAGAAAGGGGACGTGAATCCTGCAAACATTCGCAAAGCTGTAAAAAGTTTTGAAAAGGAAATAGTGAACCTGGAGGAGGTATGTCGGAGGAGAGGGACGAAGTCTAAAGGTCCTGAGAAACAAAGTGATAAAATGAACCCAGAAAAAAGAGATGCACTGAATTGTTTGACAAAGACATGAAGGAACTAAGAAGAAACTAAGACAGGTCTGAGCCCAGACAAGGGAGATCTGGGATGATGCTGTCACCCAAGGGCTGACAGTCGAGAGAGGTTTGAGCCCGAGCGAGGGAGATCCAAGGAGTTAAGCTATCACCCAAAGTTTAATGAGAAAAGAATACGTGATACAAAGAAATACTATTGAAAAACAGATGAAGCTATCACCCAAGTACTAGCAATCAAGAGAGGTCCGAGCCCGGCAGAGGGAGATCCAGGGGTGAAATTGTCAACCGAGTACTGACAGTCAAGGGAGTTCCAAGCCTGGCCGAGGGAGATTCAAGGGCAAAGCTTTCATCAAAAACTTATATGGGATACAATTGAGAAGGGTCAGCGAGGAAGAGGGGGACCCAGGGGTGAAACTATCACCCATATTGAACTTTGGATACAAACTTTCATTTGTTAGAGGAACTTTTGTTTTGTTGTTTGAACACATCAGGCCCCGAATGCAAGAGACTTTCAGAGGAAATGAGACTTAGACATCGACAGCCTTGAGAACTGCCATTGGAACTGTTGTCTTGTGCTGTAGACCCACTATGACTGCCTTATGTTTCATTTGATGGTCGACACCTGTCCCCATCTTAGATTTAGGATTATATTAGGCATTTTTCAAACCTGCATACCACTTTCATTGTTCAATAAACACCCTTGAACTGTTATCACTTGTGTCTGTCTTACTTGTTGTCACCATGAGTTTCTCACACTTCCAATATGGATATAGAGGTGGTTGTTGGAGTAGCCATGAGACAAGCATTGCCCAATTAGAAGTTTAACCCCTATAGAATGTGTGTGTAACCACCAGTATTAATCAATCCCCATACCCGGGAGGTTTTGGTAACTAAGATTAGTGTATGATGTCAGAAATGATAATATTGAATATATAAAACATTGATTTCGATAAGCATGTTGAGAGCGCCAAGAACATAATGCTTGTATGCTGTCCCTGTTTATTTTGATGATATATATATTCACCACGTGATCAAGCGCTCAGTTGAGCGTGAAACGCGTTGTGGGTGGGCCGTTTACCAGGCGTCCTGCTCTTGTCTGTTTGCTGTTTCCCCAGCCCCCTCTTGCTCTGCACACACCGTGCAGGCTGTTTTCATTATTAAAAATATTTTCCACATCGTCTCGTGTGAGCATTGCGCATTTTTTTCTGGGTCCTCTCCCTATTCTGGGATTGTAGGACCCTTGTGGATCCATGGTGAGTGCGGTCCGTCCTTTCTCCTCCAGTTTCTTTGCTATATATATATATATATATATATATATATATATATATATATATATATATATATATATATATATATATATATATATATATATATTTTTTAATGTTTTATTGGTTAATCAAATTAAACCTTTAACATTTCTCCATCATCAATTTCATCATTATTAAATGTGCATGTCCATTGTTTGCTTGAGTAGGATGATTTTTCCAAAGCCAGTTCCAGGTAGAGGGCCATTTGAGAGCCTGCTAAGATTTCCTCACACTTCAGGACCTTCTTCCTCCTGGCCCAAATTTAGTGATTCTACGAATTTCCCCTCAGAGATGTTACTAGTATAGCTTCCCATAGATACCTGATGTTTCTAGGCCAGGGTCTGGCAGGCTAACATCACGTCTCTGATGGTTTCTAGTTGGTCTTCTTTTTTGCAGAATCTGCAGTACGCTTTTGATTTTTCAATGAGGCTTCTTCTCTATTTTAACTCTCTGGAATGCCATATGTTCAGCCTGCAACGCATCAGCAAGTCTCTATAATGGCTTGATGGAAACCTCAACAAATATTGTGGGAGCATATTTAGGCCTTTTCATTCCCAGATGATATTATGGCACTGGTTTCTTGTCAGTCTGTTTGCTTGAGTTTCCTCCCTGTCCTTTTCCCAGACAGTTCTTTTGGCCTTATCTGGGTTACGCTTCAAGGTGTCTTCCGAAATGTCCACCTGTTCCAATATTGCTTTGCATCTCTTTTTCCAATCGTAGAGTATCGTGTCTCCATTTGGTACCCCTATCTGTACTAGAATTTCAAACTGCTGGGATGGTTTATCAAGGATACACTTCCTGTAGAGAGATAGAACTTTCCACAACGCGACTGAGACCACGGATTGAAGCCTTAATTCCGTTCTTATGAGTTCTAATGGCAGCAAATTTGGAAGGCATAGGATCTTCTTCCAGAAGTAGGATTCACATAGGTTCCAAACTTCCCATCTCAAGGCTAGAAGAGCCTCAGCTCCATATGTAATTACGGCCACCACCTTTTGTTTATAAAAGGTTGTTATGGGCATCAAGGAGAACTTCCCGTACCTTCGATTTATAAGTATTCCTTGGTTGGTCAGGGTTGTTAGTTTTTCTCGGATCATTGCGCAGTGCGCCATTTTTCATCGCGGTTTTTATTTATCCTTATCCCAAGATGTATGGTAGTATCGACCACTTCAAGTTTTTCCTTCTCTAGCGACCAAGTCTGAAGTTTCCCCGCCGGTTTTCTTTCCCGGCATGACCTCATGATTAGTACCAAGGATTTCTTGATGTTTATTTTCATGTCGTTGTTTTTTAGGCATTTGTTAAAGGCCTCTATCCGTCGCTGTAATCCTATTGGCGTTTGGTCAGAAAATACAGCGTCCTCGGCATACAGCATCCACGGTACCTCAGTTCCATTTACCTTAAGTGGAAAAGCACGGATCTGAACTTGCGTGTTTTTCATGTCCGCCATATATAAAACAAAGAGAAAGGGGGCTAGGGCGCATCCTTGTTTAATTCCCCAGGAAGTTTTGATCTTTCTGGATAGCCCTCCATTGGTTGTGGTTTGGATCTGAATTGAGGTGTCAATATATAAAGCTTGGATGGCTTCTAGCATATCCGTCGGGTAACCCTCAGTTCTTAATTTTTTCCCATAGGCGCTCTCTGTTTATCCCATCGAACGCCTGTTTGAGGTCAATAAAGGCCAGGTACGTTGTTGTTTTCCCTTCCAGGGCCTTTGCCTTCATCAGGTTGATCAGGACCAGGTTAAGGGCAGTACCCATGCCACTAAAGAATGCTGTTTGTCTCTCGTCCAGGATTTTGGCCTGAGTTGCCCATTTTTTTAAGTATCTTAGCAGGATGGACGCAAATAACTTGCCAATTGAATCTAGCAAGGCTATTGGCCTATAATTTCTAGGGTTTCCTCAGTCTCCCTTTTTGTAAATTGGCACGATGTAAGCCTCTGTCCAGGAGATTGGAATTTGCCTTGCTTGTTTTATTTGTTGGAATAGTGCGTATATTAGGTCCGACCAGTCTTCACAGTTTTCTTTCAGCATTTTGTTCGAAATACCATCTGGGCCTGCTGCCCTAGAGGCGCTAAGTTTTTTGATTAGCATTACTATGTCCTCTCTGTCAAATTCTAAAGCCCATGGAGTAACCTCAGGCGTCTTCTCTGGGGCCTTTTCCTGATTTTTCCCTTCATACAATAGGGTATAATGGGGAAACCAGTTTTCCTCTGAGACCTGATTAACCCCTATTGCCGATTGGTTCAAGTCTCTGTTGTTTATCAGGTCCCACATACTTCTTGTGTTATTTGTTGCAATTGCGGCTAACATTTTCGCTGAATCTCTTTGTGTTCTCTGATAGCATGTTGAGCAACGCCAATTCTTGTATGTTTGCTGACACTTCCTCAGAAGTTCAATTTTTTTTTCGGGGTTGGCCTTTTTTATGCTTGTAAGATCCGCTCTATATTGTTTTCTTCTGGCCACTAACAGATCATCATAGGCATGTTTCCTTTGAATTTATTTCCCTTTGTTAGGATCATGCTTGACCTCAAAGGCTTCAAGCAACCATTTATACTCAACCACCTCCACCATTCTCTATGGCTTTCATATAATCTTGTACCAGTTTTGGTATAACCTGTTTTTTAAGTCTCAATCGGTTTCTTCCCCACGACACCCCCGTTTCCATCATTCTTTTTCTCCCTGGGGTTGATCTTATTTCCCAAGCGAGTTCTGTTTTCAGCAGGCTGTGGTCACTGTTCGCTTGCCTTGTTATCGTAAATGAATGTATCCAAGCACAAGTGTTTGCGCCTACGAAACAGTAATCCAGACATGCTCCCGAGTTTCCACTGTGCCATGTATTCGCACCAGTTAGGTCTCCTCTTGTCTGGCTATTTAGCATCCTCATGTCTCGGATTCTCATTTCCTCCATCCATTTTTGTTCTTTCCCTAATACATGTTCTGTCTCTTTGATTTTGCCCTCCTTATCCAACAGTTTAATGTTTAAGTCCCCATTAAGGAGTATCAATTGGTCTTTTCCCTCAAACATGGACTTATCGATGACATTCATGATTGATTTTAGATAGGCCTCCTGCTTCGGCATGTTTTCGCTCCAATAGGTGTTTATCAGGATCATCTTTGCTGGATCTACTTTTTCCTCAGCTTTAAGTGTTATTTTCAGTATTTGCACATAGGGGTTTGGAATATCGTGTTCTAGCACTTGTACAGGGCTATCCAATTTCTTTAAAATCATAAGGCCCGCGAATGGCCTTCCTTTTGGACCCTTTCTGGCCGGGTTGATATAGACTTCATAACCCTCGCACACTGGTGGATCGCGCAGCCAAGATTCCTGAATAGAGATAAGGGCATATTTGCCCAGGAAACTACTGTCTTTAGAGAACAAATGTTTAAACCCTCTGGTGTTCCATGAGTCACAGTATACGGGTCTTTGGATGTCCTCCTCGTTCTATTGTTTCTTCTTGGTATTTAAAGTGCTAGCCATCCATGCCCAGTCGTTGGATTTTTTTCCCACTTCATTCGGGTTTGTTTTGACCTTCCTTGGGTTCTCTGAATCGTCCACAGTAAACCTCAGGGTTTTCAATTTCTCATCACTTTTTTTATTAAAGGCAGATTTTCCTTTTGTTTTTTTTTAATTTTTTGTGTCTTCTTTTACATTTTCTCTTGATTTTTTTTTTGTATCTCCTCCGCGGATAGGTCTGATTTTTTTAGTACACTCCTTGTCGGAGTCTTTTTCCTTTTTGCGTACCGTCTTCTCCTCCTTGGCTTTCTTTCCCTTCTTCATTTTTGCTTTTAGATTGTCTTGCTTGAAGTCATCATCCAGATTCTCTAATCGAAAGCCCTTTTTTTTGAGGATTTCACTGGCCACCAGCAGTTTCTGCTTGATCTTGTTGGAAGTAAGATGTAATACCACTTGGTCCATCCGCTGTTCCGTTGGGAATTCCACTATTTTTATGTCATCAGTTGATATCGTGCGTAGGGCTGAGGTTTGGTTGCAGAGGGTCATTACATAGCTCCTGTTTAACACCACCCTTCTTGGGCCATTTGATGTTGTTTCTAATTTTAGATAGCACCCTTAGGTTGGATAGGATTCCTGGGAGTTGGCCGAGGCGACGCTTGCCTTTTCTTGACTTCAGTGTGCTCTCTTTCTCTGTTGTTACATTTTGGTTTTGATAAGAGCTTCCCTTGTTGATTTTGTGCATTCATCTCTTTATTGGCCTGCTCCTTCCTTTTTTGTTCCAGAGTTTTGAAATGGATGAACTCTCTTTCATCCTCACTGATGGATTCTCTTTCCGAGGAGTCAATTCTTTTCCTTAACTCCTTGATAGACTTTGGCAGCTTCTCTCTTTGGGGTTTCTGCGTCTTTCGACCTGTTGGATTTATACCCGGTTCGACGGTTTCCCAGTTGTCAATGGTTTGCCACTCAGAAAGACTGATGCTATTCCATTCTTCCTCTTTGTTTTTATCCATATATTCAATGAGATCGCTTAGATCTGCTGGTTGCTCCGAATCTTCCCATGTTTTCTCTTTTGTTGTTTCCCTGTTTTTAACTTCCATTTCCCCGTCATCCTCTATGCTGTCCAACTCACACATTGCCAGTTCTCTTCTGGGCTTCTTCACACACTGTATGTTTTCTCTTCTGGGCGGTGTTCTTAGATTCCTCAGGAAGGCTCTTGAGCCTTTGATCCTCCGTTTTAGGACTTTCTTTTTTGTTTTCTTTTCCATTTTCAGTTTTTTCTTAGTTACCTCCTTCACCTTCTGATGATCCTGGTCCTTAGGCACCGCTTGCCAAGATGGCAAAGTTGGATTGCTCCGGCTTAGATGTTAGGTCACGGCTAACCTCCCCCTTTTTCCCGGGGGAGATAAAGATTACATCTTCAGGTGTTAGATCTATTTGTTTGGGGTGGATACCATCATCTTGTTTTAGTTTCATTGGACCCTTTCCTCCTTTGGGTTTTTCTCCCAACTGGTCCCAATCATTTTTCTGTTTATGCAAGCTTCTCATCCATTTGCAGTCTTCGAGGACTGCCTCCATCAGTAGTGATTTATCATTGGAATCCCTTCTTGCTAATTCACTGAGGCGGTTTTGCCAGAGTTGCGTTTGTTCTGATTCTTTGTTCATTCGTATTTCCAATCTCTGCAGAGACGATTCCATTTGCATATTTGCCTCTTTAATTTGGGTATTGGTGGTGGTTACTTCTTGCACGGAGTCTTTGATCACCTCATAGAGTTTTAAGAATGGTGCCAATGTGATATTTAGTGAAGCCATGATCACTTTTTGGATATGGTCAGTGTCCTTTTCTCTCTCAATTTTACAGGCATCATTGATTGTTTGTGAGATTAATTCTTTTGCCAGTTCACCTGAGCGCAAGTTTACGTCTTCAACGATTGATGTTTGTGTCATTTTCGTAGACGTTTGTTCCTCACAGGCTGATGTTAGTTTGTTCTTTATCCAATGCTGCCATCTTCTTGTTTATAAGGGAGAAACTTTTCCTTTTCTCTCAATTTTTCCTGTCAATATTGTTATGTCTTGCATGATTTTATTTGCTAGACTTGAATTGCTCTGGCTTGCTGCTGGCAAATCTCGATTTCCATTATTTCTTAAGCTTCTTTATGAGTTCGCTCTCTAAGTTTGCTTCCAGGCTTGATTGGCACTCTGCTCGAAGGTGGAGGTCGTTCCAGTCATATCTTGAAGGGAGCTTGAAAGTAGACTTCTTTTTTCCCCTTGGTTTTTTGTAATTTTAGCCATTTCTTCATTTTGGTGGCTTTTTTGGTAGCCTCTGTCCTTGTATCCTTGGTTCCGATTATCTTCCATGTATGGCTGGAAGATGTCAAATATTACTGGTACTGCCTCCATGGGGCCTGATTGTTGGGACTTTTCTTCCGTGGCAATAGTAGAATCCTATAGTGCTTTTTCCAGCTGACCCAGCTCAATCGCGTCCCACAAACCTGCATTTTCCCACAAGGCCTCTGAGGCTGTAGGTTCACTTGGGATTTGATTCAGGGGTTTCTTCACACTATTGGGCTCATCGGTGGTTATCTTTAAAACCTCCCTTAGTCTACTTTTAGCCACCTCATCAGCTGGACAGTCAGGACAGTCAATCATTCCCTTGAGCAAGACAGGTATTGGCAGGATAAAACTTCCGGCTTGTTCGCCTTCTAACTTGTCAAAAAGATGGTGCTCTCCACCGGGAGAGATAGTGGGTGAAGCAGGGCTGTGATTTTCCTTCCTCGCACCAACTTTGCCTCTTTGCTCTTTCTTCTCTGCCTCTAATCTAGAAGTATCTAGGGCTGTCTCAGATGATTCACCCACGACCAATCTAAACTGGCCCGAGCTTCTTTCGGGCTCCTTCAGGGGGGCAGAGCAGTCTCTCTGGGCATTTTCAACTGGATCACTAACACCCTGAATGGCCACACTCCCCTGAGCCGAGTGGGCTTCAGATGTCTCAGACATGGTAGGGGCTGTGAGTGGTAGGCTTATATTCTCAACTACAGTTGGTATAGTTTGGACAGTGGGTAGTTCAAGGCACATTTGGGCCAGATCCAAATTGTCCTCAATTTCCAGCAGCGACAGTGGATTCTTATCAATTGCAATGTCTGCCCCCACCGAAAGGCTCTTTCGCTTTTTAGTACAAAAAGGTAGGCGTGTCTGTTTTAACGTTGTTATTTTCTGTGAGTGGTCAGTGATCCCATTAGCCTCATGGAGTGAGGTAAATCTATGCCTTACCTGAAGGCGGGTTCTCAGTCCCGTTGACGGCAATTCCGTAGGGATGGGGGCAGATTTTATTCTGGCATGCAGCTCCTCTTAGTTCTGGCTTGTTGTTTTTTTTTCCAGTCAAATAGACTGCCCTCTGCCAGCAAGATGGATTTCTGGCAAAGCCACAGCAAGCAGCCAAACAGCACAACAGCAGGGAAATCCAACAAAACGATTCCCTTTACGCGCTCGGGTTTAGCGCCGCAAGGGTGCGTGGGAGAATGTTAAATGGCCCTTCATGTAGGCGGCACCCGAGGCAGGGGGCGGGCAGGGGGCAGGGCCAATCAGCGCTACGGCGCTCTTTTTCTTTCCAACTCCTTCGTTTTGTGTGAATGTCACCTCGTTCCCTCACACCTCCAAACAGCTGACAGGGAGCTGGAGAGGGATCACAGCCACAGCACAACAGCAGGGAAATCCACCAAAATTACGCCCTTTGTGCACTCGGGCTTTGATGATAATAGAGCAGAGTTTTGCCTTGCACATTGTCTATTTCCGTTATTGATTCTGCTTTGAACTAGCTCCAGAATCTCTGTGTAATTTGTGATTGTACAGGCCCTCTTAACAATACTCTAAAAGGGAATAGATAATACTAAGCCCCTCTGATTTGTGAAAGTGCTGAAGAGGGTGACGGTATATCAATTGACTGTGCATTCCGGGAAAGTAGTAAATATTTCAGATGTGTATGTACTTCTGGAAACTTTGGATTTGAAAGTCGAATAATCTGTCTTTAAATTGAGTTTTCTCAAATGCTGTTGAAAATACTGAGATACCTATTGAGTAAAGGTGGAGGTTTTTATTTTCAATACGTTAAAAATGGAAGGATTTAGATAGGAAAGAATGTTCACACTTAATTTGTTTCCTATAAAATCAGACTTTTGTCCTGAATCCTCATTCAATTTTCAAATGCAGCTGTGATACTTACCAGCATATTATCAATCTTCCTGGCAGTAACCATTGACATTGAGGATTTAATTGACAATAATGAAAATGTATGATGTGTTTACAATTTCAATTGATTTGATGATTTCTATTTTATAATGAACTAGCAGGAGTACCTGTTCTTCTAACTGGTTTTGTAGACATACATGATATCAAAGATCCTGTAGATCGCTGTTCCAATTTGCTTATCGCATGATGTGCTTTACACCCTGAATTGAACTGCACTGAGAATGGGCGGTGTGGCTGGCTGACATATCCCGGAGCAGACGTTCGGGGGAGGTGAGAGTTGGTGTGCTGCTACACTGGGAACTTCTGTGCTCTCTCCACACCTGCCGCCTCACCCTGGTGTGGTGCAAGTTTGTTGTGATGCATTGCAGTGCAACTATCTTGGAAACCGAGCATACTAGGACCAGGACCTCGAATTCTGTTCCTCGGGTCATGACCGGTGCTTCTACGACCCCATTAATGTTTTGCCGATTTGAGACAACCGTCTCATATGTGAAGGTGCTGAAATAAGGGGGAAAGGCGTGGGATGCGCAAATGTCAGGAAGCTAGTAATTTCCAGAGGGTCATAACAGGTAACTATGCAAAATGTGGTGCAGATTGGTGAAACAGTGTGGAATTGTATAAGGAACAATGCTTCACCAAGCCACAAACCCACACACAAATTCTGACTTGTGCTGAAATCCGGGGAACAGGGTTGGGGGTCCAAATGTCATGTAGCCAGTAATGTCTGGAGGGTCCTAACAGGTAACTATGTAAAATGTAGTGCAAAATGGTGAACCAGTGTGTAATTGTATTAGGAACAACACTTCACCAAGCCACAAACCCACAAACATGCAAACAAATGTTGACTTGTGCTGAAATCCAGGGAACAGGGGTGGGGGTCCAAATGTCATGTAGCCAGTAATGTGTGGAGGGTCATAACAGGTAACTATGTCAAATGTGGTGCAGATTGGTGAAACAGTGTGTAACTGTATTAGGAACAACACTTCACCAAGCCACAAACCCACAAACCTGCAAACAAATGTTGACTTGTGCTGAAATCCAGGGAACTGGGTGGGGTATCCAAGTTTCATGTAGCAGCCATTAATGTCTGGAGGGTCCTAACAGGTAACTATGTAAAATGTGGTGCAGATTGGTGAAATGGTGTGGAATTGTATTTGCAAAAAGCTTCGCCAAGACACAAACCCAAAAACACATGTTGGCTTACGATGAAATCAAGGGAACAGGGTGGTGTGTTCAAATGTCATGTAGGCAGTAGCTTTTGGAGGGTCCTAACAGGTAACTATGCAAAATTTGGTGCAGATTTGTGAAACAGAGTGGAATTTTATAAGGAACAACGCTCACCACAAACCCCAAAACAAATTTTGACTTGTACTGAAATCCAGGGAACGGGTGGGGTGTCCAAATGTCATGTAGCCAGTACTGTCCGGAGGGTCCTAACAGGTAACTACGCAGAATTTGATGCAGATAAGTGAAACAGTGTGGAATTGTATAAGGAACAATCCTTCACAACAAATCCCGCCACAAACAAACAAACACATTTTGACTTTTTTATGTAAAGATAGACCTTCTATGCAACCCTGCATGTTTTTTGTTCTGAAAGAAGAGGGAGGTTGTAGGGAATCAATACTGCTAAACGGTCCCAGGTTCATAAAAAGAACTTTGATTGATAAATAAAAAATGTGCTTTCCTGGTTTAGGGGGTTTGAGCTAGATGTCACCTGATTAAAACATACTACAATGATGATTCAACGTTTTCAAGTGCTAACATACTGAGGAGAAATTGTAATGCTTGTTGGAGCTCTTGGACCTCAATGTGCTACAAGACAGCTGAAAGATCTACTCAAGTGTTCACAGTGCCAGAGGTAGGGAAACAGACATGTCTGGCTTCTGGAAATTGTACGCTGTCATCAGGAAATCCCACAGTATACAATAGGATGTCTTTCTTGCACGAGGTCTGCAGGGTTTGAAGTGTTCTGGTGTGCAGTTTTCAGATAACCTATGTAGTTTCTATAGAAACATATGACATACTCCAAGTTTGACTACGAAGCCTCTAGTCATTGTAGGTAAGTCTCATGCTACTTTGTCAAGAGTTAAAAACTTAACTTCAGGGATGTTGATGCACTCAACCCTTGCTACAAAGATAGATGAAAAATAGGTCAGACCTTCTCCTCCCAGACCTATCCAGAGTTTCAAAGCTTTTGAAGTCCCCTTCAGTCTGCCCCTCCAGCACTTGGCTGAAAATGTATTGGTTTCAGTGTGGGCTTATTTGTATTGTTCCTCCACTCCTGTGTCAAAGATAAGTAATATAGTTGCCATAGGATGTCAAGCAACATAGTGATGAAGAAGGACATGGGGTTTGGTCCAGCAAAGTTGTTCCATAGCAAATAGGAACACCAATGCAGACATAACATATGCCAAGGTAACCTTCACTTCCAAGAGACCACTCTTTAACTACAATATGGAAATTAAGTCCAAAAGGAGAACATATAACATGCGCACCTGCCAGTTACATAACAGTGTGTGAGTAGTCGTTTGTTACCAAATCACATAGACAGTCTATGTGTAGGAATTGCAGTGTTGAGAGAGGACTGGGGTGAGAAATGTGTTAGTCAGACCTATATCCAGCTTTGCATCCATTCTTGATGTTTTGCTGTGTGTCAACTAATCCTTCCCTTCTGCTCAGATTTTCAAGAAGTTCTTTCTTTCTTTCTTTCTTTCTTTCTTTCTTTCTTTCTTTCTTTCTTTCTTTCTTTCTTTCTTTCTTTCTTTCTTTCTTTCTTTCATGAGTGAACCCAGCTCAAGAGCAATGGAGCACTTTAAAATGGGAGGCTTGTCAAATAATACAGTAGTGCAATACTTTTGGTGAATTGAGGGTGGGATTTCTATTCGTTTTTCAGGTATTACTGAAAGAGACACATTTTTTCTTCATATGGCATTTTCAAAGAATTCTCTATTCTCTCCAAATACAAGTAACAACTTTGTACCACCACCCTTGCCACCCTCTTATCACTCCTATCCCCTCCCTCTTTGTTTTCACCTATCACCCATCCCCTTTCCCCACTATCCCACTTCTTCCACATCTCCTTCACTAAAATCTTACATTTCCTGAATACTGTACTCACATTGACCCCTTTGCACCCTGAAAAATCCAAGAGCTTGAACCTGCCTCCTTCTCCTACCTCTTGCCCCCCACAAATGATCCCTCTCATCCCCATTACAAAAAGCCACAGTCATTCCAAAACGAAAGAAACCCTTGGCTGGCCCTAACAATCCCTCTTTCAGGAGACCTGACTCTCTCCTTCCTTACAAGAAAGAGAGAGAGAGAGAGAGAGAGAGAGAGAGAGAGAGAGAGAGAGAGTTAAGAACTACCATAAGGTTCATTGCAGACTCCAAGATCCCTGTCAACTACTCAATTGAAATGGCTCTCATTCATGCCTAAATCTTTATAACCACTCTTCTCCACTCTCATCACCTCACCTACATCCTGAGTATACTTGATCTATCTCTCTGCCACCTTCAACTTCAATGCTGTGGGCCATCCCTCACTGTTACAAATCCTATCTTCCCTTGTATTTAAGGATACCAAATGCAGCTGTATGGCACTTATTTCTCCAACCATTTCTTCTCCATCTCTGGGACTCTACACTGCCTCTCCAACACCCATTCCAGAGGTTGTTTACCAAGGTTCCATCTCCTTCCTACACCTGTTCCCTCTCTACACATCCTACTCTCCTTTGGCTATCTCTACTATGTACTTGCTGTAATACCCTGACCATTTTCTCCTTTCCTTGCTTCACACTTGACAGATTTGAAGGCATTACCACTTACCTCACAGTGCTCCATCAGTGGATAGATCTATTTTGTCTGATGTTGAACTCCTCAAAGATGGAAACATGCTTTCTCCCTGATGCCTATCTTCCATCTCATTTCCTCCTGACCGCCCACTCCATAAAGCAAGGCTTAAAAACTTGATTTTTCCTTGACCTAAGACTCCAAATGTGTATTACAGTGACTGCCATTGCTGTCGGGATTAACCATTTGAATGTAATGACGATCCACCTCACTTCACCTATCACTAGGACACAACTCTGATCTCAACACTCATGCTCCAGAAAGTGTATTATTTCTCAGGCCTATTCCTTTGTCTTACCCTATGAGCCTTCTTTCACCTTTAAAACATTCCACAAACGTGCTACTAGCACGTTCTACAGACCACCTTTACATCCACAACATCTGCATAGCCACACCACAATGGGTGGCTGTTCATGCAAAAAAAGCTCTTTCTTTGCATTCCTACTGCTTGCTTCAAATCTCTCTTTGGTCTTGGCCTCACCTTGACCACACTACTTTTAACTCTCCCTTTTAATGTTTACAATTCCCAACCACTCACATCCTTTCCAGATCCCATCTCCCACACCAGAGACTCTTCACAATGTCTCTCCTTCCTTATACTTGCCCCATCAACTGGAATGCAGTCAAAGCAAGGCCAGCAGTAGAACTGTTAAAGCTCTACCTACAAGCCAATAAAGCAGCTTTCCCTACCTCCCTCTCTAACTTTCCCCAATGGGTTCACAGCTGTGGGATGTATTGACCCACTCCGCTATGCTATGCGGCATCACCCTGCCAAAAACCTACAAAAACCGCGTTCTCAAGTCCACAAAAAGATGGATGCCCAACCAGCCCCCATGGTGCATGTGTGGTGGAATAGAGCACACCCTGCAGAAAATGGACCGGTGAGCTCCATGAGCAGCAAACAGAGTGCAGAAAGAGAAGCAGCAGTTTGCAAGTGAAACCCGACAATGTGCCTATTATTGATATTTGCTTTGTTGCTAAAACTCCAAAATGCCTTTACACAACACTTTTCCACATTCAAAATCTTGCTTGGCGCTAAAATTCATGTAATCTTAAGAAACATTGCAAACATACAAAACACTAAATGTGAAGAGCAAAACATTCATCAGACAAACTAGATTGTCTGTAAACTGACAGTCTCTGTCAGAATCTGGGTACAGTACCCTGGGTCTACTGAATGACAGCTGTCAGATGAGTTACTGATGAAACTTTAAAGTGATCTAAAACTAAAAAGTCTGCTGGATTAGCAAACATGAAAAAGACTTTTGCTAAAAGGAATACAGATCTTAGTTGTGTTTTGATCCCTCAGATGTAAAGCCAAGAAAGTAATTTATTTATGTTTGATGAAACAACTTTGGGTTTTGCTGGATTTAAGACGTTAATTAGCCTGGCTGAGCTGCAAGAACTGGAAAAGCAGGTTTCTTCCAGGGGGAGGGTTATCCTCTCAGCAGAAACTCACTGGGAGGTTCTAAATGCGGGTTAGCCCAGACTTTTGTCAATAGAAAGAAAAGGAACAATGACAGAGCTTCAGCCCAGGAAACGGAGGTGTGAAGGCGGTTGTTAATGGCTCATGGAAGGAACAAACAAGGAGGGGGATGCTCCTGGACTGCCGGGAGACAAAAAGCGGCAGACCATCTGTTGCTAAACATGAACAATGAACAATTTCTAAAGACTCATAACTAGTTATTCAAAGTGGTAAAAAATATACCAAGGACACATCTGTTAGTTTAATTCTTGGCTGCACGTTTTAAGATGTGGCACAACCGTGTAACATGTTCTGGACAAGAATGGCAATGTATGTGGTTTTATGCAAAATGTGTTAATGTTAGAATTGTGAAAATTTACATGCGCATCCATATGTTAAACACACACACTTGTGGAGATTTGCATAAAGATTGGAAATTGTGTTCATAGCAAAAAGGACCAACATTCTGTAAAAAGTTGAAACAAGACCCCACAGCAGCAGGATTTGGAGGAACAGATGCTACAAAAAATATAGCATCTTTGTGTGTGATTTGTATAAAGGTGACCAATGCAGAAATGTGAAGTTAATATAAAATCCGATTTTGAGACCAGTATCTAAAGGGAGGTCTCTGACAACTGTAAAGCAAACCATAAAATGTGACATCAACTGGCCTTGATCCAATAATTCAAATGCAAGGCGCAGATTAAGTTTTTGGCCCAATCCCAGCTCACAGGGGCAAGTTTAGCTAAGCCGGCTGATACACCCACTTGGTGACGTCATTTTAAAGCATAAATAGAGACAACTGACAACAAATAGGGACTCACAGATCCACTCACTTTCCTGATTCCGGCGAAGCACTCTGATCCAGCATTCTACATCCAGCTTTCACATCCTTCCAGATCCAGATGCCAAAGCTCTTTCCAGCAATAGAGAACTATTGATTTCAGCAAGACCCAAATCCTCAAACTTATTCTTGCAACCCAGGAAGAGCTGTGGTGTGAGAAGGCCTTTTGAACCAGTACCCTGACTAGGCTTGCCTGAGGAACTAGCTATCCAGCTGATTGAAATATCCACAAACAAGAAGGACAGATCCTGTGCAAAACCGGTGACCGGCCTAGCTGATACAATCCCGTGCCTGATGTGCTGTTCTTCCTAGACCAGATCCAATCCCTGACCAGAACTGACGGTCCAATTACTAACTTATTCTGTGAGTATTAATAGGAAGAAACGTGACCTCTAGTATCTTGCATTGCCTTATCCCAATCCCAACCCATGCTATCTTTTAATTCAGAATCATAGTCTTGTCAGAACCTTTCCTGCGCTGATTTTTCTCATTTGTTTTATAAAATCATAAGTGATTAGCGAATTTGAGTAAGAAAAGTAAATCCCAGAATGGAAACTAGAGTATCACACGTGAAGGTTTACGCTGGCCACGTAACTGTGGAAATGTGTGTGTGACATTCTCTTTTTCATAGTCATAATCTAGTTTAAGCAAACCCATTGTTGATTTTCAAAGTGCATTTCTGTTTTCCATTCTCGCGCCTAATTTACAAAAACAACCTTTACTAAAACCTCTATAACTCCCTCAGTTCGATTCTCCCATTATCGCGAATATCGCGCAAGGAAAAGCTTGCCGCGAATTACAATTCTGGAAGGTTTTTACACGTGTGAAATAGCTTTAAATTGTTTCTGACTTGGACTTTGAGATTTCAAATGCTTTCTTTGGACTAAATCATTGTTTGTGACTGTGTGCAACTGTTCAAAGCAGCTCCCATATGAATTTATAATAATTTAAGTATTTTTGATCACATTTGGTGTTTTTGCTCAGTCAATTCTAAAGACAGTTTAAAAGCCAAATTCTGACAGCTGAAAAGTCAATTCCGTTTTTCTCTTGTGTCTGAAGGGGGAAGGTGGGACTGATATTCTGTCTGATTTATGCTATTCCTGGATACCTGCTCTCTCCTCACATCTATTTAATGGCCTGTTGGGGGGTTGAGGGATGTTGCAGGGGGGAACCTCTAACCATAGTGTCATCTGTTCCCACCAACACGAAAGTATTATTTTCTGTGCTGCATGTGTTTTTGGTGCTCATTACTTGATTCATAGTGTATTAAAGATACTAATCTGTGTTCTGTCACCCCATTGGTGTTGTCTAAAATACCTAAATAAATATTTACCTTTTTCAAACTAGCCTGATTCCTGGTTCAGTGTGACCGGGGGGGTTCCAGGACAAGGGTGTGATATGAGTGGTATATCGTTCAGATTATTGAACTTATAGACAAAAATAAATAAGGGCTTCAATTGCGCACTACATGCTAGGCTTGACTTGGGTGTGTGCTGGATTGAAATCACTTACAGCTTGGGGGCTCGTTGAGGGATCCTGAATTAGACATACCACTCGCGACAGTCTAACACAGCGTGCTAGCCGACGGGGTACATACACCTTGTTGGGTAACTATACTGTGCTACACTGTATAAGCAGCCCTCAAAAGAAATACTCAAAGGAGTTGGGCCTGTTTGCAAAAGTAAAGTAACCCTGAGATAAGCCAGAAGGAAATTAATATTTCCAGAATGGCGACCCCAGTGGAAATCAATATTGCAAGGGAACACCCACTGCCCAAATTGTTTGTCAGTGGTGAATGGCTAGAACAGGGCGAACAGGTATGGCTGCAGGGAATAAAACAAGAAGTCACTGAAATGAACCTTAATACCTGTCAGGATAAGGGTCCATTACATCAAGCACTCAGTGAGCTGTACATGACTCCTAAAATAAAAGAGGAGCAATGCAAAATTGTCAAAATGGCGGCCTACCTGTACCTCCACATCGGAGCCATACAGGAAAAATACACAGACCATGTAGATTCCACAAAGAGGCAAGGGGAAGCACTGCAGAAAATCCAGAGCAATCTGGACTCTGCAGAGCAAAGGCTCCAAGATAGCAAAGAATCTGAAACAGAGGCTAGGTAGTATGCCACCAAACTCCAAGAAGATCTGGCTCTCTTACTACAAAAGAATGCAGAGCAAAATGTCCAGGTACTGACACTGTAAAAAGAGTGTCAAGAAAGGTTGGACTCTCTACAACAGAGTCAACCAAAGCTGGAGCAGCTATTAACCTTTAACAGAGCATGCACAGAACAGATGGTCATTTTAGAGAACCGCATAGACAAATTAAAAGAGGAAATTAATATATTAATTATTGAAGACCTAGAATCCCAAACAGAGTCAGAAAGCTGGGGCACTTACAAAGCAGAGGGACGACCTGGCTACACATGGGGGCACGCTAAATCAAGAGAGGGATGCCTTAGACCAGGAAGTCAGCCATTTAAAAACAAAGTTGGAAGAAAGTAAGATGGCCCTTCAGGAGTTTGAGGAAATCAAAACTGATTATGAAAAGCTGTTAGAGCACACCAGGCGAGTGGAGGATGCTTTGGCAAAGAATAATCAGACCAGTAAGGACCAAACTCAGGAGGTGAGTGAGTCTCCTGCAGCAAAAATTGGCCAAATACTCCCAATGCAGGCAGGAAGCACAGGGAGACAATGAAGCTCTCTGTGAAAAGAATGACAGGCTCCACCAACAGATAGCCATGCAAGAACAAATCATAGAGACCTGTAAGGCCTTAATAGAGGAAGAAAAGGGTCAGATTTTGGCATGTCATCAGGGAGTAGGGGCTGAAAGAGATGAGGTAAAATGGGAAAGAGAAACCCCTGAGCGTAACCTCAGGAACCCTGGCATCAGGGACTTTTATCCCTTCAGTTCCATGGACTCTGTCACCCCCATTTCCACTGGCTCATATGAACCAAGGGCCACGGAGATAGTAGACTTCAACACAATGGGAAGTATGGGATTGACAGTTCAGCCCCTCCCAGAAATAGATGGGAGGACATCGGTGTACAGGCTCCCAAATACTAGGGCCAGCTTCTCTGATCAGGGAGACTCCAGTGAGGGGAGAATCAGAGAACTGGATCCTCAAAAATATCTGTTGCACGCGATGAAAATGGCCGCCTGAATCTAGAGCTCCGGCCCGCTTGTTATCCACATCAAATTTATCCTCATTTGGAGCACCCCGCTAAACATAAATAGGGGTAGAAAGCGTGGCTAAAGACCTTGACAGTACACAGAGAAAATCCTGAGCAAAACGATGAAGTCTGAGTGAAGTTAATGGTGGAGCAAACTGGGCGGGAAAAGGCAGAGGTGAGAGGCACGTCCCAGTACCAGAGACACCAGGGCTATGCTGCTGATAGTCTATCTGGCTGACCATAGAGAATAGGAATCCCAACATAGCAAGACACTGAGGCCCGGACTCAACTCCTCGGGTGCAGAGAAGGCCATCTAAGGGCAAGTACACACCGCGCCTACCCTGAGACGGACGAGGCAACAGCCGGAGTCGGTTGAGAGGGGAGGAGCCGGAGAAAAGACCCAATGTACATCTAAGCAGCACCTGCGCCTGCCGGACTGGTTCTGCCACGTCGGTGGCTGGAGAAGGGGCCCAGAGCCACACCGAAGACAGCACCAACTGATCCGTGCGGTGCTGCGACCAGCAGTAGAAGCTGGGGTGAAGCTGCCAATGCAGCGGGAATTGTAAGTACGCGCCCGGCTCTGGGCTAATATCCTCCTTTGTTTGGGGCCTGACGAGCCGGCGGACCACACAGGGTGCTGCGCGCCCTCGACCCACTCGGCCGCATCAGGCTAGGGCAGCAGGCACTAAATAAGCAAATGCAACACCGTAGCAGAGGCCCAAGCGGTGGTGGGTTATGAAGGAGCTACAAGTCAGTGGCACTGCGCGGCAGCCCAGCGTCGGCCCGGTGGATTACCGCTACAAGACACACAACAAACTGGGCAGGCAGTATAGCGAAAACATTAACTGGAACAGCATTTGGGAACTTTATTTCAGAGGAATCGTTAAGATACTTGAAAGCTTGTAAAAACTAGAAATTGTGCAAACAAGCAACATAGTACATGGTAGAGCACAACCCACTTGTAGACAAGCGGCAGGAGCTAACGCAAACTCCGGTTCTGAATCCCCTGGGCAAAGTACAAAAGACAAATGAAAAAGACAGTGACAACAAGGATCCCACCCGTAGGGAACCAACACAATTGCACAGGGCACATGAAATCTGTACGCAGCACAAATAAACACTGAATTACAGTGAAAGGACCAACGGAAACCACATTGGAGAACTTTATTTCGAAGGGAACGCTAAGATAATTGAAAGCTGGTGAATACTAGAAACTGTACAAACAAACAACATATTACATGGGAGAACACGACCCACTCATATACAAACGGCAGGAGCAAACACTTACTCCGGTTCTGAATCCCCTAGGCAAAGTACGAAAGGCAAGTGACAAAGACAGCAACAATAAGGATCCCACCCCTAATGAACCAACATGATTGCACAGGGCACGTGAAATCCGAATGCAGCGCAAATAAACACTGCATTACATGGGAGAGCACAATCCAAACATTAACAAACAGAAGAAGCGAGCGCAGATTTAGGAGTTGGACTACCTGGGGAAAAAACACAACAAACAAGGTGGTACGACAGAGGAAGTAAGAACCTAAACTGCCCAAAACAACTGATCGAGCTACAGAAAATGTTTTATAATACTACAGCACAGAAAGCTGTCAAACCCACACTTGCAAGCCAGAGAAATTGATCCTGCACAGGTGGGGTGGATAATGTGATAGACTGCTACGGTGATCTGTGATAATACACTTGCTGGCTGAGAGGAAACAACCCTTCTACGGATACAAGACACGCTCAAGAAATACACAGCACGATTCTTCCCGAAGCGGGACACCCCCTCATAGCCTAAAGGCGGCCACCGAAAAATCCCAAAATAGCCTTGGGAGGGGTGCGCACCCTGTGGATTAAAATCTAGAAAATCAATAAACAGCCACCATACCTCCAAGCACGACTGGTGGTAAAATACCCTAAACCCACTGGAGAATTTAGACACGCAGATTGAGAGCAACCGTATAAGTGGTACACAAACACCCGAAAAGATGTCAGAGGGGTAGGTGCCAGGAAGAAAGGTCCAATGGACTCATTCACTAATAGCCAAACAGCAGACCCGTGGCCGGTAACACCGACTACCATCCATCACCCGGAATGAGGCGGAAAGCAAAGACAGAGTCGACAGACTGACCACCATACTTCAAAATGGATTCCTTGCGATAAATGTCAAGCTAGATGATATAGATTCTACTATTGGGTCACTAAAGGTAAGGGTAGACAAAGAGCTCGAGAATTACGGAAGCGGAAGGCAGAATCAGCACCAACAAAGACACCATTGCTAACCACGACCGAGATATTGCACAATTGAAAAACGATTTCATCAAGATACAAACCAAGTGCGAGGACCTTGAATCACAATCTAGGAGAAACAACATAAGGATTGTCAGCGTTTCTGAAAAATTTGGTAAAGGAGCAATGGAACAACAAGTTGAATCCCTCCTACAGACTCTCTTCAGAACTGAGGCCTTCTCCGAACACTTCCTTGTGGAAAGAGCACACCGCACGCTGGCCCCAAAGCCAAAACCCGGGGCACCACCCTGCATGATCATAGAACGCCTCCTCAATTACAGGGACTGAGATGCGATACTCAGGGAGGCCAGGGAACAAGGCACGCTGCAATACAAGGAGAACCACATCCACATATACCCAGACTTTGCAGCAGGAGTTCAAGCCAACCGAAGATCGTACGAACCAGTGAAGAGGCTGCTAAGAGCACTGCAGGTCCAATATGCATTGATATTTCCAGCTAAAACGAGAATCCAACATGGGGGGAGAGCACACTTCTTTTAAACTCTAGCAGCAGCCATGGCCTATGTGAAGGCTCACATACCCCTACCCCCTGAAGGCCGCAGACCTGATCAAAACTACAGACCCCTCCCTGTGGCAGACTGACACGGTCCAGTAATTTGAATGAACTGCGCAAATACCCTTCACAATGATTGAATTTAATGAAATAGACATATGCGGGGGGCACCGCATGTAAACAAGAAAGCTGGGTTGTGAGCCTGGAGCCGGCGGCCATGTGGCGACAACATGGCAACCTCCGGAGATCTCCAAGAGTTTGTAAGGCACAATCATCAAGTTGGGGCAGATAATGGGGGTGGCGGACGGGATCGGTGGGGAAGGGAAGGACTGTTCATTGAACTGTTAAAAAGTTGCGAAAGTTTACCCAACAATGGTCTTGCAGATAATTGCGCTATGCATACTAAACAGTACCTTCACAAGAACATTATATTGAACAGATACCAAGATGAGTAACGCCAGCATGGGGAATGGATTGAAGATTAAACTCCTGTCATGGAATGTTGGAGGCCTAAATAATCCCTCGAAGACCAGAAAGTTGGGGCATATGTAAACAGACACTCCCCTCATATAGTGATGCTACAAGAAACGCATACATAAGGGCCAAACAACGCGAACATACTTGCCTCTTGGGGCAAGCAGAGATACCACACAGAATATTCCACCCAAGCTAGAGGAGTTATAACACTCCTATACCCGTCACTGGGATTACAGACCAAAGGGCACAGAATCGACCCCCAGGGTAGATATGTAATATTATGGGGAGAGATGGTAGAAAAATCAGTTGCACTAGTCAACACATACGGTCCAAATATAGATGACCCAGACTCAACATATTGGAATTACTGGAAAAACTGGATACCTCTAGCATCATATGGGGGCGGAGACTTCAATCTGGTCCTAGACTTAGAATTAGATAGGTCCTCTAAAGTCAGAAGGACGCAAACCAAGGCATCCATTGCACTGGGACAGATCATGCTACAATTGGCTTTGCGAGATGCATGGAGGGCACTGCATCCATGAACGAAAAAATATACATACTATTCGAGTGTACACGATTCGGAGTCGCGGATCGATTACTGGCTCCTGTCTGAGGATATACTGGGCGCACTTGAGAATTTTGAGATACATCCACGAACACTGTCAGACCACTCCCCGGTCTCCCTAGAGCTGATGTTCAGGAATGCCCCAAAACCCCAAAAGAGATGGAGAATGCCTGCAAACATACTTAAAGACCCTAATGTGGCTAAATCCCTACACATAGAAATGGAAGGATTCTTTAATAACAATGTGGGAACGGTAGATAAATACTCTACACTCTGGGAGACGTTTAAGGCCTGGGTTAGGGGGGCATTGATTTCCAAAACCACGGGACTGCTGAGGTCAGTAAGACGCGAACTGACAGAGATGGAGACACAACTCCGAAATCTGGAAAATTCCTATAGTGAAACCCGAAATACAGACACCATAGTGGAGATAAACATACTCCTTAAGGACTTTGACGGGCTGGCCATGAGGGAAGTACAATACATAGCAGCCCCAACTCGAGCACGTAGGTATGAGGAAGGAAATAAGGCGGGAAGGTCCCTGGACAACCTCATCAGAGCAGATCGCCAACATACCCCAATCACAAGCATCCAAGACAGGGAGGGCGAGGTGGTAATGGGAGGACGGGCTATAAACCACGTATTCCCGAAGTTCTATCAGAAATTATATTCAAATAATGATAAGAAATCAGTACTAGAAATACAAACATACCTAAATGACCTGGAATTCCCAACACTCCCGTTAGAAGCTAAAACGGCCCTTGAAAACCCAATTACTGAGGAAGAAACCACAGAGGTGATAAAGGCATTAAGCTCTGGGAAGGCCCCGGGATCTGAAGGGTTAGGGGTTGAACTATATAAAGAATTCGAAGAAGAACTGGTCCCAATCATGTTGAAGGCATGGGAGGAGGCACTGGAACTAAATAAACTTCCTGACTGAATGAGAGAAGCGATAATAACCGTTATACCAAAACCCTGCCGCCCTCCACAGGACATGTCATCGTAAAGGCCATTGTCACTCATAAATGTAGACGCCAAGGTGTTCGCCAAGGTACTGGAGAAACAGGTTATTACCAAACATGCCGACACTGATCCATCCCGATCAAAATGGATTCATCCCAACAAGATCCACAGCATTGAATTTACACAGGCTGTTTGCAATAATGGTGCAAATAAACCCAGAAGCACAGGCAGTAGCGGTATCCCTAGACACCGAGAAGGCATTTGACTCAGTGTCATGGGTATATCTCCTGGAGGTACTCATAAAGTTTGGAATAGGCCCCAACTTTGTCAAATATGTTAAATTGCTTTACACAAAAACAGGCGGCGAGAGTGCTCACAAACAACACAATTTCTGACCTATTCACGCTGGGCAGGGGTACCAGACAAGGCTGCCCATTCTCGCCAATATTGTTCACACTAACCATTGAACCGATGGCTATAATGGTAAGACTAAAGCATGGAGATAGGGGGATACGAATGTCAGGCCCACCCCAGTTGATTTCGCTATATGCGGATGATACTTTATTGTATGTCTGGGACCCTGAAACCAATTTAGCACCCCTCATGCAAAACATACATACATTTGCCGAATACTCAGGATACAAAATAAATAATGAAAAATCAGAAATCCTCCCGTTGACGCCGCGCACCATATGCCTGACGACAACAGAGAATCTCAAATGGGCAACCGGACATATACGATACCTAGGTATAATGATATCCCGAGACGAACAAATTATACATGTGCTCAATGTTAAGTTCCAGACATGGGCTAAGCTGCCCATATCCCTGACTGGCCGGGTCACCATCCTCAAGATGGTGGTTCACCCCAAACTGCTCTACCTGTTTGTAAACATACCCATATGGCCGGTTAGGACCTTTTTTGAAAAAATAAGATCAATGGCAGTGGCGTTTGTCTGGGACGGAAAGACCCCTCGAATGAAATGGGAAAAGTTGATCGAACCATATAGTACAGGGGGGATGGCGGCACCAGATTTTGAATTATATAACTTGGTGGCGCAAGCGCAATTTGCAAAACACTGGTATGACCTGGTAGACCGCTCACCCCATATATGGCTTGAGAAGTTCGCCGCGTCCCCGCTAGACCTCCGAGCCATTATATTCAACCATCAATACAAAGATTCCTGTCCCTATGACCCAGTGGGAACCATGGTTTGTGCATGGATAACATTATACAAAAATTAAAGATAGATACCCCATATGACCCAGATGTTCCACTGTGGAAATATCCCGGTATACCGCCCACATTGGATAAAACAATACAGAGGCACTGGGACCCAAATAAAGAGGTTTGAATTCCGCAATGGGAAATTTGTGACCAGAGAAGAATTTGGTGGTGCGGTTGGGTGGGGACCACTTAAAACATTTCAGTATCACAGGATGAAATCAGCGTTTAACGCACGTTGGCCACTCTTTCCGGATGAACCACCCTCACACCCATGCATACAGGTGGCAACGTTGGGTACGGGACTGGGAGTCTCTAAGTCATACTAACTAGTACAAACACACATCCCTACAATAAATAAAGTCAATGCTAAATGGGAGGAGGACCTGAATACAATCATTACAGATGAAAAATGGGCCAATTACTGCATGCTTACAAAATCGGTATCATTGAACGCAAGCCTTTGACTGATTCAATTCAAGGTCCTAAACAGGCTCCACTATACCCCAGCCAAGATGGCTAAATTCTCAACGGGACAATCGGGGGAATGCCCTAAATGCAAAACAACCCAGGCAGGGTCCTATCACATGTTCTGGCAATGTCCTCTGGTGGCTACATTTTGGAAAGAAGTGGCAGAAACTTTAGAAGAAATAACACAGATCCAAGCGACCCTATCTCCGCAAAAATACCTATTCAGGGATATTGGCAAACAGGCCGAAACAACCAGGAGATTGTTCAATGTCTCCTGCGCAGTAGCTAAAAGATGTATATTGAAATGTTGGACAAACCCTTTTCCACCTAAAATTGAGCATTTTCTCAGTGATCTAACCTATGTTAATGAATGCGAGTAACAATATACATTGACTGTAACATCAAGTAATCGCCCAAAAGACATATGGGCCCCGTTCCGGATATACCTGTGCGAAATGGCCTTGGACGAGAAAACCTCCATGTGATGGAAATGTAATTTGTGAAATATGTATCTAACAATGTGAGTAATGTATGTGCTGTGAAATGCAATGTGCAATAAGTTGAATCTGTGTTGACCATCAATAAATAGAGTTTAAAAAAAAATATCACCTACCAAGAGATCAGTCAGTCAAATTTGGTGGGGAATTCTATGAGACTAGGGCCACAAAGAGCATTTTAAAAACCTCTTCCCAGCTAGGACAGTGGGTGGGGAGTACTCAGCCAATCCTGGGAGCAAGGGAGAGTCAGAAGACTCTTCTGAGCGCCACAGGTTTCAAGAGACTAGGCCCCCACATTCTGCCAGCCATTCCCAAGCCTGCAGATTCAGGGAGAGCCTAGAAGATCAGACAGCCACCTCTGGTAGCAGTGATTCTGAGTCAGAGGATGAGTGAAACAGGGTGACCATGACTAAAAGGGCCAACAAAAGCAAGAGGGCCCTACTGAAAGATCCCCTGAAGCAAATCAAGGCTATTAGGAGCATCATAACGCCCTGCCATAAAAACGCCAAGTATTCAGTTTGGGAGCACTTCGAATTGTTTGATCAAATGATGGAGACTTTCCACCTGAAGGACAGCCAAAGTTGTATTCAGTATGTCAAGTGGACATTTTCACCTGAGTACTCCAGCTCCTTTGCCGGGCTGGAGGATCAGAACTACTTAAGATGGTCCACATATAGGGTGGCCATCTTAAAGCATTTTTCAATCCATAGAAACCCTCAAGAACCCCGCAAGGCAGCCTACAATCTGCAATGTGGGGAAGACCAGGCCCCACAGGAATTTGTCCAAGAGCTGAAACGTGCCTTTGCGCAGACCACCAGAAGAGTGCGCACAGACAACAGGGAGTTCGTCAATACCTTCTTTCATGCACTTCCTAAATACATTATGACCCATATGGTGAGAGACTTTCATGAAGACCGGGTCATTGAACAAGCAACCTGCATTTACGAAGTGCAGAAGCCACTAGAGAGTAAACGTGCTAATAAAAGCCCAAAACCAACCAACACCCCTGCTGCTGCTAAGGTGGTGGAGGTGAAGGTTGCCCTGATTTTAGATCTGGATATATGGGGGGCCTAAAAACCTTCCTGTGCAGAATCCTACCAACCCAGAAGACCCAGAAGGCCCTTGGACCAATCCCAAACAGGGAGTCAGGGAGGTAACCCCACACATGGGACCCCTAACTCCCCTGACTACATCAGCCCCCGTTTCAAGGGCAACAGACCCATCCTGGGATATGCCGGCCGAAGGGAGAGGGGGGATATCCAAGCAGGCAGCTGCCAACCCAGGAAACTTTCCTCCTCACTTTCCCCAGGAGGGCAGTAATCCCCCAAATGCCAGGCTGAGTTTCTTTCCCTGGTACCTACCAAACCTCAACCCCCAAAACAACCCTTCTTTCTTTCTCCACTTTCCTGAGCCCAGACAGCCCAATCCGGGAAAGGGGAGGCCAAGGAAGGAGGAGTACCAAAACTATCCCAACCAGGGGTGTTATGGGAGAAGGGATAGTTACCCTTCCCGTGATCAACCAAGGGTAGACCAGAGAATCCCGTACCAGCCAGAGTGGGTGTCCCAACTGGAGCGTCAGGTCCAGAACTTGGCACAGGATCTAGGTTGCATGCTGAGGGCTCAACAGAACCCTCAGATGAGCATGGCGGTTCAGAACTCCTCAAATCAAGGGTCTGGTGTTCCAGAGCAATGACGGGGAGAGAACCCCGACAACCCACCGGTTCCCAGGGAGGAGGCACAAGGGGAAGGGGGGTGTAAAGCCTGAGAGGATGCTTCCTTCCACACTGGTGAGAAGCCCCTGGAAACCCAGGAACCGGAGCCGAACCAGAATCTCCTGCCCCCGAAAGTCTGCAATCTAAGGAACAGAGGGCAGGTAGGAGAAATAAAGAGCCTAAAAAGGCCCATTTTGTGGAGGAGGTGCAAATCTTCCAAGTTGAAGGAGAGGGGTCCTCAGAGGATTCTGGGAAAAGGATGTTCTCCTTCAGGGATGGGGGAACTCCTCCTAAAGAAAAATGGGTCCCAAGAAATCCTGATCAAGACTGGGTAGATGTGGAGACTGAGTTTAAACCACCCAAAATTGAACCCCAGAATGACCAGCAAGAAAGTCACCTTGTTCAAACCAATTCTGGTGTCTGCCTCCCAAAAGGGGGTGGGGCAGCCAAGAATAAGAACCAGGGGTGCCCAAAACTCCCCCCATATCCAACTATCCTGTTTTCTTTGCAGATCCCCAGGCTCACACCCAGGATTATGCCCAAACCTATTCTGGGGTCTGCTTCCAGAAAGGGGGGGCAGCCCAGAAATGGAACAAGGGGAGCCAGAGACTCCCCAAATAGCATTGTGTCCAAATTCTGTGCTAGATTCTTCAACTCCAACACCGTCTCTTGTCCCAACTATCGCGGTCTCAGAGTGAGAATTGAGCAAATTGACCCTCAAGCTTTCCCAGAGCACCCATTACCTTTGCCCCTTGGAGGAGAAGGAAGGTAGATTCTACGCCTCCATCCGGTGCAAGGGCAATGTGCAATTCCAGCACTGGTGGACACTGGATCCCAAGCAACTTTGCTGTCAAAGAGAGTCTTTGAACAGCTAAATTCGGCAAGGGGGGGAGAAATACCAAATTCCTCTCACCCCTCTTCCTGGATAGCTCCAGAACTTTGACGGAAAGGAAATTCCTGTCTAAGGGTCCGCAGAGCTAGAAATTAAAATTGGGCGACACCAAATGAAGCACCCGGTCCTAGTTGTGGTGCCAGAGAGAACCCCCTGTCTATTAGGGAATGACATGCTCCGCAGGCTGTCTCCCCTCATAGATTGTGTAAACAAGGTCCTCCGGACCCAAACTCACAGGCCAATTAAATTAAAACAAAGCATCAACCATGTGAGTCTAAATGGAACATTCCACATGGTTGAACAAAAACCGGACCTAGTTAGGTTCTACTTTCAAAACAATGACACACTTCACCGTCATAACTGTGGGACCACCAAACGGTGAGGTGAACTCTTCTCCATTTCTGCAAATCAGCCTCCCTTCCAGTCTCAAGTGGCATTCCACCCTGGAGGGAGATACCTTGAAATGTTATACTAATGCACAATCCGAAAATCCCAAGTCCACAGCCAAAATTGATATCAAACCAGCACAGAACTTAGCTGGCATTTTGAAAAAGGGTGTACAGCTCTTCCTCCCGATTCAGTTAAATGACGGGAAGGAGTCTGTCCTCGCCTGAGTTGACTTGAATAGCGAAGAAAGCTTAATCAGCGAAGCATTATTAAAAAAACTCCCAAAAGACCAGACCGTACCCGCCGTAGAGTCAGTGCAGCAATGGGTACGGGACCTGGAAGCGTCCCACTCCAAACATGCTCTGCTTAGCAGTTGTATGATAAAAATTTCTAGAGATGACAAAATCATAATAGATACTTGTTGGGTTGTGCGAGGTGTTCCTTCCGCCTTTTATATGAGCCGTGACCTCCTCAACCAACTTGAGATTAATTTGGACTCTAGTTATTAATGGGATTTCAGGAATGGAGGAGAGGTGACCATCCCCGGACTCACCTACGGAATCCACCTGTTAAAACCATTAGTGGCCAATTGTAATCAATGCAAGTGTCTTTCCCATTGCTGACATCCCCTCGAAGATGTGTGGACACAGTAGTGGGAACATTTCCATAACCATGCTATGTTCTATCTTCTAGCATCTGGACTAAGAATCATCCCAAGGATTACCAAGGAGGACCACTCGGGGACCGAGAGGAAAGACCCAAGGAGCCCGGAGTGCTGCTCCATACTCCCAACCAGGACCAGCAATACTCCCAACAAGAACCAGCAAGGAGAGTGGGTCGCCTCCAGCAGTTACGGGATAAGCGACTGAAAGTTTCCACATGGACAGAAAAAGAAGATCCCAATCTCCCGACTTCCCCTTGACGGGCGGACAAAACCAAGTCGGGAGGGGGGTCTCTGCAGGATGTATTGACCCACTCCGCTATGCTATGCAGCATCACCCTGCCAGTTATGGGGAAATAAATGGCAACAATGGTGGCAAAAACCTACAAAGCCCACAAAAAGGTGGATGCCCAACCAGCCACCCATGGTGCATGTGTGGTGGAATAGAGCACACCCTGCAGAAAATGTGCCGGTGAGCTCCATGAGCAGCAAACAGAGTGCAGAAAGAGAAGCAGCACTTTGCAAGTGAAACCCCAAAATGTGCCTATAATTGATATTATTTTTATTTGGTTCCGGGTGAGTTTATTCGCCATTTCTTTTTGTAAAGGTCTTTCTCGTGTTTTACTCTGCGCGCCAAACCAGGTGTGGTTCCTTTGTTCGCCGTCCTTTGCGGGCTTCTGCACACAAGCCCTCCTTAGGCACCTGAGTGTCTGGGTGGACAGGATGTAAGGGAGGGGTTTGAAACCCCCTGCACAGGGTCTCCTTGGAGACCCGAGTCACACTCTAGTTTGATTGGCTAGGTGGCTGTCCTGCTATGACAGCCACCCTGCTGTGTCATCGACAGCCAGGCTGTATGAATGGGGGATGTGGTGCATAAAAAGCCATTCTCTGGGACTGGAAGGCAGAGTCGCCACTGGATCGAGAGAACCAAAGAGAAGCTGAAGGAAGACGACTGCTGCTAATACTGGACATCCCAGTGAAGCCCTGCTGCAGGTCCGAATCGCCCAAAACATTGACGACAGAGAAGATCTGCATGGAATCTTCTCCCTTTGAGCTTGGTGGGACCAACCAGCTCGCCAAACACCAAATGCCGGCCTCCCTCTCCTGGTTGAATTTGCTGTGCATCGCTGCAGTAAACCGGATAGGCAGGAGGAATGGAACCTGTTTGGGTTTGAAGGAGCGCACCTTTTATTCAACATTTTGCTCTGCTGCTGGCTTCTTCCCGGGGCAGTGCAGTACCCTCAATCCCTCCTCCTTCTTGTCACCACGACAGTCGCTTCAGGAACCATGAGCCTGCAGGAACTGCCAGGAACAACTGCCTCAGCTACAGCATTCATCTCCATTTAAGGTACAGTGCAAATCCGGTCGTTCTTTCCATCCGACCGTGGTGAAAGTGTTTGAAATCTTTCGCATCCCCGAAGGTTTGTCCTTCTCTACTCTTTTGAATAACTTTTCCTCTGACCAACTTCGTTTTCTAACTCTTGGCAAAGACTTAACCGCAAACTACTCTGGACTGTGTGATCCTCTGCAAAACATTAACATTGGCCCAGGACTATTTACTTGAATCCTAGTTGTAGTAGCCTTTTCTAGATTGCCCTGCCTATAACTTGTTGGTGCTGTTGATTTTTGATAACCTTTCTTTCCTCCCCTTTTAAATTACTGGAGTGCCATTTTGCTCACACTTCATTTTGAGCTTAACCTGTCCAGAATTGATTGGGTGTTGTTGTAGTGTATTAAGACTGTGATTTTCTGCTGCTTTATGATAGTGAACTGTTTTATAACTGATGGTGTAAATAAATGTATATTCTTATACTCAGAAACCTCAAATCAGTGTTTGCTTGAATCAAAGTAATTGTTGTCCTTTTTGTAACTTCTTGTACTGTTCACTTTACTCTTGAGATAAGTCTGGCTGCTCAGCCATCGCTAACACTTTACTGTGTAGTACAGGCTGTACAAAAGGTGAAATTGTACTTACACTTGTAGTCTTAATTGTATGTGGTGTTCCCAAAGGGTACTGCATATGATTCTGCCTAACAAGTTAATGCCCATCTTCCTATCCCTCCTCAGATATATCAGACCTTTGTTTATAAAGCCCAGAGCTGACCCATATCACTGAGCCAGCTCTAGCCCTGTCTAAAAAAACACACCTTTCATCAGGAAACTTCTGGAAAAATTAATGTATTGTGAACAAATACAAACCAACTTCTGAACGTGGCACAGCATGAATGTAGACCTTCTAGGAGTACATGATCAGATATTTTCTCCATTTGAGATACACTTAAAGGCAATGCAGATGAAAATAACTAGGGTCTGCCCATCCTGCTACACATCTCAGCCGCTTTTAACACCATCGGTAACAAGATCCTCCTAAAAAGAATGGACGATATTGGTATTAAAGAAACAGTTCTACACCAGATGACCTCCTTCCCCATGGGTAGAAAAAACTCTCATGGGCCCCTACAATTCCTGGCCTCACCCACTTACCTGCAGAGTAATCCACAATCTCACCTCTACTTTTCAAAATCTAGATGACACCCCTACTATGCATAATCAATAAATACAGTATCTCCTGCTAAAAATATGCAGATGATATACAGATAATCAACAAATATGAAACACCCATCACCACAACACCCCAGACATTAAAAACTGCCTAGCACATGTGGATGCATGGATGACAGCAACAAGATTAAATCTCATCCCTAGCAAAACAGAACTAATACTCAGTAATCCTACAAGTTCTAACTCCAGAATGCTTTGGCCTGATGAGCTGGGCCCTTGCCCAAACCCATCCACCATAGTAGAGAATCAATGAATGACAATGGACAATGCCCTCACTCTAGATCTGCAGGTCAAAGCCATTGTCAGAAGCTGTTTTTCTCAGTTGCACATGCTAAGCCGCAATATACCTTACTTAGCATTCACCCACACGCCCATGGCCATCATTTCTCTAATAATGTCAAAATCTAGAGTATGAAATCAGCCTCTATATCAGATTTCCAGATTACCTAATGAGGGAACTTCAAAGAGTTCAAAATTCAGCGGCAAGACTACTTCTTAGAATGAAGTGGTGTGAACATATCACCCCAGCAGACACCCATTAAAACAATGGTTCATATGAAAACCGTGTACCTCAGCCATTGTCATACCACAGAGAGAGCCTGTGCTCCTTCAGAAGTTTCAACACTGCACTCCCTCCAGAACACTTAGGTCCAGCAATGATGCACTAGTACTAGTCCCCATCTTCAACAAGAAATGGGGAGGTTGGTCCTTTTTTCAGTTCTGGCCTGAAACTGTGGAATACCCTACCCAACAGCTAAAGACTAGGCTTTTCAGCCAACCACTTTGAAAGAAATGAAAACCAATCCCTCCCTCCCTCCCTCCCTCCCTCCCTCCCTCCCTCCCTCCCTCCCTCCCTCCCTCCCTCCCTCCCTCCCTCCCTCCCTCCCTCCCTCCCTCCCTTCCTTCCTTCCTTCCTTCCTTCCTTCCTTCCTTCCTTCCTTCCTTCCTTCCTTCCTTCCTTCCTTCCTTCCTTCCTTCCTTCCTTCCTTCCTTCCTTCCTTCCTTCCTTCCTTCCTTCCTTCCTTCCTTCCTTCCTTCCTTCCTTCCTTCCTTCCTTCCTTCCTTCCTTCCTTCCTTCCTTCCTTCCTTCCTTCCTTCCTTCCTTCCTTCCTTCCTTCCTTCCTCTCTTCCTGTCACACAGAAATGAGAAGAAAGGCATACACAGTAGGCACAGCATCTCATTAAAACGCGAACTGCGTATGCTGTGTTTGTATATTTGAGGAGTTCAGACAAGCGAGACATTACATTGAATGCCTGTGTAAATTTCGCCCCGGGTTTATGGAAAAAATATTCATTTGTAGCACTGAATGTATTTTATTTCTGTGGTTTTTCAGATGTTTTACCGCTCAATCGCAGCTCCCCGTATGACCTGCTGAGGAATCTTTATGCAAGATTGATGAGAACGAAAACGTGAATTAGTATCTGGGAGGGTTTTCCGAGCAGAGCGCGCTTTTATCTTGAGTTCCACCTGCTTTTAAACACACATGCTTTCATTAGTTTCTGCAGCAGAGGACCATGCAAAGGACCTCCGTTTCCCCGAGTAGTTTGTCTTTCCAGACACACACATACATACTGAGTTTTAAAAAAAAACCCTAAGGACCTGGGCTTAGTCTGCCAGTAGCTGACATCGTGACAGGAAATTATTACACGTCATTACACTTCTTAAAACACAATTTATCCAGCCATTGCAAATTATGAACCCGGAGGGGCCAGAGAGCGAGTAATGGAAACTGTCTCTTCCACTTACTGTTGTCAGTCGGCTCTTTTTACACACAATGAACAATTTATAACAAGTTTTCCCTTCTCTTTCTCGTCCTTTCCCGTTCACAAACGATGTCTCTGCAGTGTGTTTCTGTTTTTGACGACTGCATGTTTTTCATGTTCTGTTTTTGGCCTTTAAAGAACAGCAGTTTTTAACGAAGGTTTTCAAGAAAGTCTGATCAATCATAGGACACCGCCACCTGATTTTTTTTTAAAGTAAGATGAAAGGTGAGCATGGCATAGTCATTCATAGCTTAAAAGGCAAGTAAAATATACCCGAGTAGTTTGGTACGGAAAAAAGGGAAAAGGGCAGTGGCGAATGAAACGTCTTATGCTGCCTCCTCGGGTTCGAATGAGCCAGCAAAGGTGCACATTCTTGCAGTCATTTGTCCGAGTATCATGACAGAGTAGAAGGCAGAGGCATGCTGGCAAGGAGAGTTAATATGTGCAATGTACTGCTCACTGCAACGGGCGGCCCTGCTACCCGTGAAGGTTGTTGCAAATAGGTGAGGTCATGCAGATTATTAGTTTAACGGGCAGGCGTGAAAGTTGGCAATGCTGCCCTTGGACATGGGCGCATGGATATGGCCCCAGAAGATATTGAAGCACAAAGGAGATTGGGTGCTACAACGCGGTGGGAGACCCCTTATTCTCTAGGCAAAGGTCCCCAGTTCATAAGACTATAGCTCGCCTGCTTTAGGAGTCCAGTCCCTGCTTTTGAAATGTGTCGACTTTGACTTTATGATGTCACACGCAAAGTGCTTTTCTCCAGAGTGAGTGGATGGGGCAGGAAAGAGAAAGTGAGGCAGAGAGAATCAATATGGCAGGACCCACCGAAAACTGTGCAGAGCCCTCTCTGGTTCACCTTAACTGCAACCCTACCCTCTCAATAGGATGAAAGGCTTTTAGAAATGCAGCCCACTAGTGTGGGGAGTGGCCCTCTGTGAATGGGTTTCCCTTTTGGTTTCTGTTCCCGTGCCGGTGTCCTGTGGAGTGGCTGTCCTGGGGGAAATGGTGTTACCTAACATGACAAAGGAAAAACGAGAAGCAATCCCCCAAGGATAGTCTTGTCAGTGGACAGGGGTGGGCCCATATGTGGGAGGAATACACATAACCCTTCCACAGCTGAACTGGGCCCACTGGGCTGACACATCTGCAATATAAATGTAATGGGGCTGGCATAACTCTGAGAGATACTGGCCACCATACCCTAACTCAGGTATGGCTCATATTTACAGTTGTATGTGCCACCATATCAACATCTTAAGAGTGGAAGAGTTTTTGGAACAGGGGAGCATATTTGAAATGTAGCCCTGCAGTGCAGAGATTTGGTTGTCACTGCTGCTGTCAAGAAGGCACGAGTGACCTCCTAACCTGCTCTGTGCCAGTGCACAGGTGCTGCTAATCAGGATACTGATTCAATAAGGCACAAGTGCACACTATGCTTTTGGCATGGAGCTTATGAAAGGGAATTTGATTAGCAGATTTAACTTTCAAAGATGGAACTACCAACATCATTTAAATATGTAATACTAATTTAAACAGCCAGGGATCCCCACTCTTGACAGATGCAATTCATTACAGATAGACAAGTTGCATAATTGTTGGCCTCATAGAACATGCATAATTATCATTTGCAAAGTACTGCCTCACAAACCCAAGCCCCGTATCATAAACCAAGTGCTGCCTCAAGCACCCAAGTATTGCCATTTTATACCATGCAAGGCTGATATGGAAATTATAGTCCTCATATATTAAAGTAATGTCTCACATGTCCATATATTTCCATCACAGTGTAGCTTCTTTTGCCCAAGAACTTTGTGTGTCACTGGGCACAGTGTGCCCACCCAGCAATTGACCAGAACGGATGGTGTATTGAAGAATGTGAACAATGAAGCCATATGAGATAAGGTGATTTGCAAAGAATCAAACACATCAATCAAGTGGAGAAGCTGGGAATTGAGTCATGGTTTCACAACCTCCGATACAGCCAACAAATCGCATTTTCTGTCATCCAAACATTTTCTATTTTTTAAACAAACATATACATTTTTGTTTGCAATATTTTATTTCATGAGCAGTACCTCTTGGGAGAGTTTAATACAACTGCACAAAAATGCATTCTAAATACACCCACACTTGTAAAATAAATATTTACTCACATTTGGTAGTTAAAAGAAGCATGCTTTATTGTTGTGTTTTCTTTATAGAGCTTGCAAACATAATTGTTCTATTCTGCAGCACAGCAAATAACACATCTTAACATTATCCAATGTAATGGTACTCAATTTGTTAACGTCGTAGGGATAGCAGTCCTAGTTGGCCTCCCTTGGATTTAAATCTGTGAGGGGCCTAAGGACAACACAATTTCAAGTGGGTAACACATTACTCACTGAGCTATTGAGATACATCTGCCATAAAAAGAGGGTCGTTTCTGAAATACACAAAAGTACACACAGAAATGAGTCCTCCATAGTGTTGAATGACGTGTCCTGCTAGCTCACACTCTAGCAGAAATGGCTTGTAGCAGCTCCCACTGTACAATCAGTCTTCATTTTAAATAGATGAATGGTGACCCCAACCCCACACACACACTATTACAATTAAAGTGGTTTATTACAGCACATCTTTTGAAATCAAAGTATGCTGGTGGTCTCAGAGGCAGCGCCAGAAGTGCTAAGGACACAGTCATGGAAGTGATGTCCATGGATAGTTATAAGGATGGAATTTTATTTTCCAGAGAGGAAAGAGGAAGCACCCACAATTACAAGGCCATGTGGACATAGTGCTGACAAAGGCAAGGCACGTTATAGGTAACTAGCAAAAAGTCCCTGTACTCTGCGTGGGTTCTGTAGACAGACATGAGAACACTCTTTTTGAAAATCAATGATCCTGCAGGTCTCTCTTCCGAGTCGCTTATTGTTTGATGTACTTTGTACTCTGAAGTAAACTGCGCTGACAAAGGGTGTGTGTGGCTGGCTGACATACCCAGGAGCAGACATGGAAGGGAGATGAGAGTTGACGTTCTGCAGTGTACTGGGACCTTCTGTGCACTCTCCCCACCTGTCGCCTCACACTGGCGCGGTGCTGTGCGTTGCGGTGCAAATATCTCAGAAACGGTGCATTCTAGATCCATGAAAAATGGTTTTCATGGTCTTATAGGAAACTTTGAGTTTTGTTCCTTGCTTAGAGTGGCTTTGTCCAGTCCCTCTACGACCGCAATATTTCGTCGATTTCAGGCAACCATCTCATGTGTGAAGGGGTTGAAATCAGGGGAAAGGGGTGAGGTGTCCATGTTTCATGTAGCCAGTAATGGCTGGAGGGACCTGATAGGTAACATTGCAAAATCTGGTGCAGATTAGTGAAATGGTGTGGAATTGTATAAGGAACAAATGAAGAGATGTTCTGCTTATACACGGTGGCAGTCACCCCATATAGTTAAGATAAGACAGACTTACATAGAAAACCTAAAGAAATTAATTACTAATAGCATTTTACTCGTACAATGGATTTGGCGGACGGCCACCTCAGGCCATATTGCCTAATGAATGACTATAAGTTACAAGAACAGTTACAGCAACATGGCCTGAGGGGGCCGGCACCTTCCTCACTTTGAAACAAGGCAGGGTCTGTCCCCATTAGCGCACGGATGGGAGACAGTCCACGGTCCCGAATGCTTTGTGTTTTCTTAGTTTTAAATATCTTATAACATACTAAGAAAACACACAGCATCCACATTATCAATATTTGAAACTGTGCTACTGTCAGTCCTTGAAATTAATGCACTCTAAAGGACAAGCTGCCATGAGGCCCATGTGAAAAGAGCAGCTATCTCTTGGTAAGGAGCTGCTAATACATGGAGATTTGCAAATCTAGCTTGCACATTCGAGGCAAACTAGAATAACCCTGTGTTTTATATATTACAGGGCCTGAGGTAGCAGCACTGTAGTTATGGTTAAGTTGCTGAACTCATAGAAAGAGCATGTTTTAGGTGGCTTTTAACTTTGCCCTACCCTGGATGAATCCTCACCTCACTTTGTAGGAAATGTATATGGCTATCTCCGAATGATCCTGCAAGGTTTGGTGCAATTTCGTCAACGGGGGGCAAAGTTAAAGGGGGCTCCCAAAATTTGTGGATATCCTCATAGATGCAATGGAAAACATTTTTTGCTCGCACCTACAGCCCAAACCGCTGGACAGATTTGCACCAAGCTTGCGTTGGTTTGGTCACAAAAGTGTGCTTTTGTAGGTTTGGTGTAAACCCATCCAGACGTTTATTTTTTAATTGGCCAAAACCTATGCCAAAAGAAATGAGTGATATCTGGGTCCGGTCCACAGACTCATTTCTGGATTCGGATTCCGTGGATGCCTCTGGACCAATCAGAGAGAAGAGTGATGTTCGCGGACATCATATGTGCTCGCTGATTGTTCAATTAAAAATGTGAGGTGCATCAGATTTTTCAAAACTCTTCGCCATGTTGGATTTCTGGACTGTGCCTGTAGTCAGCAGACATCACAATAAAAACATATTGAAAAACACAACATTGCACTTGTCAAATGAATTAAACATTTCTAGCGAGGTGAGGGGTGTTACATTTCTGATTCTCCACTTTCTTTTGGTCTAGGAGACTGGCCTAACAGCTGAACACCCATGCCAAGCGATGTCACAGAGCACAGTAGATCTGAGCTGTGAAATGCTGTGAGGCCTTAGACACGGGCATGAACAGCCCCTCCTGAGAAGTACACAGTGATGACGCTGCTGGCTCAAATCCCATGGCTGCCAGAGCCTGCCTCGCAGAAACAGCATGCAGTTGCAGAATGTACTTTCTTCCCCTGTTCGGTGAAATCACCTGTTTGTTATCCTACATGCTTTTAATGGGTGAAGAATAGATTTAGCTATTCCATTGTCCTTAAGGATGAGCTAGGGCTGGGAGGGCAGAGCAGGATGAAGTACTCTTATGCACTGGTGTGTGTTTGCATACAGTGCTTTTCACACCACCTCTGGTCTCTTGTGTATTATTTGTGTCCGAGTGCAGAGTGCCTGGAATGCCTGAGGGGGCATGGGAGACCTGGATGAGCACTGGTATCGTGAGGAGCAGGACGACCCTGTAACAAGGGGTGATTAGGATGGGATGGGATATGGCCATAAAAAGCCAAAAATACAGTGTGTTTTTCTCCTTCGAAGACCATGAACATCTCAGATGTTCGGGGACATGCAAGCATAGTTCTGAATTACAGAGTCAGTGAAAAGCAGTTTTTGGATGGCTTATAACTTTGGCGCCACTCAATGAAACTGCATGAAATTTTGCAATATCATTTGAATGGTTCTGCAAAGTTTAGTTCTGTTTTTCGTCAAGAGAGGGCCAAATTAGAGGGGGGGGTCCCAAAATATTTGAAAGGCTTACACATTTGGCACCATTTGACGAATCTGCAAAAAGTTTGCAAAAAAGACTCTAGACCCAGATTTAAAGGTTTTTGCTAAGTCTGGTGGGATTTTGTCAAGAGGGATAAAAATTAGAGGGGGGTCTCAACATATTTCGATGGCTTCTAACTTTGTTGCTGTTTGACGAATCTGCACGCAAGTTTTCAGAAAGATTATAGACCCAATATTGAATGTTTGGGCAAATATCTGAATGGGCCGGGTCAATTGGGGGCTAAGTTATATGATTATTTCTTGTACGTATATTTTGACACTTTTCCAAAAATAAAACATGGATGGATTTGCAGCAAAATCGTGCAAGGAGCATTGGCAAAGGGCGGAAAGCATGGTTTTCCAAATGTGTCTGTGTTTTATTTTTTGAAAAGTGTCATAATGTAGGTACACAAAATAGTGATATACTTTTGGTGACTGAGGTATAGGGACCAACAATGGGGTTAAAGTGAGCATGGCCACCAGGGACCGGCTATTTGGTAACGTTTTTTAAAATCAAGATAGGTTTCAATGGGAAAACAAATTCTGCACATGGCTACAGCCCAAAGTGCTGGACAGGATTGCAGCAAACATTCACGAGGAGCATCAGCACGGACATCAAAGCATGGTTTTGTAATCCTGTCCTGTGTTTTATTTTTTCTAAAGTGTCAAATTGTAAGTACAACACATTGTAATATAACTTTGGGGCCTGCGCAATGGGCCTGGCTCTGAGCAAGGACACATGGGTACTCTGATTTGCTTATTGGGGCATGTGACTTGGCCGAAGCCCTAGGTTTGAATGGGAAACCATATTCTGCTTTTGGCTTCAGCCCAAAGTACTGGGCAGCATTGCAGCAAACCTGCACGAGGAGCATCAGCAAGGACCTGAAAGCATGCTTTTGCAAATCTGTTCTGTGTTTGACTTTTTTTAAAGTGTCAAAAAGTAAGTACAAAAAATAGTAATATAACTTTGCTGCTTTGACAGTGGAGCTGGCCCTCGGCAAGGACAAATGTCTACTCTGATTTGCCTATTGGGGAAAGTGACATGGTTGAAGCCCATGCCCCATGGATTGCGGAGACTGGCCATGGCTGCAAGCTATGAGCACAGGCCATTGGTCACATTATGTGGGTATATTGGACACTGAACTAGGATGCTGGGTAGGTGCAGTGGATAATGGTGGTGGTTTGGTGGGGCTGGGGTCATTGTCGAGCCACATGCCCCAGGCAATTCTACCATAACTTGCATCCCCAGCATACACTGCTGATAACGACACACATCAGTAATCAGTATGCATTGCAAAACATATGTTGGTTAAAGGCGGATTACTGTTCTTTCATATATGTTAAAATAGGAATTGTTAATAACTTTGATGTAACATTATGAAACATTTTCACTCATAAAATCCACAAAAAACTTTGTTAAAGAGGCGTTTCTCTAATGAAAACCTATCAAATTGAGTGAAAACAGTTGTTAAAGGGACATTATGGTTAAGTTGCACCAATAAAAACCTATGAAATTCTGTGAAAAAACTTTCTTAAAGGGAGTTACGGTTACAAGTAAAACAAAAAAAAACAGAAATTCACCAGTTATGGTAATCTAAGCAACCATAACTTGCGCCACCACCGTGCACAGCTAAGACTAACACCCAGGACATCACTGATGACAACACTTATGACATTAATTTTGATGAAAAGTCCCTACAAGGAGTTGTGTTTATAATGTTGGTAACACGATGTCAGGGGTGATCTTGAGATGTATCATGAACTACTTAATGTATTAAAGAATGTACTCATCTAAACAAAACATTATATTGCAGTGTTGTTTTAATACGGGAATCGAATCAGACATACGCATAGGCAATGGCTGCTGCATGCACCATAGAAGTACAATATTTTTAATCTGGTAATTTTGGATAGTAAAATAATTAATACTACCTTATCAGGGTTTTGAGTAATGTTAAAAAGTGAATAAATAGCCACAATTTAAGACTTACTACACACTTGTGTTAGTACAAACAATAAATATGAAGACCCACAATGCATACAAATCAGAGGCACATCCACAGGGAAACTAAAGTAAGGAACAAAAAAACATTATAACCAGAAAATCTCAACAATATTAAAGTTCATCTGCATCTATACAAATGAATTGTGTGTCTGAGGCTTGCGTATTGCCCTGTGCATGTGCACCATAAACTGAGAACAAACCCTAAGGAAAGCACTTTAAGAACATACAACAAGGTTAACATCTAGATATATGGCACCTTTTGAATCTTAATATTCAGACTGTCAGTGAACTAACACTTCTGGCCTGGATATGTCAGTGAACAAAAACAAGTGGATTAGATATGTGATGTTATCAATGACATTTGCGATGTAATCTTTGATGTCCTGGGTGTTAGTCTTAGCAGTGCACAGTGGTGGCACAAGTTATGTTTGCTTACCTTAAGTTAACAACATTTTCCCACTGAATTTCATCAGTTTTTATTAGTGCAACTTAACCATAACTTCTCTAACTTCTGTCAACAGCCCAAACCGCTGGATGGATTTTCACAAAATATGTGGCAAGAGTAGCGGCTTGGTCCTGAAAGCATGCTTTTGTAAATGTGGAGTAAATCTGGTTAGTATTTTTTATTTAAACGCCCAAAAAGTTGGTAAAAAAAATAGTGATATCTGGTTTTGGTCTGCAGACTCACTTCCATGTTTGGTCCGCATGCATGCCTCCAATTGTTTCATGGGCCGTTCTGATGTCCACGGACACTAGACGCATCCCTAGATTGGATGATTAAAAGTGTGAGGTACACCATATTTTTGGAAATGCCCGCCATGTTGGATCCGCACACAGTGGCCGGTGTCCGCGGAAAACACATTTTGGGGGATATGGAGCTGTTTTTTTAGGTGAAAAAGGTGGGCGCAGGTACCGCCCGCTCTGCGGACAGCAGGGTAGTCCACAGACAGCGCAGTGAATGAATATCTTGGAAATCACTTTTGGGGTTATTTGATAGCTGGTAGAGGGCATAGAAATGGTAGGGAAATTGAAGGAAGATTATATGAAACTGTTTTTGATTGATTGATTGATATTTTATTTCTATCGCGCTCGTACACAAGTGTTTTTGTAGGTGCAAATTGGATCTACAGCTGCCATTGAGTCCGCTATCAGTTTCGGTGTCCGTGGACAACAATTCAATGACTGGGGGTTCAGGGTGAGTTTTATAACTTGCAGGTGTATTGTACGTACTTGTTATATGGTTCAATTATATTGTGGTCACAACCATTACAATAAAATGTGTATAGTAATTATAGGTATTGTAGGGGGAGTAGAAAGTTTGTGGAATGTATTATTGTAGTACAATTGAGGATAGTGCTCATGGAATATGTATTTATTTACAGTTTATATGGTTACTTAGTTGTATAAAGTAGTAACGCAGGAATTTCTGGTTTGTTTTCTGTGTAAATAAACTGAATAATTTGTTAAACAAGATAGTTGAAATGGTTTAATAGCATACACTTTTACATATATATTTACTTTTTCTGACCCCCCCCATACACAGTACATTCTATGTACTATATTTGGTACAGCATTATTTTGTGTTACACTGTTGTTGTATTGACTTCAATAATCATTGGGTCACTCGGAAAAAAGATCATTACAATTATGTCAGTTTAACTGTGGTAGTATGTTTGTTTGAAGTGTGTTGTTATTAAGGGAATGTTTAAAGTAGTTAAATCCCTTTAGGCGTATTCTAACTAAATTAGACTTTAGAAGAAGTTTTGTAGTAACAAGAATTGTGATGTGTATTTCAAGTGTATTGCAATGAAGGGTAATTTATAAGTAGTTAGATAGCAGTTGGCATATACTAATTATCTTGACTTTTAAAAGTATTATTGTAGTATTATGGATGTAGCTAGATACCTGTTGGCGTATTCTAACTTTTTATTGTGCTAGAGTTTAGTGAGTATATTTGGGTTGAAGGAACATTAAGTAGGCTTTTGTTAGATTTGCTGGTGACCAATGTTTTGGAGTAACAGAGGTGTTGTTACATTTAAGCCAACCACGTGTTTCTGTGACATATGCAGTATAGTGAATTCATTGTGGCAGCAGTGTGGTATATTATACCTACTGTTGTGAAAGTTTTCATGCCAAGAGATACTTGGCCATGTGTGAAGCTAGAAAGTTTACAGTTATTTTTTGTACCATCTGCATTGTACCTAGGAAGCATTAGCATTACATATTGGCTATATCAGTTGATATCTATACTGGAACAATTGGCTGAATAGCACACATGGCATCATATGCCATGGTTTGCAATCTGTAGAAGCTGTTAAGATGGAATGGATTCACAATTTGGTATGGAGAGATATGAGATTTGCTCTTGTGAAATATGGTTCTAGAGAAAGCATGCATGTTTCCATGTATATTAAATCTGGAAGATTTCCTTTGTAGGTATGTTTTTGGTTTACAGTACTTGTAGTAATTACATTAGGAATTCTTGAGGATCTTCTTGTGTGTTTATAGTAAATGTTACCATTCTTGCACAGTAGTCCCATTCTTGCATTATACCTGAGACACTGTAAGTGCTGTCAAGATTATTTATGGCATTTCTATGAAGGACGAGCATTTGCAAACACAACTGGTCCAAGCCGTTTATGTAAATGTTGTGAACAATTGGTAGCAACTGGAAGAGAAGATTGATTGTTACATTTTCATAGCAATTTACTCTAGTTGTGTTGCTAAATTTAAATTGAACAAAGAGTTGTGTTTCTGCATCGCTTGATGGGCCTGCAGATTTTTTTGGAGAAGAGGTATTGTATATTTCTTTTCTGATGGAAGGAGTTGGTCATAGTTTCTTTAGCGGTATTGTTGGGAGATCGGTTGCAGATTCTGTTTTCATTACTTTTCTTTTTATAGGTTTTCATTTTTGAGGTACAGGGTACATATTTATATGGGGTGTACAGTGCATGTAGTTTGTTGTACTCTAGGATGCAAGAAATGTCAGCATTGACTTTGTTTGCATCAAACTTAACTAGGAATAGACTAGTGTGTGTATAGGATGAGAAAGTGCTACATAACTCATACATTCTTTAAAGATTTTGCTGCCAATATCAATCAATTTGTGATCTAGGGTTAGTCCTTGCGATTTGTGAATAATGACTGCATGCGCAAGAGATAGCAAAAATTGTTCTCTGCGTACACACATGTCTTTGAAAAGAAGGAAACATGCTATTGTGCAACTGATTTTTTTAACTTCTGCACATTTGTCAACGTGGATGTTGTTATGTGGATATGTTTGGAAGCCAACAACTATACCAATTGCACCTTGTTCTACATCAATGTTATATTTTAGAATTACTTTGCTGTTTAGGCACAAAATTAATACTTTCATTAATCCAGCTGTATTGCAGATAGGTTTTTCGAAGGTGTTTAGCCGTGCGGTTGCTTGTTCACACATAGGGATTGTTGTCATTATCACGGGCAGGTCACTAGGGGTTAATTCCCATAAGCGGGTTTTGAAAGGTTGGGCTCTGGCCTGGCATGTTTGGCGAACTGCTTCAGAGTAGGCATACGCTTCAATGTGAAATGGAGATACTCTGTCCTTTCATCACGGCCGCCTGCATTGTCCTCTGTATTACTATCTCGCAGGTCTAGGCTTCAGATCACTCCTTCCTTTTAAGCCCCGCCCCCCTGGAGGTCCGTGCTTCGCGTCGTCACTGCTTTATGCAGAGCAACGCTTACCGGGAGCTCCGAGTTCCACAGAGTGTTCCTCAGAGAAATTCCTAGTTATCTCCTTATTTACAGTCAGAGTTTTAGTTCCTATCCATGTTCCCTTAGTTTCCAGTCTGTTCATAGTTTTCAGTATTCCACTACAATTCCCGTTAGATTCCTGTCAGCCGCTTCTCAAGTTCCAGTCAGAGTCAGCTGATATTCCTTCCTGTCACTCGCAGCTAGAATCCTTGTCAGCCGCCGCTGTTACAGTTTCAGTGCTGGGTTTAAGAACAAGATTCCAGACCTTTATTTTTCTTTTGAGTCACACAAGTACCATTCACTTATATGTTACTTTTTTCATATTCATTAACTCCGTCTCTACTAGCGTTTCCATGAGTTGATTTAAAGGTGCACAGCCGGTTGCGTATTCCTTGATGTTATTTTAGAATAAATATGAACGCTGTTCACTAATGTTTTTCTATGGTTTTTTGGCTAAGCCTCCTGCACTATTTCCCTGGCGAGTTTAGGGTTGACTGGTTTAGTGAATGAAAGTCTTTCCTCAATTTGTCTACAGCAAGAGGTGTTTTTTAGACACTTGCCACCTTTTTTAGCACCAACTTGTTAATGCTCAATTAAGAATGCCCATTCCTTCCACACTGCATATCTTATCCTTTCCCTGTCCCGTAACCCATTCAAGATTCCATACCACAGTTGTACGTCACGTTTTCTTCAGAACTAGCGCTCCTGCTTAAGTTCAGGATGGATAGCTCCACAAACTAAAAGCTAAGGTGAGTTAGTGATATTACTAGCAACCGAGATGGAATCTATTTACTAAGATTATTGGTTGTTAATAGTTTAGCATGATAGCTTAGACCTTCATGTTTTTTCTTACAGAATTACCCTGAAACTTTTAGAAAAGGAAGGCATCACCAAGAACTTCCAAGGCGCTCCCGCAGAGTTATCTCAGGTAAGCATTACAATTGTCATGCCAAGCACTTCTAGTTTGTTTCTGGAATTGATATGCAGTATGGGTTGCATTTCTTTTTTTAACATTGTCTCCTTGAATTGGCTACAGCTTGCAAGGGTTGGCATTAAGGACATGCATATTAGATTTTGTTGCATTAACTTTTCCATGACATCATGAGCAGATGTGTTTTGCCCATATAGCTTGTGGATCAGTCTAGTAAGAGCTGAAGACTGACACATGTTTTGAGTTAGTTCTCTGTAATGAAAACCTTGCCAGAGATTTACATTTCCAACACTGCAGAGTGTGTTGCAGCATTGTTTGTGTCCTAGTGTTTTGAAAATAGATTGACCTTTTTCTGGTGTTAACTGTAGGAGGTCTCCGAAAACAATACGATGTTTTCCTCCAAACAGTTCTTTGTAGTCAGCTTTTGGGACTTCTTGCATTCTCAGGTGAAATAAGGTTGTAAACCATGATTTCTTCATCTATTAGGAGTACTTTCATTTGTTTCAGAATTCTGTGTACTACAGTAGCAGCCTTTGCTGATAATGTGTAGTATTTTAATTTATGTTGGTGTTCTACTGGAAGGAAAAGTTGTCGGTTTAAAGTTACACCTCCTGTGTTGTAGGCAGCTAAACCTACAGAGGCTGTTACAACAGCTGAAAGGTTGTTGTTTGTTAAGGTTTGGTGAAATTGGCTGATTATTTTAATTAAGAATGTTTTACCAGAACCAGCTTCACCACTTACATACAGGAGCAGAGGTTTATAATGTGTACAGCTACACATTTTAGTTTAATGTTTAAAACCATGTTCAATTTATTCACTGAATTCTAGATAAATGGTGAGTTGTTCATCATTTTGCTGTTATTTGTGCACTGACAAGTCTTCTTCAGATTGCCTATATTGACATATGGTATTTTCTACCTCAGTCATGGCTATTTGTGCTTCATTTAGAATGAGTGGTTCTCCAAGTGGTTCTTGGCTTCTTGTAAAGGAAGGTTGACTGCCCTCAGGAGTGTCGTTATCTAGTTGAGCATCAATTTCTTCCTCTTATTGGTGTTCATTGTCCAACATTTCTCTGTATTGTTTGCAATTTGCAATTTATGTACTGCTTTCATTTGCTTTGAATCCAGTTTCACATGAGTCATTGGGCTTCATTACGAGTCAGGCGGCAAGTCTGTTGGTGCTTCCGGTGGGGTTGCCGCCAGACTCGTATCATTCTACTGACACCTAGCTTCCTGGTGCCACTGGTACTTTACAGATTCCGGTGGACCGGGAATCTAGGTGCCGGTAAATGTAAGTCCCCATTCCTGTGGAGTCCCACTACACAGGAATGGGTTCATGGAAGCACTGGCACCATTGCTAACAGTGCTGGTGCTTCCATGATGGCTCTGCCTACCGTAGCTACTGTGACCAGCAGGGTCAGACCTGTTGGGTGCAGTGGCCCCGGCAGGAAAACTTTTAATTTTCCGGTCTGGAAAGCAAGTGTGCCGTAGGCTTACCGGCACACTTGTTTCCAGACCGGCAAGGTCATAATGAGGCCCATAGTCACCTAATAATTCTTCTTCTTTTCTCCAAGCTTTAAAAGTTGCAGTAGGGCCATGTAATACAGTTCTCTGTGTTGCAGATATTTAAATGATAGCTGTATATTAGCTCTAATTAGGTTGGATTTGATAATTTTTCTAGGCTTCCTTCACAAGTTGAGAGTGAATAGTTGCCAGTTGTCTCATCTGGTGTGACACTGTTTTTGTAGACGTCGTTTTGGGCTACGTCGAACAAGCACATGTTTTCCAAAGCAGGTCTTCTGTTTGGGTAGTATGTGTCAATTACATTATTTTCTAAAATGTCCTGCGATCATTTGTGGCTATTGTTTCTATCTCTTTGTAGGATTTAAGTAGTCTTTCTTGGGATGAAGCTGGACCAAGGTTAGCCATACAATGTGTTCAGATTTGCCATATAAGGCTGTACCTGTTAAACAGTCTACATCCTCATAGCACCCGCATTCTATATGGGAGAGCATTTTTATACCGAAGCTGTACAATTTTTATGATAGTGTTTGTCAGATAATTTTTCATCCGAGAGGTCTTTTAGCTCTGTTTTCTCAGGTTATTTTTTTAACAAGAGTTAAAAAAGTTGTGTTATGGATGGTGTACTAACATAACTTAAGTATGTTCTTAGAAAATTGTAGTATGAGTAGTGGTGTTTGGGGGATTAGAAAGAACAGAGCAGGAATGGGTGTAACTATTTGCATGTGTAGGTAACTTTAGTGCTGCTGATTTCAATGAAAGAAGTGCAGTGTTTGTGGTGTGATGTATTTGTAATGTGTTGCAGCATTTTTAAAGACTATGTGTGTGGTCTAGTGGTAAATCAATGGTGGATCGTTTTTGTAGCACTGTTTGGTGTATTATTGTAGAGGCTGGAAAAGTACTTTATATATAAGGTGAAGTGTTGTATATAGATGCTTTGGCGGTATACACATATATGTGAGCAGGCAGACAATGGTGGCAGTGTAAGGGGTGTAATGAGTGAGGTTGTAAGGTGTGACATGTTTATGGAATGCAAAATTGAAAATGCTGAGCGTTTACAAATGTTTCTTTTTATGAGCATTTTCATGAAAGTGCATATGTGCATTTATAGGAGCAGTAGGGATATATGGCATTGAATGGGTGTAAATGCTGATGGCAGTGTTTTAAAAGTAGCCACTACAAAAGGTGTGCAGATGAAAATGTTTGCAATTGTAGCCAGTAAAATGGGTGCTCGTTTTAAAAACACCCAAAGAAACGTGTGCAGATGCAGCCAGTAAAAAGGGTGTTCACTTTAAGAAACACCCAACAAAATATGCAGTCATTTTAAAATGCAAATGGGTGCAAGTGGGAGCAGATTAGGGATACAGGCCAGCAGGTTGGGGGGATTGGTCTAAATGACATGGGGCAATATATAAAGCAGGTGAAATGCCACATTGGGTCATTAGAACAGTTGGGCAGTGAATTAGGTTTTCCATGACAAAACAGAAAGATCAAAAAGACAGCGATTCAATGTGCAGTACAATTATACAAAGTAGGTGCATTTCTATCTGTGAAGAACTGCATTGGGAAAATAACATATATAACAAACTGACTTTCCTATTAACAAAAACCATAGTAACTAATTAATTCTCCTGGTTAACATTGCAATGCAGTTCAGTAAACACGGACCGAAATTCTGTCTTAGTATTTCTCCATGGAAGAAAAATGTAAAAAAAATAATAATTAAGGAATGCATAGGTATCTTCTTGTGCATTTTGAAAACCTCTTTTGTTCGTACAGGAAGAAGTAAATACATGAATGCTCTTGTAATGTGATTGGACAGTGAAGTCAGAAGCATAAGAGGTGTCAAACACATCAAGGGAAAGGCAGGGCTATTCTTGATTGACAGCAAGATAGAATATAGCGAATTGAACTGAAAGGCTGGCCATTCTGTTCCTGCCTATGCCACCTATGCCACTGCTGAGTGCAGGGTTTTGCCTGGTATTGCGCTGCAGTCTACAGAAGGGAGTGCGGAGAGAGGCAACGTCCTGGCATTGAAGTTCCTCTGGAATCGCAAGGCTGATCCTGAGGGAGTGCAAGGGTTTGTAATACTCCCCGCGCAGATAGGCCACGGGAAAAAAAGATAGTCCAGAAGACACGCAGAAGCCCCATAAATAATTGTAAGTGAAGTTTAACCTGAGGAGAGTATCGGCTGAATGGGATTCATTATCAGTCAGCAAGAGAGTCAATTTTTAAAACAGAATGTGATGTTTTCTTTTTGCATGTCCTAAATGACGTTAACAAATATTCTTATTGTGTTGCAATGCCTGTTTTGATTTTCTTTTCTACTATAGCTGTACTAATGTGGGTAAGATTTTGGGGAATGTATTGTTGTTGATTGGATTATATTTTTATTGTAAATCACATGGTACTTAACATAATTATAAAAAAAAACATTTAGATGGGTTTGGTGTAGGATTTTTCTTTTATGTCTCCAAAGCTTCATATTTCAATGGGGGAAAGTCATTAGACGGCGCTGTGGTTTTTACATCAGAGAAAAGTGGAAAAGTATACACAGGCAAGCTAGAGAGTTTGGGTGTTGGTATGAATGTGCTCCACTCAGCATGCTAAAGGGGGAGTAGAGCCCTCCCAGGGCATAGGTCTTTGGTGTATATAAACAATTGACAAAATCTATACTTGATAACTGACATTATTTATGATCTTTCTGGCTTCCCTATAATTGTGCTAAGCCTGGGTCGGTGTTTACAGTCAGCCCGGAGTGTGCCATATTTATAAAGGGGGAAGATTTGTTTTATCATAGGGCAGTGTTATAAAAGGTACGCTCACCACTAAATTACCACCAAAATGAAATAATGCCAATTTACCACCAAAATACTATGATACTGAAATACCACCAAGTTAGGTAATAGCCCTAAAGGCAAAATCTCTTACATATTTATGGTGCATTGGCCCTGTGGGAACAGACTGTAAATCAGCTACTGGGCATGGCAATTGTTTTCCACACCTCCCTCCGTGCATTAAAGGGAACTCATTTTGTGAATTTAGTGTAGCGCTGTAAATTGAATTCCAATATGTCCCAAACTGAAGCTACCTTTCTGAAACTGGTGAAATACCTACAGGCAAAATTATATGCACATGGGGTGTGGTCATCAGACAATGCTGTACAGTGGCATGACCGCATTTGTGGAGAAGTGCAGAAAGAACCACTGGACAACATTTTTGAAGAGGGCAGTATAATCCAGGTGTGTCTTCTCAGATTATTTAGAGCTACTGACAAATATTCGGAGGGAGACTGCTTGATAAGGCTCTGTGCCAAGGTCTGGTTAATTTTGAATAGATCTCTACGAATACAGGAAAATGATGCTGAGTTAATTGGCAGACTAAAAATCGAATTAGATGGAGCTAATCAGCAGGAGAAAAAATTAAAATCAGAACTTGAGTTATGTCAAAAAGAAATGCAATCAAAATGCAATGAATTCGACACCCAACTATTTCAGAGAAGGAAGCCTTTTGAAGACAGTGAGCAAGAACTAAAAAACACCTGAAAGGGTTGGTAAGCAACATCAGACAAGACAAAGAAGAGGTTATCTTAGAGATGCAAATTCTCTAGAGAGACAATATGGAGAAAGAAGGTGAGCTCCAAGCTATTGAACAAGAAATAGCTAAAATGTTCCAGGAAAGGGACAAAAGGGGCAAATAGTTCAATCAATGTCAAATGCAAATGAGTGAGATGAAGAATGTAATAAATAAGTTGGGTGATGAGAATACTTATTTGGGTCATGAGGCAGACCGACTCCACAAAAAATGTAAAGATTTAGAACAGCAAATATGTCATTTTAAATACCAGGAAAAACAACAAGGCACCATGTTCGACGGGATTGAGGTTAGTCCCATCTTTACAAGAGGGAATAATGTCCCAATGGCTAGACAGGATGCTGGGCCTGGTTGTAACACAATTGGAGGGTTTGACTAACCCACTAGTTGTTGCCACCAGTCCGATACACCTGAAAAAAAGAATGAACAACAGAATAATACAACTCCAAATATAGCATCAAGTAGCCCTATCAAAGTAATGAAATCAATCAAGGCCCTAACTAAGCCATTCAAAAGGTGGGGGTCATTGCTGTATAAAGGATCACCAGGAAGCAGTGCATGATATATTTAAAGCCCTAAAGATACACAAGGAACAGTATAGACAATACTTTCATTTAACTCTTGATGCTGCCACAGTGAGCGTCATCAGGAGATTGAATGAACATGAAAATATGTAATGGGCAGAATTTGAAAAGGAGGTTAGACATCACTTTTCACCATATCAGTCATTGCAGGATGCAAAGAAAGCCGCATATACAATGACAGCCAGGCCAAATGTGTCACCTCGCAAAATTTCTCCAAGAGTTAAAAAGAGCTTTCTCTCGCTTTGATGTATCATTTAGTCCTAGTTCAATTGAATTTAAGCCTATTTTTATGGCCTACAAAAGATAACAATTGATTTGCGAGTTTGATCGCGAGAAGTCACTGGAGTGGATTGTAGAACAAGGGACCAAACTATATGAGGTGCTCTTTTGCCAGAGTGGAGAGGCAGATAGAATCAAAGAAACAAAGTCAAGATCTTAGGACTCTAAGGTAATGGAGATAAAGGGGCTGATTCATGGAATTCGTGTGCCGAAAAACGGGGATTTGTGCGCCATTCTGCCTGCAAATCCCTGTTTAACAAATGGGGATTTGTGGGCAGAAAGGCGCACAAATCGCCATTTTTCAGTACACAAATTCCACGAATCAGCCCTAAAATCTGCTAAAATGTCATTTGAATCAGCCCAAACTCCAGTCAAAAATCAAAAATAATATGACCTTTCATCAGAGAGGTACACCACAGAGGCCGCCATCCCAGGCGCCGATGTTTCAGTCACATGATCCAAGCAATAGAAAGAGTTACATTAGCCTTAGGTACATGGGAGATATACACAGGGTGGCATACCGTTCTGGTATGCCAGGCATGAATAACAATCAGAGACAAAATCAAGATCAAAGAAAAAATAGTCCCTACCAGACATTGGGGACTCAGGAGAGATTTGAGCCCAACACTATGGTGTATGGCAACCAGGACAGACCATGACATGTGGATCAGTTAATTGAAAATGGAAATCAGTATAGGGGACAGTTCCCACAAAATGAAAGACAAAACATGAACTATGCCCCACGTCACTATAATAAATCACCACCACCAGTGGATCACAACCAAAGAATGATCCCACCACTTTCTGCACCTTCCATGAATCAAGAGTTCAGAAAAAATTGAAATAGAAATCAATCTCCTGAAAGATACCAAAACAGATTTAACCAGGGTTAAAGTAACCAGTACCGGTCTAGGCCGCAAAGAGAAGAGTCTAGAGAAATGGACAGATTTCAATGTCTTGAGGCCCAAATAAAAATGTTGTCTGAACAGATAGGGAAACTCTGTGCAGTTCAAAAACTGTCATCAAATGAGGGGGCGGAAGGTCGCAGAAGTGTTCTGGTGTCTTCTGATAATACGTGACTAAATGCTAATGGCACCTGCAATGATAAAAACACAGAATCCCATAAACCAGTTGTGTGTAACTGTCCCGAATTGCTTGCTGATATAAACATGAAGACGTCCGCAAATGAGAATGAGGCAGGGATTGCAACCAAACATAAAAAGGAAGTTTGGTTTAATCTAGCATTAAATCAAACTGTTGAAATATGTGCAGATGAAAAAGAGAAAGTAGAAAATAAACATGAAGTTCCAAAAGAACAAAGGGACAGATTCAAAAAAAGACATCACATATCCTGATAAAACAACTGATGAAGAAGTAGGTGTGACTGTTAAAACATCTTCCCTAGATACTCAAATGCCTATAAAATTCAAACAGGAAAAAGCGGTACTAAAAAGGAGGGTGCAGTCCCGTCACCTCAAGAGTTCTTTGAGCCACATATTTTTTAAGAGACTAAAAAGGATGACACTGTGTCAGATGTAAATAGGTACTCAGAGTCAGAAAATAACAAGTAACTATGTGAGGTTTATGAACATGTTCAGTTGAAGAATTGCAGTGTGAACTTATGGTCCTGAACAGAGGGGCGAACAGTGGCTACATTCAAGTTGACTATTGAACATGACAAGACAGACCAAGATTCCCGAGATGAGATGGGCAAAAATGAGGGAAAGATATTCTTTCATTTACCCCTGTGCTTGGCAAAAAGTGAGAAGGGCCTGAGAAAAGCAAGTCCTGAAATCAGCAGAAATTCATACTTTCTGCGTGTATTGGAAGAAGTTGAGGACAGGTATTATGCTTCCATTACTGTGGAAGAAAAGTGCAATTAGTTTGCAATGATTGACACAGGTGCACAAGTCACGATTATGTCCAAAGAGTTGGTAAAAAGTATCAACGAAGGAAGATTCCCACAAAATCAGATCAGAGTGAAACAAAATTAAGGCCCAGTACATAATTTCAACGGTGAGGAGGTACCCATCTAAGGTGTCACCGAAGTTGACATAAAGATAGGAAAACACAGGATGAGACAGGAAGTATTGATCACATCTATCAGTGAAATTCCATTGTAGATGGGACAGAGTGCCTGAAAAGGTTTTCACCCCTCATTGATGGAGTACATGTGGTTCTGTGGTCTCTAACGAAAAAACCATTAAGGCCTAAAGTCACAAAGCAGTAGTGTAAACGAATGCCACATTGTGGCTAAGTCAAATGATGCAGTGGAGGTGTATCTTCAAAGCAGCTATGTGCCCAGTGTCACTGTTATCCTGATTTGTCAGGATAAAATGCAAAGTGAAAAAGAGAAACAATCCATGCAGTTTCTTTTGGATCCTCGGAAGAAATGGCCTGAAAAAGGAGACGTGCAAGCAGAATACTATCCCTGAGGTAACCACAGAAAAACATATCACAACCCTTGCTGAAATACATATGGGAGATGGGCAGCCATTGTCCCATATTGGTGTAAATGGCCATTCTGAAATGATAAAAGCCACGTTAGCACTTGAACAGGAAAGGAGTTTTATCAATGAGAAACTACTCGAGAGAATAATGGAAAGGGAGGAGATCCCAAAATTCAGGATTAAAAATCAATACATTTCTAGGTTGGACAATCCAGATTTTGAAAATAGAATTGCAGGAAGGTGCATGATAAAAAATACCATTGGCCAGAAAACCATATACCACAATGTGTGGATAGTGAGTGGGACACAAAATTATTTTTATTTGGGAAATGACATTATGCACAGAATGTGTATAGTGTTGTATCTCCTTAACCAAAAAGTGTGGTCCTAGCTAGGGGGACCTGCACCTGAATTTGAAGACAAGAGACAGGCTTATCATTGTGTGCAATTGGTGCCATATGCAATTGAGTTACAGGTGAAAAAGGAGGTTACCATTCCTGCATTCACCAGATAAGTCACTGTAACATTGAAGCATAGAAATGTGTGCTTAAATGAATCCATGAAGCAGCAAGGGCTAGGATGTTACTATACGCCATTGATTATGGGCCTTTCAAAATCATGGTGGATGATAAAGGATGCCACAACATTTATTTGGAGAAAAATTCTGTTTTAGGAATGGCGATACAAAAATCACATTACACTGCAGATGTCCACAATACAGTGATTGGGAACATCCCTGAGAGGTATGTAGATGCACAGGGTGTGTTGCCAGAGTCAATGGACTCCCAACCTAAAGGGATATTCAATGTTCAATCTGTGTATCCTTATGATTCCAATGAGACAGTGTGCTGTCACTAGGAGAATTGCCTATTATTTGATTTAAATGAAGGTGAAACAGAAAATCAGCCTATTAAAATGGAGGCTCATGTTCCTCCATTAGCCCTATGGGGGCTAAAATGGGAATGGGGATTGGTTTTGTGAATGAGGAATTACCGGGTCCTCCAAGGTTGGAATGACCCGGTAATTCCTCATTCACAGAACCCGGAGCTGGAACCCAGTATAGAGGCAGCCATGCCCTTATTAAGGGCATGGCTGCCTCCATACTCGTAATGTGGCCCAATAATTCAAAAATGTTATTGAGTTTGAACAATCCATGGACATTTGAATTGTTGGATGTGAACGCTTCAGTCGGAAGTGTGCACGTATGTTATTCTATCACATGCATATACATGTGAGGACTGATATGCACACTATATTTATTCTGTTTTATTTTGCTTTACGCTCAAGCAATTATTCATTGTGAAATATTTATATATTCATTTTCATTAATATGATGTTATTTCGACCATTATTCATCTGACAACAATGGGAAAGGAGCGGTATCCTGTGACACACACATTTTAAGTTGTGTGCAGTTCATTCAATTATGACTTTGCGAGCAATCCTAATTGTCCGAAAAGGAGGGAATATATTTAGGGATATATGGCATTGAATGGGTGTAAATGCTGATGGCAGTGTTTTAAAAGTAGCCACTACAAAATGTGTGCAGATGACAATGTTTTCAATTGTAGCCAGTAAAATGAGTGCTCATTATAAAAACACCCAACAAAATGTGTGCAGATGCAGCTGGTAAAATGGGTGCTCACTTAAAGTAACACCCAACAAAATATGCAGTCATTTTAAAATGCAAATGGGTGCAAGTGGGAGCAGATTAGGGATACAGGCCAGCATTTTAGTGGGATTGGTCTAAATGACATGGGGAATTACATAAACCAGGTCAAATGCCACATTGGGCCATTAGAACAATGGGACAGTGTATTAGGTTTTCAATTACAAAACAGAATGCATAAAAAGACAGAGATTCAAGGTGTAGTACAGTTATATAAATTATGTGCATTTCTGTCTGTGAAGGACTGCATTGGGATGATAACATATATAACAAACTAACTTTCCTATTAACAAAAACCCCAGTAACTAATTAATTCTCCTGCTTAACATTGCAATGCAGTTCAGTAAACACGGACGGATATTCTGTCTTAGTATTTCTCCATGGAAAAACATGGAAAATAAATAATAATTAGGAATGAATAGCTATCTTCTTGTGCATTCTGAAAACCTCTTTTGTTCGCACAGGAAGAAGTAGATACATGAAGGCTCTTGTAATGTGATTGGACAGTGAAGTCAGGCGCATAGGAGGTGTCAAATACATCAAGGGAAAGGCAAAGCTATTCTTGATTGACAGCGAGATAGAATATAGGGAGTTGAAACCAAAGGCTAGGCATTCTGTTCCTGCCTGTACCAGTGCTGGCTGCAGGGTTTTGCCTGGTCTGGCACTGCCGTCTGTAGAAGGGAGTGCGGGGAGAGGCAATGCTCTGGCATTAAAGTTCGCCGGGATCCCAAGTCTAATCCTGGGGGAGTGCAGGGGTTTGTGATACTCCCATGGAGATACGCCATGACAGAAAGAGATTGGCCAGATGAAAGGCAGAAGCCCCATAAATAATTGTCAGTGAAGTTTAACCTGAGGAGAGTGTGGGCTGAATGCGATTCATTATCAGTCAGCACAGGAGTCTGTTTTTAAATGACATTAACAAATGTTCTTATTGTGTTGCAATGCCTAGTTTTTTTCTCTCTTAGGAATTGTGGCTGTACTAATGTGGGTACGATTTTGGGGAATGTATTATTGTTGATTGGATTACTTTTTTATTGTAAATCACATGGTGCTCAACAGAATTATTAAAACATTTAAAAAAAAAAAACATTTAGACTGGTTTGGTGTAAGGACTTTTCTTTTATGCCTGCAAAGCTTCATAACCTCAGAAAGTAATTCGAAGGTACTGTGGTGTTCACATCACAGTGTTAAAAATAAAAAATACAAAGAGAGGTAAAATCAGAGAAAAGTGTAAAAGTATACATAGGCAAGCTAGAGAGTTTGGGTGTTGGTATGAATATGCTCCACTCTGCATGCTAAAGGTGGAGCAGAGCCCTCCCAGGGCATTGGTCTTTGATGTATATAAACCATTGAAAAAATCTGTATGTAATAACTGACATTATTTTTGATCTTTTTGGGTTCCCTATAATTGTGCTAAGCCTGGGTGGGTGTTTACAGTCACCCCGGAGTGTGTCATATTTATAAAGGGGGAAGGTTTGTCTTATCATATGGCAGTGTTATAAAAGGTACGCTCATCACTAAATTACCACCAAAATGAAGTAATGCCAATTTACTGCCAAAATACTACGATACTAAAATACTGCCAAGTTAGGTAATAGTCCTAAAGAGAAAATCTCTTACAGAGCACTGTGTTCAACTGTTTTGTAAAACAAAAGAAAAGCAGATGGAAAAGATTTGTAGCACTTGGTGTGTGATGTTTAATATGCTTGCAGTACCTGCATACTTTCCAGCATAATCTCTTCCAATCTGTAGGTTGTTATGTAGTACTAGATATTTTTTGGTTTGCCTTGTGAGACTTGTAGTCCCACTTTTCCCATCATAAAACTTGGACGACGAGTTCCAGATTGCACAGAAGAAAACAGGACTGGCACCTGCACCTGCAGATTGGAATGGGTTATGGTAGCAAGTATACATGTACTGCTAACATATTATGGGGGTAATTCATAGATTTCAGTGCAGAGGCAGTGCACACAAGCAGCGCAGAGAGGGAGCAAGCATGTGCCAGCGTGGGCCAGCCGTGTGCGCTAAACAGCATTCTGGCGCACCACGTATTCATGGAATTTCCAAGCCACTTTGAGCACCTGCGCAGAGAACATCCCGCAGCGCCAGTTACGCCCCCAAGAATGTCCCTTGCGCAAGAAAAAGCACTTGAAATCCCCAATGCGGCACAAAGGTCCGCGCTAACTCTGGACCAGCTTACAGGGCCGCAAACTGTAATCGCGTGAAAATACTACACGTACCCTGCTCACGGCAGCCAAAACACGTGAAAATGTACTCACGCACCACTCGAAATACGCGTACCCCGCTCGCGCCAGGTAAATTGCATAGGAAAAAGTACCCCCTGTGGTGTGGGCTGCCTGTGGGGCATGCCCAGGGTGGATGCCCTGCTGTGGGGCATGGGGAGGGTGAGTGGGCTGCCTGTGGGGCATGCCCAGGGTGGATGGGGTGCCTGCGTGTATACCGGTGGTGTGCGGGAAGTTTCACATGCGATAGGCCTGGTGCGAGCGGGGTACGTGTATTTTGGGGGTGCACGGGAAGAATCACACGTGATAGTCCTGGCGAGAGCGGGGTACGTGTATTTCTGGGGTGCACCGGAAGTTATTTCGCGGGTGCACAGAAAGTTTCACACGCGATAGTCCTGCCGAGAGAGGGGTATGTGTATTTCGGGGTATGCGTGGGAAGTTTCACACGCGATAGTCCTGGCAAGAGCGGGGTATGTGTATTTCAGGGGTGCATGGGAAGCTTCACACGCGATAGTCCAGGCGTGATGGGGTACGTGTATTTCGGGGGTGCGCGGGAAGTTTTACACGCAATTTGGCATTGTGGCCCATCCCGCGTGTGACCTTCCCCCCTCCCCATTACCTGTAGGCAGCCCATACCACAGTGGACTACCCAACACCCCTGACCATGCCCTGCAGGCAACCCAAACCACAGGGGACTACCCTACACCCTTGACCATGTCCTGCAGGCAGCCCAAATGGCACCATGCACTTCTGAGCCCTGACCCATGTCCCCCACCCACCCACCATTGACGGGCACCTGCCCGAAGTAATCGCGTGTCAACCCGCAAGAAGTACATGAATCACACGCTCGCTCTCCACAAAAAGTACATGCACGAAAATGGCGTCCTATGCAGACCTTTAACCCGTGCAGATAGCAACGCCTACGCCTGCCATGTCACTTACGCGCTTACGTGCTAAGGGCCTTTCCTTGAATTATACGCACACGTGCTGATTTTTCACGTGCTGAGTCACTCTGCCGAAACTGGCCCCACGACAACACACGGTAGACCACGGTCCTGCCCAGAAGGCCATTTACCTGCCCCCAAAGCCCTGAGCAGCCTCCTACGAGCCATCTGCTGCTGCCAGACTGCCTGCTGCTAACGTGCCCTGCAATTAGGTGCCTGCACATCAGCCATCACCAGGGGTCCAGTTGCTGTGACCAACCCTGCTGTAACAGAACTCCCGACATCGCTCCACAGCCCAGCCCCAGGACCCAGTTGCCCACACACACCTGCCTCGGGGGTTGCCATGTCGGGCCAAACACCATCTGGGACCAGTGGCGACGCCCCGGCAGGGAGGCAGAGGGCTGCCAGCTTCACTTCTAAAGAAGTTGGCATCCTGGTGGACGAAGTCCTGGGGCATTATGATGCCCTCTTCGGACAATAACGCGCCAACAAGGATGGACGGGCGAGGATCTGGTTGGACATTGTGGTGCCATCAATGCGCAGGGGGTGGCACCCGACGACTGTAAACATGTCCATAAGCGCTGGGAGGTCTTCAAGTCCAGGACTCTCAGGAAGGCCAGGTCCTGCTTACCACCGTCCAGATGAGGGCCCTGGAGCACATTCGCCCACCGCTTCACCACCAGGTCCTCAAGAGGCAGACCCATCTTGAGTCGAGCAGTAAGTGCCCATGCATTCTCATTTGACACAGTGCATGTTGAGGTTTGGCAGGAGTGTGCAGCTTGGACATATGTCTGACATGGCCCTGTATGGATGTGTATGTGCAGGGACATGACCGTGCTGCATGTGAGTCCTGTCATGTGTGCTACACATCAATGGTGTATGTGTTGTCCACCCACACCTGCCTCAGACCCAGTTGCCCACCCACACCTGCCTCGGGGGTTGCCATGTCGGGCCCATCACTATCTGGGACCAGTGGTGACTCCCCGGCAGGGAGGCAGAGGGCTGCCAGCTTCACTGCTAAAGAAGTTGGCATCCTGGTGGACGAAGTCCTGGGGCATTATGACGCCCTCTTCGGACAAGAACGCGCCAACAAGGATGGACAGGAGAGGATCTGGTTGGACCTTGTGGTGCCATCAACGCGCAGGGGGTGGCACCCCGCGACTGTAAACACGTCCATAAGCGCTGGGAGGACTTCAAGTCCAGGACTCTCAGGAAGGCCAGGTCCTGCTTACCACCGACCAGATGAGGGCCCTGGAGAACATTTGCCCAGTGCTTCACCACCAGGTCCTCGAGAGGCAGACCCATCTGGAGTCGAACGGTAAGTGTCCATGCATTCTCATTTGACACAGTGCATGTTGAGGTTTGGCAGGAGTGTGCAGCTTGGACATATGTCTGACATGGCCCATGTATGGATGTGTATGTGCAGGGACATGACTGTGCTGCATGTGAGTCCTGTCATGTGTGCTGCACATCAATAGTGTATGTGTTGCGATGCATGATGCACAACTGCATTTGAAGTTGCACACATGTTTGCATGCCTGTGTGTGGACTCAGCCATGTTTGGGGTGTGACACATCGATGCTCGTCCCACTTTCATGTGCGTGAATGGTGTATATGTGCATGTGTCTGTTTGGTGTGTGTGTGACTGTGAGATGCCATGGATGCATGTGACACGGACATGAAGGTACCCAATTGGCAGATGTGATGTAGTGGACAATGATTGCACTGTGACAGGCGGTAGAGATGGCCAGATGCATGCCTGTCTGGTGGCGTGTGTTCATGTGAATGGAATGCTCCATGATGCTTGTGACGTCTTGCCACCCTTAGCATGTTCATGCAGTTCCATGTGAATGGATGCAGATGCCTGTTGCATGTGCTCTGCTTGTTTGTGCATGTGTGTGGGTTCAGTTGACCTGAGTGATGTGGAGTGAGATGCCGTCTGTGAGGTTTGACACTGCCACTCATGTGCTATAGTCATGTGTCCAGCAGACCATTGTACGGTGTCCTGCTGCCTGTGTTATGTTTCTCCCTGTCTGCAGCGTCGACTGATGAAGAGGGCGGAGATGGCGCTGTGCAGCCCAATGGCAGGGATGCCACCGCCAGCCGGAGACGCAAGGCCCTGGCCCCTCCCAGGTAATAATATTTTCTGGGAGTGAGGGGACTGGTGTCACGCCCATGGTTACGGCAGATGAAGGGGCAAGTGAGCCCCCACAGGAGCATGCTACGGGAGATGGCAAGGAGTCATCCAGGTTGGTGGGGGGTGTGGTTGAGGAGGAGGCCATATCAGACCCACGCATGGTGGTGCAGTCCAGGGGCCAGGGCAGGAGGCAGCACAGGTCGCCGTGGAGGTGCCTGTGTGTAATACTGTCCCTGATCCTGTGACTATATCATCCTGCACCAGCAGGGATGTCTCTGTCCAGGACCGTTAGCAGGTAGGGGATGTGTCTACGTCAATTGACCTGTGGACGAGGAAATTCGTGACAGGGTTGAGCCTGTCCTAGTCGGTGTCGCGTTGCGCACATGGGTGATTCGGGATGATGTGTGTGGTTCCAGCCAGGACACCGCACATCATTTCGGACACCTGTGTGGCTGCGTCGACTTGCTAGGACAGGTCGCTGGCACAGGGTTCCTCCTTTTGCTGGATGCTCTTGCGACCCCCTCCTCATTGGCACACCCTACGCGCCAGTCGTGTTCCGTGCCGTCTTCCCGCCCGTGTCTCACCTGGACACCCTGTGGACCTGCCCCATCCACCACCGCCAGGCTGGTGGAGAACACATCCCTGCCACAGTCAGGAGTCGGAGGATCAGCAGAGGTGGTTACCACAACAACTGGACCCCTGCCAATGGAGGATATGCAGGCACCTCGAGCAGGGCACGAGCACAGCGGCACTGGGGGATCCCATCGTCCCGGAGGCCATCGTGGATGCAGAGGCAGTTAGCATTAAGGCGGCGTCAGGCTAGAGGTGGGAGGCGTCAGGCCTCAGGGCCGTCTACATCACAGGGGCAGGCATCGGCCGATGGGCAGGAGGACCCTGGACTATGTGTGTCTTCGGTGTGGCAGCGGTTGGGCCAGCAGATAGGTGCAGAGCAGCAGCGGGTGGAGAGGGCACGGCTCATGATGGTCAGGGCTGAGAACTCCATGCACCAGGCATTGTGGCATGCAGCGTTCCTTGAGGAGACTTGCAGGGAGTTGGTGGAGACCATGGCGACGTCCCTGCAAGCCCTCGATGACGCATCACAGGCCCGCCTCCAGGACATCAACATGGAATTCGATGATGCCCTGGCCAAAGACATTGTATGTAGTTACTTAGGCTTAGGTTTCCTTTCCTTTCATTTTATTTTGGAGTTGATGGACTTTGCTCCACGTTTTGTACATAGTTGTTTTTCTGTAGGTATATTGGTAGGTTTCATTTGGTTTTGGGATCATGAACCCTGAGAGCTTTCATTGTATATAGTTGTGGAACTGTGGAAATTTTTATTTTTAGATTTTTCACACCCATGCTGGAATGTTTTTTTTCATTTACCCTTTGGATTATGATTTTCATTTTTCAGGACATGGACCACTGGGATTTTTTTCTTATTTATTGATGACATATTATTTGGAATTGCCATTTCAGTTCTGTTCATTTTCATTTATCCTTCTCATTTTTGTTTTTCGTTTGTGAGATTTCTTTTAATTTAATACATTTGCATCTGTTCATATATTTCGGTTGTGTGCTCTCATTGGTTTGGTGCATGTGTCAGTCATCATTGCTTCAGTCATGTAGTGGTGGTTTGTGGCCATGTTTGGCATGTCTTTGTGTGCATGCATGTATGCTTCTGTGCATGACATGCCATGGGGCCTGTACTGGGAAGTGGGGACAATGGATGGGTGTGGAGTTGCACTGTGGGGAGCAGTGTAGGGTGGCATTTCGGTGGACATTTGGTACATGCATGTATGTTGTGTCAATGTGTTGATTGGGTGGACATGAGTCGGGGGCTGCTGGCAGGATGCTGTCACTGGTGGGGGGTGGGGGGACATGAGTCAGGGCCTGCTGGCAGGTTGCTGTCACAGGTGGGGTTGGGGGACATGAGTCGGGGCCTGCTGGCAGGTTGCCGTCACTGGTGGTGGTTGGGGGGACATGAGTCAGGACCTGCTGGCAGGTGCCCATCACTGGTGGGGAGGACATGAGTTGGGGCAAACAAGTGTATGGTGCCATGTGGGCTGCCTGTGGGGCATGGTCACAGGTGTAGGGGGTCCTCTGTGGTCTGGGGTGCCTGCAGAGAATGGTCAGGGGTGTTGGGTGGTCCTTTGTGGTGTGGGCTGCCTGTGGGGCATGGTCAGGCATGTTGGGTGGTCCCCTGTGGTGTGGGCTGCCTGCCGGGCATGGTCAGGGGTGTTGGGTGGTCCCCTGTGATGTGGGCTGCCTGCCGGGCATGGTCAGGGGTGTTGGGTGGTCCCCTGTGATGTGGGCTGCTGGCAGATTGACGTCAACCATTTAGGCCTGGATGATATATGTGATAGCATTTCTATGTTTTGGACAGGGCTCAAAACCCTGCATCACGACTTAACTGTGTGTGATCTTATGAAATAATTTTAACTCACTTATCCGTGAAAGTAGAAGTCCTTAGAAATGATTCTGTCCACATTGTAGTCTAGAAACATTCTATTGTTTCATAATAATAACAGCGACAATTCATAGAGCACCTGGAGACCATAAAAATGGTAGCCGTGCTGGGTATGGGTACAAGTCAACATAACCTGTCATAACATGTATTGCATATCACACATTTTGTTTGCTTTTTGGTTTATTCATGACAATTATTTGCAATGTTGCTTTCCATGATACCATCAAGTATCAAAACCTCACGTCATTTCCTGTACCATAATTCTCGGTGATGTTACATTGATGTCAATAGATATGCAAATTAGGGACCAATATATGTCCTTTGTGAAACAGGCACTCAGATATCATAGAACACTGGATATTCATGAAGGGAATCATTCTGTACACAAAATTGTATGTATACTTTCCTGGGCAAGCGTCTCACTGACACAAGTTGCTCAGTTTCTCAGTTTCTCATAAGAAGCATGCTGGCCCCCATTTCAGGGACTGTTCTCTCAACAGCCTGTCCATTGAGAACATTGTATACCCCATGAAATGTCTTCTTCAAAGAGTATGTATGTTAGTAAACACATGTTTTTCATGTACTGTGGAAAAACACTGTTGCTTTCAATCATTGCCTGCAAAAAAAGTATAAACACTGATATACAGAGAATTTTTAATTTTGTGAAAACACTGGAAAACACCATTGAAAATGACTAAACAAAAACACGGAAAACCAGAAACCTAAATTATCTTAATTATAAAAGGTTGTTTATTTTCTCATAGTTAGAAACTTCACCACTATATTCAGTGACATTTCCAAAACTAAGCTCAGAAAAGCAAGTGAATGGGAGAGCTGATATAATATTTGCACCTACTGCACCCCTTCATTAAAAAGGTAACTACAAATGGATATTTCCCATCTGTGAAAGGTACAGTGAGCAAAAAGCATGTGCTGCAAACTCTCATCTCAGAACAGGTTAGAATGCCATGTTCTTTCTGAAGAGGAGCGTCTGTGACCTTTTTTGAAATATTTAGAAGGAACTTGGGGTTGGTCACCCCGAGTTACCTGAGGGCAACCAGATGTGGACTCCCTGCTCACTGTGCTCAGAGAGGCACAGCTTCACCTCACTGATCAGGCCCAACAAAGCTGAAACACGTGTATGGGGTTGCGCCTTCAGAGGCACCTAACTAAAAGGAAGTCCAAGCCCTACGAAGAGTGGAGCCTTGTGCTCAAAAGTACCTGCACACGCTGGTGCCAACGGGCAAAAAGGGGAGTCTCTTCGAGGGAATCAGGCAGTTCAGTTCGGTGCACAAAAGAAGATGAACAGAGTTCCGTGACTCAAGCGCAGCCTCCACTGTGGGCAGAAGCAGAGCGCGAGTACGGAAAGGTGTGCTGTTTGACACAGCGGGGAAAAGCTATGGGCTCCTGCAGGAGGGCGACCAGTTCCTAGCTATGCTACTCACCGGTCCCCGATGCAAGCAGACCCAGGCTTCTCCGCGTCAGTTTCAGTGCTGGCAGGTTTAGGGGAGCAGGGGACGTCACGTCGTCGTGTAGATTCTGCAGCAGCAGAGTTGAGTTGAGGGCGTCCCAAACGCAGTGAACCCGCACAGTTTGTTACCACAGCAGGGCAACGGAGCGGCCGTGTGTATCTCAGCCAAATGTACACTACTCACTTCAGACCTGGGAATGCCAAGTGTACGAATCGTGTGAGAGTGACAAGGACTCGAAATACCACACAACCTGATGGCGGTTACAGAGCAAGACTCCTGGGTAGGCTGGTCAGTCTGCTGGATGGCCCAGAGACACTTGCGGAGGCCTACGTGCAGGAGATGGTGAAGATGCCGAGAATAGCTGTCCCCGCTATTCCAAGGGTCGAAGTACCAGTACAGGTCTTCTGGTTCGATCAGAGGTAGAAAGGGTTTCACAAAGCGACAGCAGTGCAGAGGAGCAGTCCTTCATCGGGTCACCAGTGATTCCTCGGTTCAGCCTCGTGGTTGCAGGATACTTGGCTCCTGTATTCCTTTGTTCGTGAGAACTCAGGAGATCGACATGGTAGTGGCGTTTCCAGCCCCCTCTTATCCACGGTTCCCTTCGCGCCAAAACTGAGGGGACCCAATGGGAGATCCGCTCTTCAAACACTCACACCATATGTGGACCTATCACGGACCACGGTGGTCCCAGGCATTCACACCACACTAGACTCTCTGGCACCCAGGATGTGTATTGGGACCAGACATCCCAGCCCACATCCTGGAGGCACACACAAGGCCTGTAGAAGCCCGCGAAAGCATCTATGTTTCACGGGAAGGTACATGCCCAAATAAGGAAGGCCCCAGGTCGGCTCGACCTGGGGAAGGTGAAGGGGGCAAGAAGGTCAGCGGACAGGTCAAAGGAGCCTCGTGGTCTGGCCATTTTGGGAGCCAGGCCACCATTTTGGGCTAAGCGCGAGAAACTCGCTTAAAACGCCAAAAGGAGCTCAAAAACACAAGAAACGATCGCTGCCACCATTCCTGTCCATGATTCACTTGCACCGATCATTTACAATCCAAACAGAGTATCTAGGGCCTGTAGAAGACTAGAGACCCAAGAGAGCAGTAACTTAGCTTACAGTGCCCTCTTGTGTCATGTTGCACGAAAGCTGCAACATGATAAAGAAACTACGGAAAACAGCGTTTCCCGGTACTGACTGTCTTAAGGACATGTCAGTTTCCCCGTAAGAATGGAGCGAAAGCCCAGAGGAGTGCGGCAGAAGGCTGCACTTCTCTGGCAAAGTCTAGATCATGGTGAAAACAACAGCAAAAAGTTTAGGGGTTGCCACATGGAAGGAAAATTACCCACAATTAGGAAATCTTTCCTAACACCCTAACAAGAAGAAGAAGAAGAAGTTGCTATGGTTCATGAGGTTAGCATTTTGGCTCATCATATAAGCTATATACAGATAGACCTTAAATGACTCTGCGCTACTGAACTGTGCCACATAGCCACTTGACCGTGCTATGTCCAATAGGTCTCCACTGCAAGAGAATGACTGTTTTTCAGAAATAGGATATTTCTTCTGGGATATTCATGTTCCCATTCTAAGGTACATTAACCCTTTATGTTTGTTTGTTTATTATTTATACAGCGCGCCACACCCTGGGGTATCTGGGTGCTATGCAAGACAGCTTATGATACATAAGTACATATGAAAAGACATTAACACAGAGTAGAATATAGACAGGTAGTAGAAGCAGTGTAAACAAAATAGCAATACAATACAATGGCTGCAAAAACAGGAAAGCTAGGCGTGCATAGATACATATGTCAGTGAAGGGGTGATATATAAAGGCAGTTACTGGCGTAATTAAGCCAGTAATGGATATAAGACAGAAGGTTTATAAGCTAAGCATTGTATGCTTTGTCCTTAGTGAGGAGCCATTTTTTGGTATTATACCTAAAGCTGTGTAGGTTGAAGTCAGTACATAGGTTAAGTGGCAGGGCATTCCATGCCAGGGCTGCTTGTACTGGGAAGCTGGTGCCTCCGGCTCTTTTTAGGTTGAAACGCGGAGCGATGATCCAACGGGCGTTGGCTGATCTCGTGGGTCTGGAAGATGTTTTCAGAGCAATTTTATCTATGAGGTATTTTGGGGCAGCGCTATGAAGACATTTATCAGAGATGGAAACAAGTTTAAAGTAGATTATATCCTGAATAGAGAGCCATTTGTGACTTCTTCTTCTTTCGGAAACGTGGACCTTTCTTGGGATGCCCAATGTAGTTCTTAGTGCATTATTTTGCAATGTTTGGAATTTGTTTATTACTTGTTTATTTGCTCCTGCATAGAGAGCATTACAGCAATGAAGTTTAGACAAGATTAGTGCTCGTGCCAAGATCATGCGGCTATTTGTAGAGAGATAGTTTTTACATGCATGAATCAGTTTGCAGGCATAGGCGGTAGATGATGCAGCAGCGTTAACTTGTTTCTTGAGGTTTAAGGCGGAATCGAGGTGGAAGCCTAAGGTTTTAGTTTCCTTGGCCGTAATGATCCGGATGCCATCTATGCTGAATGAGGTGTATTTAGGGTTGAGTTTTTTTAGATAAATAGTGGTGCCTAGTATGAGAATTTCAGTCTTATCATCACTCAGGCACAGGCTATGGGGGGCCATCCATGCCTGAATGACAAGGTAGATTTTATTTAGTAGGTCGTTGTCTGAGTCATAGTTGCCAGATAGAGGGATAAGTATCTGGGTGTCATCTGCATAGTTAGTGTAGATGACACCCAAACGGTCCAGGATGTCGAAAAGAGGTTTGGTAAACACATTGTAAAGTGTAGGGGAAACGCAGGAGCCTTGAGGAACTCCACAGGTAATAGGGATAGGGTCTGCTGCCTCTGAGGGAGAGAATACTATCATCATTCTGTTATTTATAAATCTGTGTGTTGCTCTTGGGGTTCCACACTATATTAGGATTTCACATAATGTTTTCCTAAGCTCTTGTTTTATCTCACTCTCTGCACCACAGATTTCAAATTTACAATTTCCCACCACGTATCCAGCATGCTAAAGCATTCTCTAGTATTGAAAGCCACTTTTAGCCATATCTGTGAACTGTGCTTGACATTGACCCCGACATCTGGCATTTAACTGTCTCATTCAAAGTGAGTCCTGTAGTGACATCCATTTCTCCCGTCTTTCATTGGAATAGCCGATGGCAAATCTTGTTGGTGAGATATCCCACACCATATCACTTGTCACAGAGTCCTCGTCATATCCGTGTTGAGAATTATCTGGAATTCTCACCCGCAGTTTCAAATAATGCATCCTTGTATAGATTGTTTCTGTAGAGCTCATTCATTAATCATCAACATGCTGATCTATTGAAGCCATATTATTGGAGGTCTGAGGGACATATACATTAGTCATATAGAAGGGTGCCCTTTCATGTAGTGGCCTGTGGAAGACATTCTGACAGAAACTACTTGGTCACATTGTGCCAGATTATATAAACTTTGCATTTAGCACGAGGACAAACATTTTTCTAGTGCATACAACTATTCTTCCAATGCATTTGTTCACCAGGACACAAATGGCCATATTGAAGGAATGCATGCAAAGTATAAGTTCTTCCTGGAAGGACAACTGAGATTCCAACCTGTGACTGTACCATCCACGTACATCTTTGACGGCAATTGGTAACCCCTGCAACTATCTTATAGGCTTTTGTTTTGGGAAAACTGTAATTTCAGGCCTCTTACTTTAAAGGAATCTTTTTCTTGATCAGAAGAACGACACTTCAGAACTAATACTATTGTTGGGTGAGGCAGCCGTAGGAAGTCTTTTGCATCCCTTTCTGAATGCTTTGCAATGTTACTGTGACATCATGCCAGAAAATTATGGAACTCTGTATCAAATGCGTAAAACCACTTCAGGTGGACATGGCATTTTCCTTACAAGGTTTATTATTCTTCTCTTGGGTTGCTGCGAGGTAAGGGGAGAGCAAACCTCATATTTTTAATATTTTATCAATTTTATATATATATTTTATATATATATTTTACATGGACGCGCTAGCGTCCATGTAGTTATGGTTAAGTTGGTGTTTCCATAGGAAGAGCATTTTTTGGGTGGCTTATAACTTCGCTCCCTCTGGACGAATCCTCACCAAACTTTGCAAAAAAAGTATATGGCCCACTCTGTTTTTTTTTGCAAAGTTTGGAGAGGTTTGGTCCGGGGGGGGCAAAGTTTTAGGGGGGGGTCCCAAAACTTTTGTTTTTTCAAGCATAATGGGAAAAACCTTTGCGCACGCCTACAGCCCAAACCGCTGGATGGATTTACACCAAGGCAGGAGCGGGGGCTTGGTCCCGAAAGCGTGCTTTTGCAAATTTGGTGTAAATCCATCCAGTAGTTTTTTTTTTTAAATTACCAAAATGTAAGGCAAATAAATTAGTGATATCTCCGTTCGCTTCGGAGACAGACTTCCCTGTTCGCTCTGCGGACAGTGCCCTGATTGGCCGAGCGGCTTGCGCGATGTTCGCGGACATCCGACGTGTTTGCAGATTGGACAGCGTGGGGAGTGGAGCGCATCAGATTTTTGGTGGCGCCCACCATCTTGCATTCGCGGACGATCGCGGACAGCGAGGTGAAACTTGGTTTAAAAATTGTATTTAGTGGAGTGTGTTGGTGTGTAAGAGTGTTTGGGGAGGGTGGGGGAGTGAGTATGAGATAGGTGCAATGTTGTATTTTTTTTTATGTGCTAGACGCTTTTGTTGTGCTCGATTTGTCTGCGGACAACACAGCTGTTCTGAAATGTTCGTAAATAAACAGAATGGAATCGGTGTCAAGTTGAAAGTGTTCTAAGAAGATGCGTGGGGTCCTGGAATGTTCTCAGGGGGTGTCCTGAAGAAGTTGTCTGTATTGTTCGTTGTCAAGCTGAAAGTGTTCTAAGAACATTCGCGGTGTCCTGAAATGTTCGTACATAAAGAAAATGGGGGTGTCCTGATGACGATGTCCGTATCGTCCTCTGGCAAGTTGAATGTGTTCTAGGAACTTCCTTGTGTCCGCGGACATTAAAATGGTTCAAATGCTTGAATCTATGGGTGTGATATGCTGCGGTGGTTGTGGCCAGGGTATAGAATGTTGGGTGCATGGCCATTTGGCCATGCACCCAAGACTCTATGCCCTGGCCACAACCACCGCAGCATATCACACTCATATGCCATGCACCCAAGAGTCTATGCCCTGGCCACAAGTACCGCAGCAAATCACACTCATAGTGGCTTATAACTTTGGGCCAAAAACAAATTTATAAGGAACAATGTTATACGCCAGTATGGGTGTGATACGGTGCGATGGTTGTATTTATCATGTTATACTTACTATTTGGTTTAGTAACGGGAGTCCATGTTTTTCTTGTTCATTTCTGTGATAAAAGAAAATAGCATGTTAGTATTAGTATTTTATAAAGACTTATTACATTGTACAATCACAATGTTTTCTTTTTTTTTTACCCTCATATTTAGTAGATGACAAACCAGAGTACTGTGCAATTTGCTCAGTTTCTGTGTTTGTTGCTAAAATCATTGGGTCTTTGGGAGAAAAAAAATCCATGTTGGATTAAAAAAACCTTTTTCTGTTATGCTACAGTTTATTTGTTTATTTGTTTTCAGTGTGTACTTGTTGTTTCTGGCTAATGCTTTATACATTGGATTGTTCCAGTTTTTGGGAGCAGTAAGATATTAGGTATTTGTTTGGATATTGTACAATTTTGGAGCAATTAGATACCAATTGGCGTATTCTAACTGTCTATTTTTTGATCTATTTGAGTTGTAATAATGTATCTGATTAGTTGTTGTAGCATCTTTGGGTAGTTAGATAGCTTTTGGAATATTGTGACAGTTTATATTTTTTACTACAAGTGTACTTAGGTTTAAGTAAAGTTTAGTTATCAAATTTTGGTTTTAAGAACATTAAATAAGCGTTTGTAAGATTTGCTGGTAATCTCTGCTTTAGAGTAACGGTACTATCATTACATTCAAACCATCCACATTTCTTTTTTATATATGCAGTGTAGTGCCCTGAGTTGGTTGTGGATCCTGCGTGGTAGATTATACCTATTGTTGTGAAGGTTTTCCTACCAAGTGATATTTGACCATGTGTGAATCCAGTCAGCTTGCAGTTGTTTTTGGTACCATCTGCATTGTAACGTAGAAGCATTACTATTACGTATTTGCTATGTGTTTGTATTACTAACGTGGAGCAATTATCTGAATTGCAGCTCGAACATAATCTACAGTGGCTTGCTGAAATATACAAGTTGCTGAAATGGAACAGATTCACAATTAGTTTTTGATATATACACAAAGCGTCATTGGGGATTTGTTCTTGTGTCACATTCTTGCAGAGAGTGCACGTATGTTTCCACATGTATGAAATCTGGAAGATTTCATTTATAGGTATGTTTTTTTTTCTCCAGTACTAATAGTAAGTACATTAGAAATTCTTGTGGAACTTCCTGTGAGTTTATAGTGAATTTCACCATTCCAGCACAGTAGTCCAATTGTTGTCTTATTCCATAAACACTATACGTGTTGTCAGGAGTGTTTGCTGCATTTCTGTGAAGTACTAACATTTGCAAACACAATGGGTCTGTACTGTGTAAGTAAATGTTCTTAACAATTGGTGGTAATTGAAATAGAATATTCATTGCTACATTTGCGTAGCAATTTACACCAACTATATTTGAGAGTTTAAATGGACCAGGTAGTTCTGTATCTGACGGCTATTTTTGGAGTGTGTCTTCCTTCTTTGAAGAAGTTGAAGAAGTACCTGGTTTACTTTCCCTAATTGATTCTTTTTTGCTTGTGGCACTTGATGAAGTATTACTTTCTTTTACTCTCTTTGGAGGATTTGCAGTGACATCCTGTTGCTTTTCTGTTTGATTTATTTCTTTTTTGCTTGTGGCACTTGATGAAGTATTACTTTCTTTTACTCTCTTTGGAGGATTTGCAGTGACATCCTGTTGCTTTCCTGTTTGATTTATTTTTCTTTTCTAATGTTTTACTTTTTGTGGAACAGAATATGTGTTTAGATGGGGAGTGTATAGTGAACAAAGTCTATTGTATTCTAAAATGCAAGGAATATCAGCGTTTATTTTACTTGCATCAAAGTTGATTAGAAATAGACCCTCAAGTGTACGTAAGTGTGATAGTGCTACGTAGCTCATGCCTTCTTTAAAGACTGTGTTACCAATGTCAATCATTGCTTTGTCTAGGGTAAGGCCTTGTGATTTATGAATGGTGACTGCGTATGCAAGAGTTAGAGAAAATTGTTCTCTGTGTACATAGATGTCTTTGAAGTGAAGGAATCAAGCTGTTGGGCGTCCTATTCTTTTTACTTCTGAAAGTTTGTCAAAGAGAATATTGACAAACTGAATTTTGTTGTCATGTGGGTATGTTTGAAAGCCAACAACTTTACCCAGTGCTCCATTAACTAGCCCTTGGTCCATGTCAAGGTTACGTTTCAGCATTACTCTGCAATTTAAGGATAATTTTAATATCTTTTCCAAGCCTGCTGTGTTTGAGATTGATTTTTCTAAACTATTTAGTCTTGTTGTGGCTTGGTCACACATGGGTAGTGTCATTCCATGTACATCTAGTTTGTCTGTGGCGCTAATTTCCATTTTTGGTTGCATTTCTTTACTTAACATTATTTCATTGAATTTGAAACAGCTTGCAAGAGTTGCATTAAGGCCATACAATTGACATTTTTGTGGGTTAATTGTTCCATAACATCTGTAGCACATGCATTATCACCATACAGTGCATGAATGTGCCAGGTTTTCAATATTGCTTCTGCTTCTTTAGAAAGTATACCAACTCTGATACTTTTTAAGATGTTGGCATAAGTGAGATCTGCAGATTGGCGCATGTTTTCTGTTAATTCTCTGTTTTGGAAATGTTGCCAAAGGTTGACATTTCCAATGCTGCCAACAGTTTTACGGCTGAGTTTGTGTCCTAATGTTTTAAAAATAGGCTCACCTTTTACTGTTGTCAATTGAAGAAGATCTCCGAAAACAATAATGTGTTTTCCTGCAAAGATCTCTTCATAGTTTGTTTTGAGTACTTCTTGTAATCTGAGGTGAATCAAAGCCAACATTAGGTTGGACACCATGCTCACTTCATCTATTAGTAGCATTTTCATTTGTTTCAATACTCTGCGTAGTTCCATTGCAGATTCTGCAGAAAGGTTGTAATAATCTAATTTGTTTTGGTGTTCTACTGGCAGGAATAGTAATTGGTGTAAAGTGACACCACCTATGTTGTAGGCAGCTAAACCTGTGGGGGTAGTGACAACAGCTGAAAGTTTGTTGTTTGTGAATTGTTGAAGGAATTTACTGATGATTTTGATTAGGAATGTTTTGCCAGAACCAGCTTCACCACTGACATACAATAGTATAAGTTTGTAATTTTGGCAGGTGCATTCTTTGTTTTCATGTTGTACACCATGTGCAATTTCTTTTGTTACTTCTTGAAAAATGCTACGTTGCTCATTGTTTAGCTTTGATTGTAGTATAGCTAAGTCTTCTTTTTCTTCATACTGACACATGGTGTTTTCTACTTCTATCATAGCTATTTATGCCTCATTTGTTATTAGTGGGTCTCCCAGTGGTTCTTGGCTTCCTGTGATAGAAGGTTGACTACTGTCAGGAGTGTCCTTATCTAGTTGAGCCTGGAGTTATTGTTCGTGTTGCTGTTCATTTTGCAACATTGTTTTGTACTGTGCAAAGTTTACATCAGTTATACTGCTTTCATTTGCTTTGAAAGCGTCTTCATATGAGTCATAGTTATCTAGTATTTCTTCTTATTTTCTCCATGGTTTAAAGAGTTGTAGCAGGGACATGTAATGTACTTCTTTATGTTGAGGAGTCTTTAATGACAATTTGATATGATTAATTAAATTTGGTTTGGTGAGTTTTACTAAGCTGCTTTCACAGTTTGTCACTATTAAAATGTCTTGGCTGTTAGGATCTTGTTTGGCTATTGTTTCTATATCTTCGTATGATTTTAGAAATCTTTTTCTAGATTTAGCTGGACCAAGACTTAGCCATACTATATTTACAAATTTACCATACAATGCAGTACCAGTTAATCGATCAGCTGCTTCATAGGATCCACATTCTCTATGGGACAGCATTTTTATGCCCAAGCTGTATAATTTCTGAGACACTGTTTTATCTGATGACAGGTCATTCCAGAGGTCTTGGAGCTCTGTCTTTTCTGATTTGGTTAAGTATACTGTGACATATCGTGCAACTGCAGTAGAATTGTCTGCAATGTACTGCATGTCTATGTTTGTATTCCATAAGTGCGCAATGATTGCATTGTAATCATTGATATATTTTTCTTCTTCTTTTCATTTTTATGCAATATGTATTTTTAGGTGACTTACCTTTAACACTATGTGGGTCATTACGACCCAGGCAGTAAGTACACCAACTTTACCACCGTGGTGTAAACTATGTTTACACCATGGTGGATGGCGGATTTACCACCCCATTCCAAGGTGAGTGGGGCGGTAAATCCCCATTTCCCATTTACCCTTCCCTATTCCCATTTTTGCCCCATAGGGCATAATGGGAGTGGGGAAGGCGCTAATTACGGCACCGTAAATTACGGTGCCGTAATTAGCACCAAGGCGGTTTAGCGCCATGGATTTTAACGCCTGCTAAAAGCAGCCGTTAAAATTGGAATCAGGCGTTAAGGGTTAACGACGGCGTTAACCCTTAACGCCTGAGTGGTAATGAGGCCCTATGTTTAACTGAAGACATGAGGTTGTTCACTTGACCTGTATTTGTAACTGGTCTAGGGAAACCAAATCAGCATTTGGTGTAGTATTTCCCTTTTTTTTGTATTTGCAACGACAATATTTGCCACATTTGTGTCTTTGGAATTGTAAAATGTTTGCATGAAGATCACTCTTTGCGGATTCTGATGGAATTTCACAAGTGGCATATTTTTCAATAAACTGTAAAACAGTGGCATCACTGTCTTGACCAAATTTAGGAGCATCTTTAATCAATAAAAGCATGTGGACATGTGGTGCTCCTCTGTCTTGGTATTCTTTTCTCCAAAAGAAGTGTTGCACTTCTCCAAGGGGAGGAACAGTTTTGTTACAAATAAAATGTAGCGTAGCAATGAAGCGATGGTGAAAATATCTTGAAAGATTAACAGGATCCTGTGAACAAAGTTCTCCAGGTGTTAGTATATCTATGTTTGTTTTGTTTTCGTTTGATATGCGTAGGAAAGCATGTAAATCTTCCCATGCATATTCTGCACAATTTAATGTAACAAACCAAGTGGGTGGCCTAAGGTTTCTGATCATACAACGTACATTTCCATGACGTTGAAACCAGTACTCTTTAGTACCACGCATATTTGCTAATGGATTTGTAAGGTTTGCTTGTAAAACCTCATCTTTTTGTTGAACTTTTTGTAATAATTGTGTAGCTGTCATATTTTGAAATTGTGATCCTGATTTTAATATGTGTGCAACTCCGTAACATAAAGTTGCTAGTTCACTTTCAAAGAGTAGGTGGAATATGTATTCCACATTTTGTCGAAATCTGGGATCTTCAGAATACATTCGTAATGAGCGATATTCTGATGCTGATATTTGAATAGGTCTATCATCGTATCTTCCTCCTTTGCCAGTAGGAAAGAGTAGAGGAAAAGCATGTGCTTCTATACTTTTTTGCCATATGCTGACTGGTGATCCTTTTGTTTGACGCATTTGGTATGTTTCCAGTGCATCTTCTATGGTGTCATTAGAGTGCAATGGATGAATTGTATAATGGTCTAAAGTGTTTGGTATTGTTGCAGGATCTAGGAGCTCAAATTAACCAGCTTCTTGTGTCTCTTGAATTATTTTAGATGTATCTTTCAAGTTTTCTTCAAAGTTAATTTCTTTGTAATATTCATTATTCTCTTTAAGATATTGCAGGGCTTCTCTAACTTTATGTAAATCTACCAGTTGTTGCCAATTTTTTTTGTCTTTTGTAGGTACTCCATTTACCAAGATAATTAAAGATTGCTGCATTGGACGTTGCACTCCTAGAGTGTGCACATTTTCTTTTAGATCTAATGGTAAATACACTACTTTTCCACGAATACCTTTTACTAATTCAGAGGGAGGTAATTTTGCAGTTTTTGGTTGAAGGCGTATTATTGCTGGAAATGGGTGCACTGTTTGAATTATGATGCTCTCTTATAAATTAAGTTGTTGAAGGGGTTTTGGTAGTGGATACAATTCCAAGTTATTTGTGATAGCATGTGAAGGAGTTTGGTTGCTGTCAAGTTTTGTACTGCAGTAACTGCAAAGTATTATGGGGTCAGTTATTTTGTATTTGTTTTCTGCTATAAGGTAGCGAGCTAATTCAAACCATTTAGAATCTTCATTGTCTTCTATTTTGTATGATAGGTCTACAGTTTTTGTGTTACTTTTATAAAAAGTTCTGCGGCAACATACACACATGTGGTTTGGTACTTCAGCTGAAGTACTTTCAAATTTTAGTATTTCTTTTTTTTATGTGTGTAGTGAAAGGTTGCCATGTGCAGATATGTTTCGAAGTTGGTTTACAGCTAATTCATCTTGTAAGTGGGTTTCACTTCCAAAATATTTTGTCTGGATATAGTCGATTTCTTCTAGTAGGTCTTTTGCTGTACCATGTAGAAGAATGTTATTTAAATTGGCTAGTGCTAAAGCAGGACTTTTAGCATAGTACGGTTTATAAACTAGATTTCTTATACTTGCATGATGTGTTGATATCCTTTTGATATCATGGAAGGGTGTTTTGCAAGTAGGTCCTGTAATGCAGGCCAATGAATGTCCTTGTAGTCCTGTGTACTTGCGTACTGGACAAGCATCCATATTTTGCAGTAGTTTAATTTTGATTTTGTCTTTGCTTTTCACATATTGATTGAGGAATTGGCGTAAAGACTTGAACATTTTTTTGGGAATGTTACACATTGACGTGCACGGCCGTTAGATGTTCTGATTCAGTTGAATGGAGGGGTAAATCTGCGTTTTCAGGGAATATTTTTGTAAGGAGTATTTCTTGTTCCATTATGGTATTATTAACTTTTTCATAACCTCGACCACTGCTATGTCTGGCAGTTGTATTTGTTTGCTTTTGTTTGTAGGCTTCTTCATTAAAGTATGGTTCTGTGCTTGTAGTGTGACTTCATTCACCTCCAAAGATATTTAAGCAGTTATTTCTGTTGACATTTCGTTTATTGAGAAGTCTTTTTTGTAATTTAGTTATTAGTTTTGTTAGCTTTTTCATTCTGTTTAACACTAAAATAAAGAACTTTCTTTTGAGAAGAAGTGCACTGTCTATCAACGCTTCTAAGAATACTTTCCTTCGATAGGTTTGAAGTGTTGAACCTGGTTTCTCTCCTGTTTTTATAAGATTTTGAAGGACTTTGTGATGGAATATTTTGGCTAAAATAGTTTTCTTGGTATGCTTACTTTGTACTATATCAAGATTTATAGAAGAAGTTTTATTTGTAGTGATAGTTGATTTTCTGTTAATTGTTTGTTTGGGTCGTTTTACTTTTTGATAGAGGAGGCAAAGTTGTTGTACTAGAAACTTCTTCTGTTTCACTACATGACTGTATTAGCAGCTGTTATGTTTCAACTTTTTTTTACAAATTCTGCTGTAGATGGATGTTTATGTTGGAGACTTTTCTTTTCATTTGCTCTACTTCTGCGTTCCTTTCTATGGAGTTACTTTTTGGTAGGCATGCTTTAGGGTCTGTTGAAAAAAATACAGAAGGTATGGGTTGGGGTGTTCTGCAATGCATGTGTGTTATGTGCATGAGTGTTTGAATGAGATGATAAAGATGTATGTAATGGTGTGTGATTGTGCATTGGGAAGTACAAATACTAGGGATGGGTATTCTTGAATTAATGTGTTAATAAACTGGGGTTCAGATGACAGAAAAAAAGTAAGCCAGTGGTGTGGAAAAGTATAAATAGTATATCTAAAGCTGTACAATTAAAACAGTTGTTTCTTCTACAACATCTAAATTCTAGTGGCTGAGTTGGGTAATTTGTGTGGCAATTCTGCCAGTAAATCACTGTTTAAGACGGGAGGATTTTTGGTCAGAATGGTGCAGAATCTCTATTTTAGGCACAGAAGTAGCATTAATTAACATTAGAGTGTGTTTGAGTAATAATTCAAATATTATGGTAACAATCTACTTACTTTTTTTCTAAAATGAGCAGTTTGCTTCTTAGTTGTTCTTTGTAATTCAAATTCAGCTGCTTATTTTCAGGAGAATGGTCTTCACTGCAATTGTAAAAGAAAGAAATTAGTAATTTGGTTTGTATATAGAAGTGTTTTTAATTTAGACATAGATTCTTTAAATTGAAATGCTCAGTGCCTTCCTCAAAACCATTAAAACTATCTTATGACTAACTGTAGGAAAGAAAATATCTTTACTATGGCTTGTCAAAATCATAATGTACCACTGTATACCACTATTCCTGTAACTAAGCTTTTCCACGTAATAGTGTGTCCATGTGATAGCCTGCTTTTCCATGTAAGGGGGAGTCAATGTCATAGCCTGCTTGTCCAATATAAATGTAAGTAATTAAATAAACTAAAAAAATTAAAACCAAGTATGTGTTTGTACAAATATTATTCTTTGAGATTTGATGATAGAGTGTGCATGTAATTTTGTTTGATCATATGTAGTCTATATATTTTATTTCAAAAATGTTAGTTTAACATTATTTGCATGTGTGTGTGTGTACGAAGAAATTAAACGGTATAAAGGTTTGTAAGTCACAGTTCATTTTAGGAGAATGAAAAAATGATTGTAGATTCATTTTACAGATTATACAAGGTAAAAGTCGTTTAGAAAATGTGTTCATGTACTGTATAGAAAATATGCATACCTGTAGTTTGTGTTCATGCATATGGATATGGACGAAGCTGCAAGTAGAAATCTTGGAGACTTGTCTAGTATTTCTCGTAGATCATGCTTGCCAATGGTATGAGACTTGTAGTCCGAGAGATTCACCGTAAATTTGCAGTGCTGATCTATGATGATGCAGTTACATGTAGAGGTCTTGGATTTGATTGGTGGATGGTCATGTGATTTCTTAGCTACATCCAATGAGGGAATGGCACAGAGAGTGAAGTGGAAATGGTAGAAGGGCTGTCCATGTTACAATATGTTCGCGGACATGCTGGTAGTTCTAGGACACTGCGTATTGCATCCGGAGAATTTGGGGTGGGGAGGTATGCAAATGAGATTGAATGTAGCAAGGGATTGGTCAGTAAAGTTTAGTGAGTGTGTTGTGCTAGGAGAGGTTTTCTCAGATATTCTTTTTGCTGAGTGAAGAACAGATAGCTATGGCTGAGTGTTTTAAAAAGAGATTGTGTGGATTTTGGGAGACTCGTGGATACATTGGTTGAAGGTGCATGCTGAAAGCTGTGGAGTAGCTGTAGATCTTGGATTCCCACATGTGGAAGTACACTGGCATGGAGTCCGTGGAATGAAGTGGCTGGACTTGCTACCTCTCTGTGCAACTTTGAAGATAGAGGAACATCCAGACATAATTGTAATTCATTGTGGATGGAACAGTTTAGGACATGTGTCTGGAATTTCTTTGCAATTTGCAATGAAAGAAGGACTTCAGAAGATCATGGACATGTTTCCAAACTCCAAAGTAATTTTTTCACGGATTGCGCAGAGACAAATGTGGCTTCGTTCTTTCTCATGTGGTCCACAAATGGAGAAAGCAAGGCGTAATGTCAATAAGGCTGTTTGTGCCTTCCTAAGAGATTTTGGCATGTCCTCTTACACAATGAAAATATTATGTTTCATAGTACATACATTTTTCGCAGAAATGGTGCCCATCTTACCTATGCTGGCAATCAGATTTTTCTGACAAATGTACAAAATGCATTGCGACCTTTTTTTAGAAATGCAGCATGCATTTCGAAGTAGCTGTTAAGTATTTATACTTTTTTACATACAAACACCTCCCAAAGGCTGTTTTCAGAGCCACCACTTCCTCCCAGAGAAAAATGCAATGGTTACAATAGGGTAGCATCCCAATTTTTTTTATGTTCGCGAACTGTCCATGGACTTTCAAGAAATAGAAAGGGCCCTGCGTTATTTATCTTTACTTCTGTTTTTTAACTGTGGAGCCTTATTTTTTTTTTGATTTTTGTTATTTTGTATTTATTTTTGTTTTTTACACACGACACACTAGGAGAGGAGGGGAAAGGAGGCTAAGGGGGGGACACCAACCACATGGATAAGAAAGGGCGGGCTGAGAGAGGAAGATGTAGAGTGGGTTTTATTTGGGTAGTGAGCAGGTCTTCTCGTGCTCTGAGACGATAGTCTCAAAAGCACTGCGAAGTTGCTCCCCCCTGCAGAGTACTGTGTCTCAGTACATACATACAACTGTGACCCTCGAAAGGTAAGGGTCATCAGAATTCTGTATGGCCTGTGAGGCAGCTTGAGGAAGACGCTGTCCCAGGGAGGTGTTCCTTGTGGTGACAGGATCAGAAACGGAGGATGAAGTAGAGGCAATCAACCTACTACACTCTTCGCAAGGTACAACCTTGCGAATGGCCCCAGTGTGGAGTGAGTTCAGGTGTCGCTTCATGGTCGTAGTCCCAAAGCTATACGTACCATGCCTCCCATGACTGATTACCATTTTGCACTCTTTGCAGGTGACACGGTTCGCACGAGCCTTAGGACCATTCCCATGAACGGTAAACAACCGCCACACCCAAGAATCACGCCGAGGGCGGGCAGTAGGTTTTTCCTGTACCTCATTCTCGTCATCCTCTTCTTCCTCCTCTGTATCCTCACTCCTGTTCCCCTCTTCAGGCCCTTGGGAAGGTGGTGGTGGTGGAGGGGGTGGGGGTGGTGCTGAGGCAGATACAGCACCAGGTGGCAGCAGTGGAGCCACAGAAGCCATCAGGTTGAAGATGGAAATCTGCTGGTTGCAGCAAAAATCTCTGTGCTCTGTAGAATAGCCAGAAACACAATGAGAATGCGCTCTAGGGCTTAGTATACTGTATGGAACTTCATAATAGAATGCTATTTATATCAATGCATTGCTTAATGCACTAATTATCTCATGATATTTATCCCAATGATCCTTGACAGTTTTTGGTCAGCATTATAAGAATCCCTCGTACAGAGTTTTTATGAAAAGTAAATGCACATGTGATGTCATGAGTGATGTCATCTTTGATGTCCTGGGTGTTAGTGATAGCGGTGCACAATGGCGCGAGTTATGGTTGCTTATCTTACCATAACTGCCGAATTTCAGGGGTTTTTCGGTTTTACTTTGAACCATAACGTCCCTTTAACAAAGTTTTTTTACTGAATTTGATAGGTTTTTAGTAGCGCAACTTAACCATAACGTCCCTTTTAACAAAGTTTTTTCACTGAATATATATATATATATATATATATTTTCCTCATGCCTCATACCTCCCCATTACACATCATACAATACTTGAACATACACAGCATTCTCTATCATCTGGTTAGATCATTTTGTGGATACCTTTTCTCTGATGGTGACAGACTTTCCCTACCGTCGACCCCCACCAGTTTGTCTTGAAGTTAGGTAGGCACACTGTCTCTTTGCACAATCTTGCTGCTTTGATTGTTGAGGACTGTAGTAAAGCGCCTCAGTGCACACTTGAGACAGTCTCTCAGCCATTTACATCTGTGGCTGATGCTCTTGCTCACTACAAGTGCTAAGACCCACTGGTCTGAACCTTGGTTCACTGTTGAACTAAAAGATCTCAGACTTCACTGCAGACAGGCGGAAAGGAAATGGAGATTGGCATACCTGTTGAGCGGCTGCGCTTTATACCTGTTGACGACTCTTGATTATCATAAAGCCAATATGGTTGCTAAAGAGACTTATTTTAGCACACAAAATTGAACAGGCCATAAATCAACCCAGAGTTCTGTTCTCGCTTGTTCAGTCTCTATCAGTACAGGCTAAGTCCCAACCTGCTATTCTCCCATCTCATGAACCCTGTGACTCCTTGTCCATGTTGTTTGGTGAGAAGATAACTACCATCCATAAAGCTATTGATATGGTTCAATCTCAGGTGACACATATATCTTATTCTTGTCCTACCGCCCCTACACTCGCTGTGACCGCACAGTGGTCTTGTTTTCCAGTGTTTTCTGATAGGGAAGTGCACTCTCAGGTCAGCGTCACCCAGTGACTCCATCCCACTCTCTGTATTAAAGGACATTTCCAACGTTATTGTTCCTAGATTCAATGAGGCTGTTAAAGACTCCCTTCTTTCAGGAGTCATTCCAGACAATCTTAAACATGCTCTGGTTATCCCATTGCTGAAAACGTCTTGTTTGGATCCCACATTGTTATCTAACTTTCGGCCGATTTCCCTACTCCCTTGCCTTAAGAAGGTATTGAAATCCCTGGTGTCCCCTCTTCTCAGTACGTTCCCAGAGTCATCCAGTTTTTTGACCCATTCCAGTCAGGCCTTCGCCCCGTTCGGGGCACAGGGTCCGTGTTAGTCTCTGCGATAGATAACCTGACTCATTTGGTTGATCAGGGTGGGAGGGTGGGGGCCCTGATTTTGCTTGATTCATCAGCAGCGTTTGACACCATTGACCATCCTACCCGATCATCCGTATCTCCTTGGCTGGTCTTACTGGTCAAGTTCTTGCTTGGTTTTCCTTTTTTTTGATGGGATGCTCTCAGTCGGTGTCTCTTCCTCCCTTCTGGTCTCAGTCCATCTCGTTACTTTGTGGAGTTCCTCAGGGCTCCTCTCTGTCTCCGACATTATTCAATCTTTATATCCAACCACCTTAGAGAACAATCCATACTTTTGGTTTTTTGTGTTACTCCTACGCCAATGATACTAAAATTATTGTGCAGTTGGATCTAACTCAACCTGAGAAAGCAGGTTGATTGAAGATGTGTCTACAGGACATTGGTGACTGGATGGCCTCTAATTGCCGCAAGTTGAACGTAGAAAAAACAGAGGTGTTGGATGTGGGTACAGCGTTGCTCTCTTTGTTTTGGAGCCCTGATTGTTGGCACGAGAATCTTGTCCCTTTTCCCGAGCTGGTCTTTTCTGTGAAAGACCTGGGCATAAAGATCTCTGCTTCTCTGTCTATGGCCGATCAAGTTTCCTCGGTCTGCCAAAAAGCTCATTTAAAACTTTGAACTCTTTGCAAAGTTCTGCCTTGAATTCCTCAAACATGTCAACCACCAGTGGTTTCTTCCCTGGTTATCAGCAATTTTGATTATTGCAATGCTTTGTACCTTGCTCTTCCGCAGTACCTGCTTCAGCGTCTCCAGTTACTGCAAAATGCAGCAGCCAGCACTGTGCTTCATTCTTGGTTTGGCGCACGGATGACTCTGTTTTTGCATCAACTTCACTGGCTTCCTGTGGAGCAGCACATCAAATTTAAATCACTATGTTTGGTGCATAAAGCTGTCCATAAATTAGGAGCGGAATTTCTTCAGGCAAAGTTTAGCATTTGTAAACCTGCCAGGCCACTTCGCTCGCAAGCACTGATGACCATCCAGCCCCCGAGGGCCAGGCTCACTCGAGTGGACAGGCGTGCTTATTCAGTGGCGGCAGCTAAGGCCTGGAATCTCCTCCCACTTTCCTTACGGACCATTAAGTCTCAGTTGCCATTTCGTCTGGCACTGAAGACTTTTCTTTTTTAGTCTTGCTGGTTCTCTTAGTTGACCTCACTTCTTAGCTTAGCGCCAACATGCCTTTGTGCCTACTTTGCGTTTTACTAATGTAATTAAGATAAGATAGGTTAAGTTGCAGGGGCTAGTTAAGGTCTCCACAAGGTCTGCACTATATATATAGGCTCTGCATTGGAAAACATGTCAAAATACATAGATGAAGCTCTTTTTCCATTTGTGTTAACATTACCATCTTACTTGAAAGACACGACAGATTTCCTATCAAAAATAGAAGACATTCCCTGGGAGAAAGAGTATTTACTTGCCAGTATGGATGTGGTTTCACTTTATACATCGATTGACCATGAATATGGGAAACAAGCATGTCAACATTTTTTACAGACTCGATCGCTTAACTATCTGGAACATTCACAAATGGTACTTGCAATGATAGACTTATGTTTGACGAATAACACCTTTCTCTTCAACAACGAATATTTCAAACAACTGCAAGGAACTGCCATGGGCACCACATTTGCGCCGTCCTATGCCAATTTAACCATGGGTGCATGGGAAGAACGAGATGTCTGGACAGATGCTAACCTTGAGTATACAAATAACATCATTCTCTGGTTGAGATATATCGATGATCTCTTCATTATATGGAAAGGAGCCGAACAAGGATGGATAGACTTCGTTAACCGACTTAATTCCAACAACATCAATCTCCGATTTACAGAAACACACAGCCGCACCTTGATTACTTTCCTGGACGTCAATGTGAGGATAGTAAACAACAAAATAACCAGCGAGCTACATAGAAAAATCACAGGGACAAATGCCCCCCTCCACGCACACAGTGGACATCCGAAAAATCTGATATGGAGTGTCCCTTACGGAGAGTTTATTCGGTTACGAAGAAACAACAGCAGTTTGGAATCCTACGACACAGAGAGCAGAAAAACTGCCCAAGGCTTTGCTAGACAAATGTACCCGAAAAGAGTGGTTGAAAGGGCATACCTCAAAGCAAGAGCAAAGGAACGTCATAATCTCATAGCAGGAATAGGAGATAATGAGAGAAGGAATACGGAGAAGGACAATACTCGATTAATTTTAACATTTGACACCCAAGTACCTAATATCAGGCGTATTTTAACTAATCACTGGAGAATCCTTATGGCAGATCAAGATCTCAATAGAAACCTTCGAAATCGCCCACAGATAACCTTCAGAAGAAACCGATCAATACGAGATACCTTGGTGAAAAGTTACATGGCCCAAGAAAATGAGATTATTGAGACAAATTGGTTATCCAACAACAAAAAAGAAGGCTTTTTCAAATGCACCCATTGTAACGTTTGCAAATACGCTAAACCCAGGAGCTTTTTCAAACACCCCATTACTGATCAAACCGTCCATATACTGGGGAAAATTACCTGCGAAACAGAATACGTCGTCTATGTACTGACCTGTGCGTGTAACAAGTGGTACATAGGAAGCACCAAATGCAAATTAAAGACACGGATTCAACAGCATGTACGGGCCATCATCAATAATGATGTTAACTATCCAATGGCCAAACATTTCGCAGAATTCCATGATAAAAAGATGGACAGCTTTGGGTTTTTTGGGGTGCATAGAACAGAGACAGGACCCAGAGGAGGAGACAAAGGGAAACTCCTGAGACAGAAAGAGACCTGTTTCATATTGGATTTTGAGAGCAAAACCCCCAACGGACACAACATAGACGAGGAACTGTATACCTTCTTAGGCCAATGATAAATTGCTAACAAAGAGGCATTGAAATCTACTCTTTCACATGTGGGCGTCTGTCCCCTTTCGTCCTAATTCTCATATTCTTATATTCCTATATTCCTATATTCTCACATTCCTATATCTTTTTTTCTTAAATATATTCTTTTCTTATATTTTCTCCAGTGTTTGAAGAAAGTATAATGAAAAGAAAAAATGTAGGATTCTCATATCTCCTTTGTGGAACTTAGGGCGAGTGGTAAGGAATGAACAAGAATGCTGGTTATCAGCCCCGCCCTTTGGAGACTGTTTAATATATTTTTTAAAATATTTTTAAAATACATTTTTTAACTACAACTCCACACTGTTTTAATTCGTACAGGATACGATTTTAACCTTTAGGTGATTGTCTTTTGCTCTTTTATTCAATTTTGTTTACACATGTGTGGGAGGTAGTTGCGCCCTCCCCCTGTTTTATAAACCAGAGTTTGACATATAACTGTTAATGCAGAGCCTGAATTAATAATTGTCAAGTGATTGTGCCGAAATAGACAATATGGTAGGACCTCGCACAAATTGAAAGAGTCTTAGCCTGGCATCTTGCATTAGCAAGTATGCTTATACAATGTATTTTACACTGATTGCTGTATTTCAACAAGATCGGTGCAACTCTTAGGGACTACCGTACTTTAATGACTTGGGTGTAGACCAATATGTTACTGGCACTATGCACTTTATAAACGATCCCAGCATTCGACCGAGATATCTCAATGATGAGATTCAATGCTTTATTACCCGGGCTGAGAAAGTTTAGATTACTAACAGATGTTGTTGTATTATTGAATATACCCGCACTTTGCACTTTACAGCGATGCTTGCACTTTCTAAGACTGATGCACTTTATTGTATATTGTATTTTGCTACTGCACTAAGCACTTTTTATGCAGAGAGGTACTTGAGCCATAAGACTGAGGCTAGACAATATATGTATTGGATTTGTAATAGGCCTTTGACACATAACGGGGCTCCACGGGGAAACTCTCACTCTCCGAGGCAGACCGCGGCGGACCAACATTGAGTTTGAAGCACATTTAGTTTCAAACTCTAACTAGACACAGTTAAGGAGAATACCACTCCAATTAGATGGAAGTGGCATGCACAACCATCAGACTAGTGTAGCACTAACCACACTAAAATGGCCGCCATCAGTTAGCTTCGATTGGGCTGAGTTTTGAAGTGGAGTCCCCTTTCTATGTCGGCACAAAGATTGCCGTCTGCTCTGCCTAATGGTTCAAAACTCTATGGTTGACTAGGAACGAATTGTTGTGATCAAGCGGCGAGGAAAGCCGCGAAACGCGTTAACGTTCCAAACGCGCATATTTTTTGCACTTTGGGAGAGCCTTATTTCTATGGCTTTTTAACTACATTGTGCCACTTTGCAAGGCACCAATAAAGGAATATATATTTTATTTTTCAACTTGGATGTCCGGACTTTATTTATTTTCAAAACTATGAAGAGTGCTACTCACCCAGCCTGACGTTTTTTCAGTGCTTTGAAGATATCCACACGCTGCAACGTGGGAGCGCTGAGTTTGAGCACCGGTGGGAATTGTTTCTGGAATTGAGCGCACGGCCACTGCACGTTGGGAAGACTTGACTGTCCCGTTGCAGCTCAGGTCGTATCAAAGAAGACAAATTTAGGAAGCAGAACCAGCACGACACCAAGGAAAACCCGGAGTGGAGTGAAGCTGCACGTCGGAGGACGAACAGCAGAACGAAGCAGGGTGAGTACTGGTGTTGGGCAATAAACTGCATTCCATTGTCAGAGAGGTATCGGATCGAACAGGTACCATACCCAACCACGACCCTCCTTCCAGCCCACAACTTACACGGAGACACTAATCCTGTGTCAGATAGTTTCACAGTTTTTTACAGTGTGTTTCATCGGCTTGACTTCAGCCAAGCAGTTACACACCAAGTACCGGACCAGTCACAGAATTTTTCTGCTAACTTTGCGAAATGGCCAACTCCCAAAGCAATAAAGAGGCAATCAGAAAGGCACAAGCCATAACATTGTTCAATGAGACCCTACAAGTTAGAAGCAACAGTAAACCCACCATATCGGCACCCAAAAGTGACAGCGAATTGGGTCTACTTAAGGAATTGGAGAAACTCCAACGGAGGGAATTAAGCAAGTGGTGGGAAGAACACTCACTTCAAAATTATATAGAAGTAAGCAGAATTCCCCGAGGTCTGAGAATTCTGACTATCCCGTCCTTTGAGGAATTAGACCCACAAATGCTACAGGAATGGAGCGTTGCCACGAATGGATGTTCTAAAATATTTTTACAATTATTGGTAAAATATGCTGGTGCGGACCGTATGACAACATTGGAAAAGATTAAAGAAATAGAAAAACAACTAAAAAAGATACCCGAAACTGAGGAGGGCAGGAGGCTAAGGGGTGCCATAGACAAGAGCCTGGCTGAATATGAGGAGGAAATAAAGCAGAGGAAACAAAGAAAGTTCCTCAGAGATAAAGAAGATTATGAAAGAGGAAGGGTCTATACATTTGCAAAAAGATTTGACCAGATGAGACAAGCATCCCTATCCAGACCAAGCCGATCAACTGAAGACAATGAAGAACAATTAAGCGACAATACTTCAACCTCTGAATCAGATTTAACAAGCAGCGAAACTGATGAACCGAATGTTCGGATGAATTTTTTAGACGAAATGCGTTTACTACGCCAAGATGGCAGAAAAAACAAGTCACAAAGAGGTGGAAATCAAAGCCGGGGGAGAGGCAGAGGCAGCCGAAAACCACGAGGAGGGGGAAGAGGAGCAGGCAATGCAATGAGCAATACCCCGGCCAGACAGCTGCGCTCTGGAAAGTAACAGAAGAAAAAAATGCCGAGGATGAAACAAATTTGAGAATAATTAATCTATCTGATCATGTCCTCACCCCCAATCAGACAAAGGTACTAAATCTGGGCCTAAACTTTTGCCCTAAAGCAAAAAATGACTACGTGCAAACACGAATTGACTTTGATCAATACATACGCAAAATACGTCTCAAAAAATTCTTCGCAACAAACGAATATAAAAAACGCCCCAAAGAAAGGGAGATGGGCAGAACAGAGGTTCAAATTAAGGAGTTAATCACCTTAACAGATCTGGTTAATCTGGAGAAGGGGATAGCTGCAGGAGAAGAATGTGAACCCCTAAATTTTGAAGAATTGAACATCAGAACAGACTGGACTACCAAAAGCGAATTAAAATCCAAGTCTAAATTCAATCCAGTGGCAAACCTTGGAAATAATATAGAGGCATTTCAGTGTTTAGTAATTGAAGATCTGAAAAAACTCAGAAGAAAGGGACAGAAAAGGATATGGAACGACAACTTATCATTCAGAGACAGACAGGCATTACAAGAGTTGCAAGAACTGAAAAATTGCATCATTAAGCCCTCGGACAAGGGGCGAAATATAGTCTTACAAAATAGGAAGGACTATATCAAAGAAGCTTACAAGCAATTGAATGATAGTAAATGCTATAAGAAAATTGATCAGAATCCCATTAAAGAACTCGAAAGCAAAATTAACACACTACTTGCAGAATGGGAAGCTAAGGGCCTACTGTCAGAAGAAAGTCGAAAATTCCTAACCATTACTAATTCAATTACACCTACTATTTACTTCCTTCCTAAGGTACACAAAAACATGAAGAATCCCCCAGGAAGACCAATTGTCTGCTTGATAGGCTCTGCATTGGAAAACATGTCAAAATACATAGATGAAGCTCTTTTTCCATTTGTGTTAACATTACCATCTTACTTGAAAGACACGACAGATTTCCTATCAAAAATAGAAGACATTCCCTGGGAGAAAGAGTATTTACTTGCCAGTATGGATGTGGTTTCACTTTATACATCGATTGACCATGAATATGGGAAACAAGCATGTCAACATTTTTTACAGACTCGATCGCTTAACTATCTGGAACATTCACAAATGGTACTTGCAATGATAGACTTATGTTTGACGAATAACACCTTTCTCTTCAACAACGAATATTTCAAACAACTGCAAGGAACTGCCATGGGCACCACATTTGCGCCGTCCTATGCCAATTTAACCATGGGTGCATGGGAAGAACGAGATGTCTGGACAGATGCTAACCTTGAGTATACAAATAACATCATTCTCTGGTTGAGATATATCGATGATCTCTTCATTATATGGAAAGGAGCCGAACAAGGATGGATAGACTTCGTTAACCGACTTAATTCCAACAACAATAATCTCCGATTTACAGAAACACACAGCCGCACCTTGATTACTTTCCTGGACGTCAATGTGAGGATAGTAAACAACAAAATACCCAGCGAGCTACATAGAAAAATCACAGGGACAAATGCCCCCCTCCACGCACACAGTGGACATCCGAAAAATCTGATATGGAGTGTCCCTTACGGAGAGTTTATTCGGTTACGAAGAAACAACAGCAGTTTGGAATCCTACGACACAGAGAGCAGAAAAACTGCCCAAGGCTTTGCTAGACAAATGTACCCGAAAAGAGTGGTGAAAGGGCATACCTCAAAGCAAGAGCAAAGGAACGTCATAATCTCATAGCAGGAATAGGAGATAATGAGAGAAGGAATACGGAGAAGGACAATACTCGATTAATTTTAACATTTGACACCCAAGTACCTAATATCAGGCGTATTTTAACTAATCACTGGAGAATCCTTATGGCAGATCAAGATCTCAATAGAAACCTTCGAAATCGCCCACAGATAACCTTCAGAAGAAACCGATCAATACGAGATACCTTGGTGAAAAGTTACATGGCCCAAGAAAATGAGATTATTGAGACAAATTGGTTATCCAACAACAAAAAAGAAGGCTTTTTCAAATGCACCCATTGTAACGTTTGCAAATACGCTAAACCCAGGAGCTTTTTCAAACACCCCATTACTGATCAAACCGTCCATATACTGGGGAAAATTACCTGCGAAACAGAATACGTCGTCTATGTACTGACCTGTGCGTGTAACAAGTGGTACATAGGAAGCACCAAATGCAAATTAAAGACACGGATTCAACAGCATGTACGGGCCATCATCAATAATGATGTTAACTATCCAATGGCCAAACATTTCGCAGAATTCCATGATAAAAAGATGGACAGCTTTGGGTTTTTTGGGGTGCATAGAACAGAGACAGGACCCAGAGGAGGAGACAAAGAGAAACTCCTGAGACAGAAAGAGACCTGTTTCATATTGGATTTTGAGAGCAAAACCCCCAACGGACACAACATAGACGAGGAACTGTATACCTTCTTAGGCCAATGATAAATTGCTAACAAAGAGGCATTGAAATCTACTCTTTCACATGTGGGCGTCTGTCCCCTTTCGTCCTAATTCTCATATTCTTATATTCCTATATTCCTATATTCTCACATTCCTATATCTTTTTTTCTTAAATATATTCTTTTCTTATATTTTCTCCAGTGTTTGAAGAAAGTATAATGAAAAGAAAAAATGTAGGATTCTCATATCTCCTTTGTGGAACTTAGGGCGAGTGGTAAGGAATGAACAAGAATGCTGGTTATCAGCCCCGCCCTTTGGAGACTGTTTAATATATTTTTTAAAATATTTTTAAAATACATTTTTTAACTACAACTCCACACTGTTTTAATTCGTACAGGATACGATTTTAACCTTTAGGTGATTGTCTTTTGCTCTTTTATTCAATTTTGTTTACACATGTGTGGGAGGTAGTTGCGCCCTCCCCCTGTTTTATAAACCAGAGTTTGACATATAACTGTTAATGCAGAGCCTGAATTAATAATTGTCAAGTGATTGTGCCGAAATAGACAATATGGTAGGACCTCGCACAAATTGAAAGAGTCTTAGCCTGGCATCTTGCATTAGCAAGTATGCTTATACAATGTATTTTACACTGATTGCTGTATTTCAACAAGATCGGTGCAACTCTTAGGGACTACCGTACTTTAATGAGTTGGGTGTAGACCAATATGTTACTGGCACTATGCACTTTATAAACGATCCCAGCATTCGACCGAGATATCTCAATGATGAGATTCAATGCTTTATTACCCGGGCTGAGAAAGTTTAGATTACTAACAGATGTTGTTGTATTATTGAATATACCCGCACTTTGCACTTTACAGCGATGCTTGCACTTTCTAAGACTGATGCACTTTATTGTATATTGTATTTTGCTACTGCACTAAGCACTTTTTATGCAGAGAGGTACTTGAGCCATAAGACTGAGGCTAGACAATATATGTATTGGATTTGTAATAGGCCTTTGACACATAACGGGGCTCCACGGGGAAACTCTCACTCTCCGAGGCAGACCGCGGCGGACCAACATTGAGTTTGAAGCACATTTAGTTTCAAACTCTAACTAGACACAGTTAAGGAGAATACCACTCCAATTAGATGGAAGTGGCATGCACAACCATCAGACTAGTGTAGCACTAACCACACTAAGATGGCCGCCATCAGTTAGCTTCGATTGGGCTGAGTTTTGAAGTGGAGTCCCCTTTCTATGTCGGCACAAAGATTGCCGTCTGCTCTGCCTAATGGTTCAAAACTCTATGGTTGACTAGGAACGAATTGTTGTGATCAAGCGGCGAGGAAAGCCGCGAAACGCGTTAACGTTCCAAACGCGCATATTTTTTGCACTTTGGGAGAGCCTTATTTCTATGGCTTTTTAACTACATTGTGCCACTTTGCAAGGCACCAATAAAGGAATATATATTTTATTTTTCAACTTGGATGTCCGGACTTTATTTATTTTCAAAACTATGAAGAGTGCTACTCACCCAGCCTGACGTTTTTTCAGTGCTTTGAAGATATATATATATATATATATATATATATATATATATATATATATATATATATATATATATATAACAATGGGTACCTTTCAACTATGGGGTTTATTCCACCTTAGAATTCCGACTGTGATCATAGACTAACAAAGCATCAGTATTTGCGAGGTAAGAGGAGGCGGGTAGGATATGAATAGTATAATAATAGAGGGCATCAGCATTCCTGTAGCTGACAATACTCTTTTTTGTCATTTCATTAGGCGAACGGGAAATCCTGAGACAGAATTGAGAACATTGATTGATACGAGTGGACTATCCAATTACTTTAAAAGGTCCACGGTTTAAAGATCTTTGCCGGTAAGCTTACATCCGGAAAGCAGGTGGTCTGAGAGTAGCTTGTTTTAATAGAGCTTGAAAATAAGTGCATGGGCATCTCTATTTTTATAGAGTCGAAACGGAGAGTGGAGGAACAGAGAGCTGTTTCGGATCCGGCATTTATGTACAAGTAAAACACAGTCTCTTTTAGTCAGAACGCCCAAAAGGGCGAAATTACTGGATTGTTCTTAAAGTGGTTTGAAATCCAGCATGGAAGTTAAGAATTGGTAAGCACTGATCAAGTGCATTGTTTAGATGTGTTCGATTCAGAAATGAATAGAATGAACAGATATATGTCCTCTCTTTTGTAGAGTCGTTTTGATAACAACAAAGGCAATACGACTAGACGAGGTCCACGGGAGACCCGAGTTAATGGACAGGGTCACGAAGGAAAAAAACAGAGGTATTTCATGTTAATATTGTGGTACATGAGGCACCGGGAAACACATAATGATAGCAGAATGCGCATAGCCTTGCACTATTATTTAGTAGGTTGCAAGCGTTTGGAAATCATGTGCATATGGGTAATGATGATACCTGAAATGAGTAAAATCTTCTTCTTAAATTCTGGATAGAGGGGAAGTTGGAAAAGATGTCATGAAGAACTTGTCATGTTTTAAGTTGAAGGTACCATGTTTTTAAGACCATATTTTTTTGTCTTTTTGTTTTGTAGAATATTGAAAATATGGCTACAAATGTATAATGTCACATGTGAAAATGAGAATATATGAGAAAAATGAAGTGCCCTGAAGACAGTGCCAACAGGATACACAATGTGGATTGATTTCTGTGTCTATCTTTTTGAATTATATTAATGTTGGTACTAGAAACACATTCTGTAAGTTTTGGCACAGGTGTTTGCCCATATCAAATAAGAAGGGCAGTATTAACAATAGAGGTGCTAAAGATATTGATGAACTCTTCACTAAGGCATAGAATGTCTCTGAAGTATCATTTTCTTTGCCATATATGTCCAAAATCTATATGTGTTAAATGTATATGTGTTTTTTAGAAGGAATCGTGATCATGATGTTGATTTTATAAAAAAGAATTGTAAGTTGTGATGTTTTTGGTGAATATTAAAATATGTATAGTTTTGGCTACTACATGGTCGCTCGCCTTTTTTGGTTAAGGGGTGAACATTACTAGACCCACGTGCATCTCAACACTAACTCTCAGAAGAAGGGATAGGAAGCTGGTTTGTGAGATTGTGCAGATTTTGTGTTTAAGTGTTCTCACCCACCCAGCCCCTAAAAAGAGGACTCCTAAGCTCTTGATAGCTGGTGTGAGAGACAGGCAGGTAAGCAGGGCAGGCGTGCAGAAGTGTGAAGATTCCTAATAACCCATCATTGTTAGCAGCTGTCACTCATCAGCAAGTCAAGAACGTCCTTGAACTAACAATGGGCCTCATTCCGAGTATGGAGGGAATACTGGCGCTATTTGCGCCATGACTACCTCCCATACCGGTCCCGAGTCCGCCCTGGTTCAATGGGGACTTAACGGTCTATTCCGACCTTTGCGGGACCGTTAAGTCCCCATTGAAAAAGCATTCCCCATTCCCATTTGAGCCCCCACAGGGCTCAATGGGAAGGGGGAAGGAGCTAATCACTGTACCGCAAATTGCGGTACCGTTATTGGCTCTGATTTCCTTTAGCTGGTCCCGTCCTTAACGCCTGGTAAAATCAGGCGTTAAGGAAGGGACCCGCTAAGGGAACTCGTAGTAGGGCGCAAAGGGATTACCGGCACTGATGTCCTTAATGGTGCCCGGTATCCATTTGCGCCCAACTCGTAATGAGGCCTAATGACTTGCCAGGAGTAGTGCTGGCTTTACAAAATACTTGTACTACATGAATATTGAAGGGGGATAGTCTTTTCATAAATTCAAAAGGCATACTGTAAGGAATGAATGCCTGAAAGTCATGGACATATCCTGGTTTTATTAACTAATTGCTACTAAAATTAGTGAGATCAAAAATTGGAGAAAACAGAACAAATATGGCTTAGCCATTTTCTAACAATCTCAATGGTGTCAACTGATTTACAAGAAGAGAAAGTGGTGGGTGATTCAATAAAACTAAATGAAGCAAATATGGACCAATATAAATCCATTAGAAATTGAAAATGTCAGAGAATCAACTATATAACAACAGGTATTTCAGACACAACATTCAATATCAACGGACACACTGCTGTTCACAAAGACACACATGCACACACATGCACACACAAGCCATAGACGACTCCACTACTGGATAGCCTACCTTATTTATTAAGATTTCTACACATCCCAGGCAAGGTTTATAGCCACTTAAGACGTAAACTATAGCAAGCCAGGAACTATTGAAAGGAAGACTTATGCCTACTGTTTCCAGAAAAGAAAGTTGAGTTGGTTTGCTCAGTCCCGTTAAACAATGGTCTTGCCCAACATTACACCTAGACATTTGTGAATGGGAGCAATGGAAAAATAATTGAAAAAACGGTGTTCCTTACCACAGAAGGCATTCCGGTTCACCTATAATAGCATTACTCAACACTCCGATGAAAAAGTATGAGAACAGGCATTAAGACATGTAACGTCGACTTGGCTAAGATAAAATTAAGATAAAAAAATGGCTTCCTCAAGCAATGAGAAATGGAGTTCCCTGTGTGCAGTTTAATATGTATATTGATAGTGGAACACTAATATTCACATCACAGCTTGGTGGTACACAGGAGAGCTTAACAGACATAGACCCACATGCAATAGTTCAAGTAGCTCTCTTGGCAGAATCCACTTGCACTATGGGATCAACACAACATAACGGTCTGATGTTCATTCATCGCCAACATTTTTTCACTGCACTTTTTGCTCACATTTTTTTGCCTGAAAACCCCCCCCAAAAATATGGGGGGCATATAAGGGGTAGGGTGGGAGTGGGGAGTAGTTAATAAATAAAAGGGTAGGCAGAGTTTTGGGAGGACCGCCGCAATATTAAAAAAACACGCTGAGGGACTTCAGAGCAAATAACGGTACCGCTAATTGCGGTACCGTTAATTGCTCCTTCCCCATTCCCATTGAGCCCTATGGGGGCTCAAATGGGAATTGGGAAGGGCCATGTGATTGGGGAATTACTGCCCCTGCCAACCTTGGAATGGGGCAGTAATTCTGCCATTCACCATGCCGGACTCCGGCGGCAACCATGGCGCTACTAGCGCCATGGTTACCGCCATCCGTGTAATGAGACCCAATGTGTTTATTCAGGCAAACGGCCAATCTGGTCATCATTGCGAATTTTCAGAGAGCTGGACTGGGTGGCCGTGCTTTCTTGTTTGCGGTGGGCACCCAGTGGAATGGGCTACCCACGGGAATGCGGAATCTAACAAATCATCTGCAGTTCCGACATGCGCTAAAAACTATCCTTTTCCAGAGTGGTGGTTGAGTGCCTTCGTTTAATGTCGTACCACCAAGATGCACTTGTGGTGGAGGTGCACTTTATAAATAATGTTAACATAACATGACATAACACAACCAACACATCAAGTCAGGTCTGCATATCCCAAGATGAACTGTATGGTATGTGTCTGAGCGCAGATTCACTTTATCATCGTCACTATTGACCGTTGGTGCATTGTATGTGCACGGGAGAGAAGCAGTGTAAACCCCTGCTCTCCTACGTGGATTCCCATCCCTTGCCAGGGAGTGAAAAGTTCATGACAGATCAGATTCAACAAATGTGTATTTTCTCATCCCTTGTATGTGAAACGTTTTTCACGTTTATCAATGATATGAACATGAGTTTAATGAATATGTCCTTCTTAATCTCAGGTTTAATGGCATTAACGAATACTTCACTGTAACATTTATAATCTGTAAATTGTGAATCCTTACACAATTTGAGAAACTTGTTTTTCCTAAGTGACATTACTTAATACATAGCATCAATATAGCATTATTAAAATCATCCACGTTTCACTTGATCAGTAATGTATGATATTATTAAGGATTGGATGTATAGGCTTCATCGTCGTAAAACACGAGTATTACAGTACTATGCATTAGCATCTCACCATAAACTGCTTCTATACACACCCATCCCATGTGCGTATCCAATAGTGTGTTTGCTGTTGTAGGGGTAACAGTCATACATTGGGGTGATATGTTACTCAGCGGGTGCATAGTTGCTTCTGGTGCAAACTGCCCATACCTGTTTGTTTTTACAATTTCGGAGTAAAGGTTGAGTACAGTTCAAAATGCCAATGGGACTCACATGATCTTCTCATGCATCAAGATGTAAAAAGCCCGAAAGGCAAAGTCTATAATACACAATCCAGAATGAGCTCTTTCATAATCAAACTGAACCATATAACGCTGACTACAAATTAGGACAGATCATTCTATTGAAGCGGTTTACATTTGCTACTCAAACTGTTAATTCCTGATTCAAATCTTTCAACTCTGAACAGCTGAAGTTCGTATCCACGTTTCTTGCAGCATTTACTTGTATTAAATTGAATTTACCCCACTCAGGTCTTTGCCATGCCATCATGCCGTAATTGCAATGGCTCAATCTTACTTTGAACATGTTGTGTTGACTAGAAAGGCTAAGGAACTATTCTGAATGTCCAAGGCCTCACCACTCCATGCTTGGCACTTGTTCGGATTGTTTGAGGTGCTCTTTCTACTGCCAGATCCATTGTGTCTCGGTGGGAGAAGGCTGATAAATTAGTTGGCGTAAGGCCCTGGAGTGGCAGGAAACGGAAAGGCTTTGCCTGTGTCTGGGAGTTGGAACGTATGTGCCACTTCAACCGCATAATCTCTCAGCAAATTGGCCTCCATGATTTACGAACTGGACCTGTGATTATTGATCTTTTACGTGGACAAAGCAGGCCAAAGGCAGATTAACCAGACTACTGAAACATGACTACCAGTTGAAGGAAAGCAAGAACAGCCATTGTACTCTGGCGATGGCAGGAACTTCGCTTTCCTTTCCCAATCCATTTCCAAGGACTTCAAAATATTCGCCAACTTTCTAGTTTGTTTACGTCATCATCCCTGAACCCAGGCTCGGCTCCAGGAATTTTCATCTAGGTGGTCCAGGTTTGTGATCAGGGGGGCCCAAATTCCATTGGGTGTTGGACACTTTGATCCAGATTTCCCAGATCTGTGTACCGGAAATAATGTCTTCCAAGAGCTGGAAAAATAAATGTACACCCTTCTATAAAAAAAAGTACAGTGCAAACGGAGAAGCACAGAAAATATTATTGCAACATCAATCTACCCATCTTCCCTTCCAATCTGCTCTCCCATTTCTAATATATCTGACTTCCCATCAACTTTCAGCCCCCCATTCAACTTCCTTCAGCTCCCATAAACACCTTTCCATATAGCTCCAATCCAGAGCTCAAGTCGAGGGTACACGCAGATGGATGGTGTTCACAGAACTTTTTTAGGAGGGCGGACGCTGCTGCCCCTCAGGATTTTAAAGGCTGTATGTAAAATTAAAAATGTTGACTATTTTTCTTGAAATAAGAATTGTCGCTATCCTCGATACCCGAACCGAGGTTGCACAAGTTCACAGGCCTGGCATTACACCACTGTGCCAGATAAGCAGATTATCTTTTGTATTCCGGTTATGCTGCTGATTGTAGCTTCTGCTACTGGGTTTCCATTCGGCATCATGTTAAAGAAGAGGCCCCATGAACGTTACGCTGTGTGACTAGTTTTCCATGCTTTACCTTCCGGGAAGGTTGAAGGAAGGAACGGTGGCCTTGCTCAACCTGGTTATAGCTAAAGTGAGGATTCCTATCCGGTACATGTGACGTTGCACTTGCCATTCTCGCCAACATTGTGACCTGCATATGACTCAAAATATTATTAATGTAATTAAAATGGACCATTTATATGCCTGCCGCTTTGCGCATTAGATTCCAATTTATGGTAAGCATATCATTGTGTACTTGTAGTCCTTGTTTTTCATGTAACAAACTAATGTCTCCTGGGAGTTGCAGTCATGCGTAGTCTTCTTTGCTCTATCATAAACCTGTGTTTTCAATTCTATTGAGCTTTCGACAGCTGCCGGTTTTGAAATAAGAACCCCCTTTGCTCCAAACCTTGCACTTGTCTATCCAACAACCCCGTCTGAAAGATATGCTGTATAAGGCTTCTATGAGTTTAGAGATCACAAATGGTCCCATGTCCTGTGTGGGCGGCTCAGCCAGTCCTGGTGTTGTGCTTTGCATTCTGGTACTAGTAGGTTTTGAGTGTTCGCTTAAATTGTAAATGCAGGGCCACCAATCTAATACTAGAAGTAAAGAGGTTTGGGTGGGCTTTCCACGCCTAGTGTGGGACAGCATGACAGCACAGCAATAAGTTGAAGTATGCAAATATGGAAACTGTTTTAAAAAGTGTTGGATTTAGAGGTGATGAAGGTAAGAAATGGCAGGAAGTTCATAAGTTCTACACTATTCAGGGAAAGCACGAGTCACTCAATGTTAGGGGTGGTGGTGTGTACATATGTGTTGTGGCACAGAAGGTTGAAGTGATGGGCCACTGTATTGGACTGTGTCTTACTGGTGTGTTGGGCAGTAGCGATAAAGAGTTGTGCAATGTGTCAGACTGAAATATCGGACCGATGCCATACTGATGTGGTTGATTGGTTGATTCATATATCATGCTGGTACGAGGGCAGTCGGGCTACTGTGTTGGGCTGGGATGGTGTCAGGCTGCCATCTAGAATAATGGAAGCTCATTTCTGGTAATATCAGGCTGGTGTGTCGGACCATGTCAAAAGTGATAGGTAAGAGCAGTTGCAGGCAGCATTTGGTGTGATGGACCTCGTTATGCTTCACCAGAGGCAGTTTCAGGGTGGGCACTGTGCGTGTATTGCTGTCACAGCACCCAGTAAGTTTTCTAATCACTTGTCACAAACAGTATCAGCCTCATTACTTCTCCTTGTCTGTCACACATTCACCCCCCACCATCCATTCTTCAACTGCCAGTGTCCCTCTATCCTCGCCCTTCTTTCATTGACCAGTTCACACTGTCTCTTCCGTTGTCCTACCTTCTCTCTCCTGATGTCCCCACTGATGTGTAGTCCTTATTTTTCATACAACAAACTAATTCCATGGTGGAGGGAGGAGTGGGAGTTTGGGTGAAACAGAACAGAGTCTGTGTCAACTGATCTTTTCTCTAGGCTTTGATGCACCACAGGAAATTAAGTCTCCTGAGACCAGATTTGTGTAGTACCCCTTAACAAGCACATAATGCAACTGATGTCACTTCCTGTGATGTCACTTCTAGTCACGTTACTTCCTGTGATGCCTCCACTTCCTGTGACATCACCTCCCGTTGGCTTTGCTTATCAGTCCCCCCACTTCTTTTTTTAGGACGTGACCCCTGCTCCACTCCCACCTACCCCCACCAGCTCCCAGTATGCCTTTCTTGGCCTGGCTGGGGGGTGATGCCTACTCCTGCTCTGAGAATGCCGAGCAATGAGTCCCCCAGTCCTTGTACCACCTCAGAGGGCGTTAGCCCAACAATACCTTCCTGAACACTGTGGCTACTTCCAGCAGGCCCTGGAGGAGATGCTTGTGGTCCCTCCATCTTGTTCTGAAAGATAGACCTCCCCCTCCAGAATACTGATGCAAGTAATAGGAGATTGTGTTTCTTACAACATTACATTTTAAAAAAGATTTGATTTGTTTTTGCATTTCTGCAGCACATTTTAGTTGAGTTGAGGGTGCAAGGGAGTGGTGCCATCTAGGAGAGAATGCTGGGGCTGGGAGAGCTGCATCAGGAGGCAGACGGTCCAGGTTGAAGGGTTTCCGGCCTCTTGGTATCGCTCCTGTTGGGATGGGGCAGGAAAGAGAGGGCATTGCTCCCCTACCATGCCCCTGTACATCATTGTCTGGTACATACTGTTTACATACTGGTTATAATATGCAATTATCCATGATTACCTTTTGTTCGATATGCTTACTTTAATTTGATATTGAATGACACAATTTTGTTCACTTAATGTGACCTGATATTTTCAAAGAAATATGTGTGTGTTCTTGGTGGGTCCTCATGCCTGTGCTGCCCATCTATTAAACCATGAGTGAGGCTTTTTGGAAAAGCTTATAATGCAAACTGTAGCACTTCTAGGGCACCTAATTTTAGCAGGTAAGACATAGTGAAATTAAATTGTTTTTCTAGGATCACACACTTCAGTTAAGTGGTAAAGCCAGAATTTGAGCCTAGGCTGAAATTTAGATGCTTGACCGTGCATCTTCCAAGATCAAGTTGGTACAAATATGTGTTGAAGTTTGGTTTTGAATACCTAAAATAATACACAATTTGATATATAAATGCACAGGTCACATGATAAATCAACTGAACAATGTATTCATATTCATATTCATATTCATCATTGTGGAAATCTGTTGATGAAAATGGTAAGGGGGGATTTCTTTTTCATCCTAAATTGCACAGGCAGGGAGCACTCCTGTTTGCATTTTTTGCAAAAGGGACATTTCATTAATTTTAATTGTTTCCACCAATTACTGGAAAAGTAAAGAGTAAAACACAGGTGAAAATCGACTTTGCTCTTTACTTTCCCACAAGGCATCTGAAAAAGTGTAAATCACTTCCACAATTAATGATTGTGAGAGCCATCCACAATGGATTCCTTTGGAATCTGCCTGCTTTTACCAGGAGTGAAAGTACGGCGGATTCCATAGGAATCTGTTGGTTTTCTGACAACATAAAAACATATGCTGGTGGAAAACCAATCGGATTTATCAGTGGTACCTTGTTAACTCCAATCTGCTCTTCAACTTCGCCTGCCAAATTATACAAAATCCTGCAGCTCATAAAAAGTGTTGATAAATGCATTTAGCGCCACTTCTTCCATTCTGCTTGACTTGGAAAAAGACCCCCTATGACTGTAGCTTTATTTTCCCCATCCTGAATGTAAGCCTACAATCTCCAGCATAGAAATTAGTGAGAATTTACAAAAAATCTGATACAGACACAAAGTGAAATGAAATGCATGACAAGGTCATGGGTTCACACAGATCGTTCTGTGTTCCCTTCATTTCTAATCACCCAAAAATCACTCTTAAATAGCTTGTTAAAACCCTATATAATTTAAAGAAAATCGTGCCACAGCAGTGGTCACTGCTTGTTACCTTTTCTCATCTCTAATGGCTTCCTGTTGAAATAATCTTCCTCTGAGACACATTAAAAAGATAAGAGCTCACTGGGAGGGCCTGTGCAGCATTGGCTGTTTGATTTGAGATTGAAGAGGCAGAGCAGGGGGGCATGGGTATTTGTCCCCTGTCCCAATGTTACATCCACCTCTGATTGAACTCTTTAGGAAATAATTAAATATTGCTGTTTAGTTTTAAAAGATGTACACATTTATACATATGCCTCTACATTATAGGAAATGCTCTTCTCTCGTTGTATTTTACAGGTGTTCATGTTTCATTTCCGGCACTGCCTAAACACCCAGCAACCAGGAATAACATCATTATTTCTAAACAAGATACACATTACACATGCTGTATTCTGTTTGAATGCAAACTCTGTTAAGTTACTCAAACAGTATGAGGTTATCAAGTCAGTACTTATCAGTTTGAATCATGAATTGTTCTAGCAGAGTAGACTAGGCTTCTACACAGACAAACATACATTCTATTTATGTTGGATCCCCGCTGGTAAGTACGCATGAGAAGATCTGAAACGAGTCCATACTTGCCATCCTAGCCTTATTATTCTCAGTTAGATCCTTGTTGGACCAGGTCAGTGAGGTGCAGCTTGATTCCCTAAGCATAGCAAGCAAGGCACCCACATCTGGGCATATACACGTTCACTTAGGGAAACAAACTGAAGTCAACATACATTGGCAAAGCCAACAGCTTGGACTTTTGATTAGGCATGGGTAGGCATTTGCAAGGCACTTTCATATGGGTACCACCGAGCACATAAGAGGGAAACAGCTGGAAAATGGTTGTTTAGTACCAATACACAAGCTAAAACCGTTGGCTTTGCAGTTGCCTGTTTAAGACATGACTTCAGTGCAAGGAACAGAGGCATTGGCAAAGATTTTGCTTATAAAATCAACTAGCTGAAGACACACATTAAGAGATTTTTATTACACCAGGAGTTAATTTACAGAGGCAATTAAGTATTTAAACACTCAGAAGAATACTTAGATATAACACAGGTAGGCCCTATACAGCAACCCATTTGGTGTTACTTTGTGAAAGAGCTTGCTCAAAGAGTTCCAGAAAGATGGTATTTTGGTGGTGAGGGGCAGGCAGTTGGTGGTAATTCCATAAACTTTAACATAGCCCCGGCTATTCATTGGGTGGGTAAATAACCATACACACCCATAGGATGTGTATTTCTCCTCATATTTTATCTCCATCCTATCTGTGTTCCACTGCATGAGTTTTGGCTTGCAACTAATAAGCAAGCGTCTCTGAATCAATTATAACCACAAGCATTTCTCTGTCCAGACTTCCATACCATTGTTTGCAAATCAGCCTGGGCCCTGTCACTAATGTGAGAAGCACTTCCTAAACTGCTAAACTGCAAGGCCTAAAAATGCATGGGGTTGCTTTTGTTACAGGGCAGAGTGGACATGGCCTCAGCAATTGAGATATTAAACTGCACCTTTTGGTAGAAGGACCAAGAGTCATTTGCTAATGGTTTGTCCCCTTCTGTAATGGCAAAGACATATTACAGAATTATGGCATGGAATGTTGTGTAGAGCAACAGTAGTGGTAATGTTAATTCACGTTTTCCTCTCCAGAATTGAATTTTTGTTACTACCAACCTTATCTTTTCACTTATACTGAAGTATTTAATACAGCAGAATATATACTTTGAATTAAATGTGTAAGGTCCCCCAGTCAGATGATGCACCTTCAGCAGACATCTGTATTCAAGCAACATCATCTGTCATTTATTGTTTGAGATATTTAACCATTGCATTAAGCATGATGTGAACAAACGTTATAATCCCACAAAAGATAGACATAATTTGTGATTTGAGGTTTGAGAAAATAGTTGTAGGCAGCCTGCTTGAATCTTAGAGATGTAAATCACCCTTCATCTCCCTGGTCATTTGCGCTTTCGTGTGTGTGGGGCATAAATCATTGTTTGGGGCAAGCAAACAAATCCTGGCCTGACCGCCTGCAGTTCAGCCTCTTGGAATGATGTAGCTGAGGTTGGTGTTGCATGTTTAGAGTGAAATCCACCCCCCACCCGCTTACTCCCTTGGGTCGCAGTGGTGTTTCTTTGTGGGAGGGGAGGGCAGAGGGCAGCCTTGGGGGCCTGGCACCCTGGCCCCCGTGCTGTAGCTGGGCCTGAGTGACCCTACTTAACTGTGCACATTGAAGTACTTCTCTGGTTATTCCATAAATTTCATTTTAAGCCTGAAGGTGGGATATGTACATAGGTCTGTTCAAAAAGTGTACACAATTAAAGCAAAATACATTCATGAAACACTCAACCAAAGAGTATCTGGAGCAGGATTTACCACACAATAAAAGAAAGCTGTGTGCTGCCCTTTTAGTACATAGTATAATTAATGTTTTATGTGCTCTTATATTTCCTTGTCCTGTTATGAAGACTGACTGGAACACAACATGTTACTTGTCCTTGCAATGTACTCTGTTGTCCTTAGCTTGTTCGTATTCTTATTTTCCCCCTCTCTGACAGCAGCAGTTTCCTACAAAGAAAAGGAATTGGTAATTGAGGCATCAGGACTAAAAGTGATATCCCCCCGTTCGAAGCTTATGTTCCACTGTGTACTGTACGCCTCAGAAATAAAAATGGTCCAGCTTGTAATTTAAAGCATAATTGTGCTTTCCGTGGGAGAGACTGGGTTGAAAAGCAGAGAGCACTTGCCAGCTCTCCCATCACAACGCGGGAAGCGAGAGAAAGGAATGAAAGGCGAAAAAAACAGCTCGTGTCATCCGAACACGAAATCCCTTTGCCATCAAAAATGAAACATTTCAAATCTTAAAATGCGTGGTTTTCTTCTCAGTCCTGCAACGCGATACCTCGTCGAAAGAAGAGCTACGTGGAGGCTCTGTCTTTCCATTAACATTTCTACAATCATTTTTTGTTGTTGTTGCCTGATAGAACCAATTCTGCAAACTGATTTAGCTAAAAATCTGCAGGGAGTAACCCCTTGACATGCAGTCATATTGTGTTGGAGTTCAATCCTAAATCCATACATCAATTATTTACCGACGACGCAGATTGCATAAGTGTAGACAATTACTATGGATGGCATTTTCTCTCAGGCAGAAAGAGTGTGATGCAGGGATGCAAGCCATCTAATACGCTGCCCCACTGTCCACAGGCCAGAATTATTTATGCTTTAGAAAATAGTGTGCCAGGAAAAAAAAAAGCAGAGGAAAAAGGAGACAGACACATTATTTTAAATCTTTCATAACACCCATAAATATTTCATAACAAATAAATAAAGAATGCCGAGCTTGTTTGGAGGACAACTGTAGCGGCATGCGGTTCAGTGCTTTGGGACCTCAAGGGACCCCCCTTACCCTCAGTTTAAGCCCCCATTTCTTTTTAATCATGCACTTAGTGCATTGTGGGAAGTGTCGCTCTCCAGGTGAGTGGGGGAAGCCGAAGGTGATGTTTCTGAATGCTATTCTTTTTGCGCGCCTATTTTTAGAAAAGAGAAGAAGCAAGCAAGCATCCTTTGCTGTCTGTGTGCTCTTGGCAGCTCAGGCGAGAAGCCGTGTATTTTTCCCGCGCCCTTGAAAAGACAGGCGTCCTTTAGAAATGAGAACGTATCGTTGACGTTGCATCGCGTTTACTGCACAGTGTCATTTACGGCAGAGCATAATTTTCCTACGAATATGCATCAATTCACATAAACGAAAGTGCGGTGCAGAATTTTAGGCAGCACTCATTTTGCACTTTAAGTACTCGCACAGTGTTTCTTTAAAAGGCCACCAGATTCCAGAAATAAATCCTCAATGTAATACCCGCTTTCAATTCTTTATTTTAAGAGTGTTTTCTGGCCTTCCTTTATACAACACATTTTTTTTTCCTTCATGATTTTCCACCTGCAGCTGGTATTTCAAACAATGATGGGTTCAGACTTTGTCATAGAGAATGGGCATTGTTACTAGTTTGGATATGCGGTACATTTTTGGCAGACACCAGTTATTGTCCCATTGTTTGGTAACAGCATTGCTTCCAATGTTACCACAACCTCGAATTCCGCGACATTGTCTGCAGTAGAATGACCGACGAAGGTAAATCCGGAGAAAAAACAATATGGTGGGCAATGGGCTCCAAACTGGTGATAAACTCTGCCTTACCACCACTCGTGAACTGGCAGTAAACCTGCCAGATCAAGTGGTGGTAATGGTTAACGAGTTTCATGCTAATTCTGTAGAAATATCCTGGAATCACCACCACAATGGTTGTCTAGCCAATGAGTGAACAACTTCGTTTGGTGATAACCTTCTTGGAACAGAGCTGGAAAACGTCTAGATTTTAATTCGGACAGTTTTTTTTACAGTCAACTAGCATCCCCAGGAAATAGACCTGCAGAAGAAGCAGGAGAAAGGTAGTGAGAAGAGGGTGTCTTGGTCCCAACTCTCCCACCTCTTGTATGCCGTTAAATTGCAACATATGTGGTTGGTGCTGACAATCTCCTTTCTTATAATCCAAAATCAAGTAAGATTACTTTGTATGCAGTCACTTTTAGACCCCTCCCCGCGTTGTGGCACCCACAGTCAGCCTATTAACAAATAAAATATTACACTTTGGGGCTGATCGTCCAAACCCTGCGAGTTAATATATGAAGCAGAATGTACACGTCATGGTGCAAAGTGCTGGCAAAATATGGCGTGGCCGGTATTCCAAGAGTTGAACTGCCTTGTTTTCATTGCATATATTTCAGTGCATGCTCAGTACTGAGTTATATAAACTCATGCAGCCCACATGGCTCAATAAACTGGGACCTCTTAATGTCAGCAGACCTACTGCCATTCACTCTCGTGGGTGGCAGGAGAGAATTGCTTCAGATGAAAAAAAATCGAGACCCTTGGCCTCAAATGCTACTTCTCTAGCTATGTCTTTGGCCCTAGATCTAGTGACCACAGCAATTATCTCTAGATCAGGAAGGTAATTTCCTAACAGACAGTCAATGGAAATCATGTCTTTCACAGCAATATAGCTCAGAGGTTCCCCTCTCCCCCAGCTAATCTCTTCTGTTGCCAGTAAGAATTGGATGAGACTGTCAAACCCCCTGACTAATGTGTCTGGTCTAGTAATTATCTGTCCTTCTTGGATCCACTGATGCCTGACAGTGGAGAAAGTAGAAGCTGTGTCACGCAGTGCAGGAGCTTTGTTGCGATTAATGAGGATGTGCACCAGGAAGATATAAGTATTTATGCCTCCAGTGGGAACCTAGTACATTTCCCACTCAGGGTCGCTAGGGAAGATTCCGTCACTTCCTGGCCCACTGGGAATTAATCTGCTACGAGGCACCTACTGCCTTTGTCCTTCCCCATTACGTCAGCAATGACTGAGGCCTGTTGGGGTCTAACCTTACAGTCTGGATTGCCCTCCCTGTGTGTCAGCCCAAACAGAAAGCAACATATGGTCACCAAAGATTCTGGTACTGAAGTGTTAGAGGAACCATCATCTTCGTTTTCTGTCTGTGCCAACAAACCATGTGGCCGAGTTGTCCCATTATGCCTTTTGGGAACTTTCGTGTCAGTAGGGTGAGAGACCTTTCCATACTCTCCTTTGGTTTACTAGTATGAGATACATTCTCTTTGGTTGTGGATGCATTCACCGGAGGCGTCTTCTGGATGTGATTAGTCACATACCTGTCAGCAGGCTTTGCAGGTTTTTCCAGGGTCCATGATATTCTAGTCGACCGAATGCAGATTTTCTTAAGGACATCCTCTCACTAGAAGTCTGTTTTGAGGGCCTCCCTCTGCTCCTTAAGTTTCAACTTGCACACCATCTCTCTGTTTCCTGCTCTCATTACTTTTAATCTACTCTTCTAAGAAAAACCTACTTTCCTCTAGAAATAGCTTTCTCTTAGCCAGCTCTACTTCACTAAGACTACTCTGTGACCTGGCAGTGATCTGGGAACTAACTGAAGCTCTAGATTTCAATGAACCCTATGGCCTCTTGGTAACCACACTACCTGTCTTCAAGAAGAATGCCAAGAACCACTTTTGCTATCCCTGCTCCCTCCATCATCACACCCTCCATTGGAATGGGTGACTGGGTTGTGGTCTTAGATCCCCACTGGCTGCCTAGTTCTTCTCTGCCACCCTTGTTTCAACAAAAGCTTGGATGCTCTTAAGCCTTTCAGATTTATTAACCATAATACCCTATGGTTGTCCCCTTTCCAGACAATGCATGGGCGGGCACTTTATTTGATTCCCTGCAAGGAGGTCCTGTGCAATTTCATTGTGAAAAATCAAAACATACCTAGCAGTGTTTCTAACGTTCAATGAATAGTCTTTTCTTTTGGATGATTAAGCTGTATATGTAGTATGTGTAAAATCCCACCACTGCTGATCAGTGTTATAACATGCCTACTGCTCTGCAGAAATATGGGATGAGTAGTGGTTAAACCACACACTTGCACCACACCTCTACTAAACCACAGCTATCCCAATCATAAAGTTGATACAAGCAAAACCCAACAGGCATAACTTCTTTGGTACAGCAGGCTATATTTCCAGGACGGGTTGGAGCAGTTAACATTAATAACTCAAACAGTGTTAATACAATATTTAAAGAATAAAAGAATGTACAGTCAAGGTTCTACAAAAAAGGGAAATAAATGAAAAAATCAAATGCAGACAACTAATTTCAAACACTAAACACATACCTTCTACCACAAACAAAGTGAAGATAGAGTTTAATAAGGTCATTCTATGTTGATGAGCAGGGATATTCTGGCAAGAGATTTTAGTAGCGGAGACAATTGTTCAATAATCTGTCTTTGTAAGACATAAAAGGGGGCTTAAAAGTCAACATGGTTATTCAAAGTAGACAAGGGGACAAGACAGATTCAAAATGCCGTAGCTGTTGTCTTGGGAACTCAACAATATTGAGTAAGGTTTCTAGGCATTTTCACTGTGGTCGATCTGGTGTTGAGATGTTCAAGTCATGCCCTTCCAATGGCAAGTCTCAGTTGAGTTGGTGTGAATTCCAGGGTCATGCTGGATGTAGCCAGCTTTCAAGATGTTCAAGTCAATGGTTTACAAGAGGTCAAACAGCAGTAGAGTTGGGGATGAGATGGGTGAGCCGATTGCTTCTACCAGGTCAGGTCAGTGTTCAAGTAAATTGCTTCTACAGATCCAAGCCAGTGATCAGGTTGAGTTGGGGTTGGTCCACTTGAACCCGTTGAATTGGTGTCTGTAGAGCTCAGATTTCAGCAAGTGATTTGAAGATATTTAGAGTGCCAAAAGCAGCACTATGGGTCAATTGTTTCTCCAAGTGCATCAAGTGTGGACGAGCTGGCGTGCAGATTTCTCAAGGCAATGAAACCATGTCCCAGCTGCTTCTGGACTTCTAGGTGTCTGTGAATCCCATCCCTATAATGATCAGGCTCCTGATTCCAGTGCGCAGGCAGTAGGGAGGCCTTGGTCCGCACCAGCTCATCCCAACTGTTTCCTGGTGGTGATGGTTAGAGAGCAGAACTTGGCTCTGCCTTGGATGCTTTCTGGCTTCATCACTCTGGCAGATGACCTTTGAAATATACATTTTGAATAGAATGTATTCCCAACAGAGGTCCTGTGCATCCATCTTAATTCCCTGAGAAGCCAAAGATGAATCAACTAAGAAGCATATTCCCTCTGCTTCTACAGGCAGCATTTCACAGGGGATTGGTCCAATGCAAACCTGTTTTAAAAGGTCCAATCCTGGCTGTTGTAACACCTTTCCTTTGCCTTCTAACATCATACTCCAAGTGCTGTGTACCGCATGAAATGAGCGAAAAAAGCAAGTTGTATTGATCCCTAGCAGAAACCAAAATGGTGGAACCCATCTACTTGCCGCCTCTTCCCTCTGAGCTTCTCTACCTCCTCCCAATCCAATGTATACCAATTTCAAAGGTACTCCAATGGTCAGCAATCTGGTGTTGCAATACATTTCATTATATATCTGTAATTTGAAAAGCCCCAACGCCAAGGCAGCCACACATGCCTGATACATTCATATTGACTTTGACAGAGATGCATTTCAACATATGTTGTCTAAACAAATGACTTTGACGCCTTCCCTTTTCATGCACAGATGGAAATATGAAGGACCAGAGAACACTTCTGTACCTTTCATAATGGATGCAAAGGGACTGGCAGGGCCACAGAGCATGCCACAAAAGCTTGGTGCATCAAAACAATACAGTTTATTATATGCAACAAGTACAGTTAGAGATGGACTGTGTAGGGAGTTTGTTCTCAAACAAGTACATTTTTAAAAACTATTTGTCAAAACAATAGGTTGGCCTCTGCCACAAAAAGGAAATACAGACGTTTTATCTGGTATTCCCTTGCTTTGTTAATCAAATACAGTAATAGAGGGAGCAAGAACTCAAAAGAAAACAGAACCGATTGTTGAACAAGAGAAGTGTATTTTGAAAATAGCAAATTTCACACTGCAAATGAAATGCAACAATTCAAAACATGCACAGTAATTTGACTGCAATCATGATAAGCGTTTTGTAGATGGCCAAATCTGAAGTGGCTTTTGTAAAAAAGGCATACACCCAAGCTTAAGTAAATGAAAACCAGACAGTCACAAACACTTAATTGAGAAAAGCTGATAGCCAAATAATGTATTATGAATAACACTGTCATCTTGTCTCTTTGATACCAACAGGACCATCAGTGTCTTTCATTTACATGAACGACCTTTCATTCATTCATTCTTTTTTTTGGTGTATGCTATAAAAGGTACAAACAGCACAATACAATCAACTTCTTAAGAGCAATTGTTAATCACCAAACGTTAAAAGGAAAATTGCTATGAAACAATAATGATGTACATATAATGTAAGAATCCACACATTGGAGATGATGGTCTTCACAATCACCAAAGTAGTGCTAGGGTATACCTTTCATCAACTCACAGGTGCAAACCACACCCCTACAGGAAGTCCCGCCCTTCTGGAAGGTCTGTGCTAGCAGAAATCCCACCCTATGGAATGTCCCGGTGTGGAACTGACGTCATACAGGGGTGTTCCAGAAGTGCTGCCCTAGGAAAGGACCATGACCAGAAGTGAGCTATGATTTTGGGGCTAGGCATATAGCAGCAGGGGGTGTGATGTCACGGCAGTGTCCCAGAACTTCCCCCTAACTCCTACCCTACTAATGACCTCATGGGGTAGCCCGGAAGTTATGTGGGGGTTGGAAGGCCCAAGCATGATGGGGGCAAAGGTGTTGTAACCGGAAGGTCCAACTTTAGGTTGTGGGTGAAGGGTGTGACTGGTAGTAATTTGTGTGAAGAAAAGGCGGGAAAGCCCTAGTGGGGTGTGTTGGAAACTCGCCAGGTCGGTGCAAGACCCAGGAAGTAGAGGTAAGGCACAGGGTGCTGAGCGATGATACAGGTATTAACTTGTGATGTTAGGGGGCAGTCCGGGAGGCACTGTGGGGATGATGTTGTTATGACCCCTCACATAGGGATGGAGTGAGGTGTATATATAGAGAAGGAGCTCTGGAGAGAGGTATACAGCGCTCCTGGAAACTAACTGTACTATTTACATAATGTTAGCAATGCACTGAATCATGAAGCGTTACAGCTACTACTCTAAGAATACCTTAGGGAATGATGATTGTAACACTACTGAGAAGTATGATCGTCCGAGAAGCCCAACAACAACAATGTCTGTAGATGATGAGGAATTGTGATGCCCCGCGGTAGTGGGATGGAATATGAAGATGAGTTTAGCCAGGGTGTTTTTCTAATGAATCTTGGTGATATGTCACCTCCTGATTCCCACCCTTTCAAAGCTGCTGGTGAATGCTGTGATGTTGTGGAGGCAAGTATAATGGATGCAGACTACACAGAGGCAGATCTGAAGGCTATGGATGAATCTATGAAGACTCTTGAAGAGCCCTTGTATGCGGACCTGGGTGTTCAGGATGAGCTGTTTCCAGAGGCGGCAATGACACCCGAGTTGGAAACAAGTTCAACTGAAGATAGGTTGTTTATGGATGAAGAGGGTATTGTGGAGGCCGGAGTGTTTATGGATGCCGCTAATGCTATGGAAGCGGAAGCTGAGGGGCCATCCCTGTGCAATCTGGTATGTAGGAAAGTGTGTGTTTGTGTGAACTATGTGTAAAAAATATATATTGAAAAGTTAAACTTCTTTCTTTTTTGAATTGCAGAAAATGGCAGATAAGGTTAGCGGTGCTGAAAGTCAGCGGTCTTCATTCAATACTGTCAATTTTTACTGTGTGTGCTGTTAAAAAATGATCGAAAGTCCGGCAACCCAAGCCAGTTACAAGTGTAAGAAGTGTATCTCCTTAAAATGCTCTGAAAGTTCTGATGAAGAAGAAGAGGAAACCATGACCTTTTTGGAATCCTCAACTGTTCAGGCTTTTGCGGCCTGTGTAGTGAAAATATGTTTGAAGCGTGATTATTACTGATGGTGCTATGGGCATAATTGTGATGACCCCAACAGGTTTCTCACAACTGTTTACTTCTGAATTATCACGCTAGAGCAATACAGCAGATATGTATTTCTTTTTATTCATCTAAAGCTTTTCAGTTGCTTAAAGTTTTCTATAAAGCTATGAGCATGCGTATACATGCTAGTTTGGAGAGTGCTTTATCAAAAGCATTTATCGAAATATACCATTGCCGCTATCCACAGAAAAAAATTAAATCTTTTCAAATGGCTGGTCCCGTACTTTTTAGAAACAGGATAGCCCGGTTAATGGAAAAAGATTTTTGTGACATATACACTTATGGCAAGATCCTCAAGCCTTGTGTAGCACACCGGAAACTGTTTTAAAGAGAAAAGAAATACAAAGAGTTGGTTCCTTATATGTGTATATTTGATTTTACGATAACATTTCTTCAGAAGGTCCAGCAAAGAGTGTGGATCGTAAACTGAAATCTGGATGTGTATGTGTGGAAAAACTGTTGTACGCTTTGCTGAAAGAGCGGATATCAGAAATCGCCCCAGATACCTTGAAATATCTACAGATACCTACACCCCGACCCGATCCATTTAATAAAAGTGTATAGGTAACATATGTACCAACACCTGGCTACCAGTATTGGATGAATACTGGCATCTGTACAAATATGATATGGGTTCTCTGTACCTACACCTTAGAGCGGCATTACAACAGCTTCTGGAGCAATTGTATGAACATTACTTTAGCATTAAAAGATACGTTTTACAGGGCTGCGAATTGTATGAACTTTTAAATGCTTCAAGTCTTTTATGCATACAGAGTTATATGCGGGGAGAGCAGTGAATTTGTATAATGCTGCAGAAAAATATCACAAATTGTAACGTTGTGTCAGACCCTGTATGTATAATAGTTGTAATAAAATCGTATTTCTCCCATTATGCCTCTGTTTATTTTCTGAAGTGCTTCAGCGGTGAACAGCTCTTATTGAAGCATGCACAAAAGCTATTATGATGAAAGTGGAATTGGCAGTTATGGGGGCATTGAGGCTATTTATAAAAAATGACAACATGACAAGCAACCCGTCACATGCGGAGTTGTTAAGGAATGGTTATCTGGTCAAGAGGTATATAGCCTTCATAACAATGCTAGAAAATGTTTTAAAAGAAGAACAACCGTGGTAGCTCATAGAGGCCAGCAGTGCCAAGCTGATTTATTGGATATGCGCCCCTATGAAAAGCAGAATGATGGGGTGTGGTACATCCTGGTGGTTATTGATATTTTATCAAAATATGCTTTTGCCGAGGTTTTGAGTGATAAGATAGGATCAAGAGTGATGGCTGCTTTCAAACATGTTTTCAGCAAAAGACAGGTGCCTGTAAAATTACAAATGGATGCCGGCAAGGAATTCTTAAATAGGTCCCTCCAAAACCTTCTAAAACAACATAATGTGCATCATTTTATAACATACACTGAGGTTAAGGCTGCTATCGTTGAATGCGTTAATAGCTTAAAGGTGTCTTTACAAAGGGGCATCAGCAATCCTTTACCAATGGCATTTGTATAGTGTCCAAAGTGTCTGCTAAAGAGGGTGTCTACATTTACCAGCTAGTTGATTGAGATGGCGATGGTGGGAGCAGTCATTGTTACACCGAAGAGTTACAGAAGGTCACAAATGAACCCCAGCATTTTTATAGGGTTGAGAAAATTCTTCAGAGTAAAGGTAAAGGAATTTAGAAACAAAGTCTGGTAAAATGGGCAGGGTGGTCTGAGAAATTTAACAGTTGGGTCAGTGCTTCATCTCTAAAGGATCTAGAAAGCAAAGGTGCTCCCTGAGAAGATGGAAAGCAGCTTCTTGTATATCACCTTGCCCAGTAATGCTTCTTTAGATACATTCCTTAACAACGAAATATCAAATTATTGTGTTAAAATGGCCAAACCCGTTGATTTACAAGGATTGTGGGAAGGAGGTCTAATGGAGATTCAATACCCCCATACATGGATGGAAGAGAGGCCAAATTTAAGCATGAAGGTCTTATTGAACTGTTACATGCCGGCTTTCCTCCTGGATTTTATGGCAGTATACAATCCTTGCTAGAGGCTATCAACAAGGCTCTCGCAAACATTGAACGCTATTCGGATATACAGTTTTTTCTGGATAAGGCGCAGAGAAAAGTATTTCTAAAATCGACTGATCTTACCACCGAGTTTATATGTACTTGGAAACTTTTTAGGGTTTTGGGAACCGTTCAACATGTAAAAAGTACTACAGTTTTGGAGAGAACACATGCTGATATTGATGGGGGTTTTACAGTCTCATGATCTACAGTGATATAGTAGAATTTCAAAGGGTCGGTGACTCCTATGCTCCCCTATTGAGAACAGCCCAGGTGAAAATAATGGCATTATTAATATACAATATATTAAGCCTGATTATAAGAGTCATTTTGACATCATCAATAGGCAGATAAGGAATGATCAGGGGTAGCTGGTCTTATTTAAATACAGGAAGGTCCTAGTGAAACTACACCTCTGTCCTAGGAGAGAAAAACACTATTAAAACATGGTATTCATAAGGAACTGTGGGGAGCTGTACGTTTATAGGGATTATTACCGTTGTCAAGCCGGATATGGGGATCAACCTTACTTTCAAAAGTGCACCCGTTATGTATGGAGCGGGTTTAGGAAGTATTTTTAGAAGTCTCTTTCGAAAGGCTATGCCATTTCTACGAAAATTCCCAAGCCACCACATATACAGAGACGCAATACTGGACTATGTGAAGGATATAGCCCCGTCATACATTATAATAGAACACCTGTGCAACATCCTGAAGCCATCCTGAAGCCATCACGTGTGGACGGCACTCATGTTACTTTGTATCTAACATGTCTGAGAAACACTCTCTGATGCAGGTTATGCAGACCTATTCACCGGACCGTCATCAAAATGATCTCATGATTACTGCTTTTGTGAAGATAAACAGCTTTCGCAGACCCCATGTAAAGGTTTTTGATTATTGGCAAAAATGTACCCTTGTTACTAAACCTTAAAACTGTGTACACGTATTAACACATTTTTGTGAATTTAAACAAAAAGTCATTTTTTGGTCTTATTTTTCATTTCTTTCATATTTTAAAAGCATGCAAGCTAGACATGATTGAAATGATTAGACTTAACACATTTGTAAGTATAAATAATAATGTTTTTATTGTAATCATAGCCCTTTCTTTTACAGAATGGAAAGCTAATCTTATAAAAAATCATATACATTTACATACATATTTTACAATAGTTGAAGAATTTGTTAAAGAAAAAACAGGTTACACGTTAAACCATGAGGAGCGTTTGATGGATTTATTTATTTTTCTTTTTTTATTGACATTTCTAGAGATTCAACATCAGTTGTTAGGGGTTTAACCTCAGAGTCTTTTAAAGATTCCAGCAGTTCACAATGTCCCATATTTCCAACTAAGGTGGCGGGCAGGTTTACTTCGGCTGCTGCTTGCATAAACAGCTCTCACCCTCAAGGTTTTGTGTGTCTTCCAAAAGCCTGAGGGTTGGTAATGCTGTGAACTAAATTGTGAACATTTGATGTTTTAACAGCCGTTCCTTTATAAACAAATTCCCCCTTTTTGTTCCATGTTGTCACATTCTTTTCACTCCCCATTTTGTTCAGCAAAAGTTCCTCATTTTTCCAATAACAGGGGTTAATGGTGTCCAGTACTTCCATCACAATGGGATCTGTGCCAGGGGTAGATATGGGGGGTTTAGCGCTAGTTGCAGGGTCTTCGGGGGGCATGTACAATGTCAGTTTATTCTTCTCATTTCCTGCCTGTCTGAAGTATGTTAAGTGTTTTTGTAGAATAGTTGAATAGCGGCCAACCTTGTCATAGGCTGATAAATCATTCCGTTTTAGGACCTCTTGCATTTCAGAGTCAAGCCTTAAAGTGGCTGATTTTCAAATATCTGGTTCTTCCCGGTTTGGAGTACTTAAACCCTCCAGCTGGCGTTTGTCAGCCAAATCACATCTTTTGGCTGTGCTCCATTAACAACCCCCTAAAAGCCTAGTGATCAGAGACAATGCAAAATCTAGTAGCGCGCCTATGAAGCACCAGATTGTTTTACAAGTTTTCTTTTGGTTTTTATGGATGCCCTCTTGTTACCCAGTTTCTTAAGGCAGTGTTTTTTTCTATTTTAAGACTCCAAGCTGCCGGGTTGAAAACGGTATGTTACCCATTATGGTGTTAAAAGCAATCTCCGCTATAGCCGATACTAGATCATCAGAGGCTGATCACAAAATGGCCTTTTGTTGTTGGGGTGGTGCTGTTACTAGTATTTTAAGAAGAGCAAAGTTCCTACGTATACAGGCCACCATGGTAGCTGGTCATCGACGCTAATGAGGAATTATTGTTTTTCACCTGGGTTTTCTAGACGTCTTTTGTACGTAAACCACCGGTATATCAGGAGGAAAAAGACCAGCACTCAATCTGTAGTCTTCTAAAGTGTTTATTTTTAGATCCACCAGGAGGTAACCATAAGGTTTCAAAGTAGCCTCTTCAAAAGCCTCCACAAACCGGGTGTTACCAGGGTACATTTGTCTCTCTAGGACTGTTAGTTAATGTTTATTTCTAGGGTTCTTAACCAGCACTATATAACTGGCATTTAATGTTATTATACGGTTGCCCTTTCCGCGGTAGAATACATTTTTAACAATGTAACAAATGCTGAGGTTGCGATAGTGGTAATACTGTGTGAGTGCTTTTTCCAGTTCCGAGCTATAACCGTCCTACATCATAACATCAATTACGATAATCATATTAACAAGGTTTGGTGGTAGCAGACAGTCGCCATTCAGAGAATCTGGTAATCCTTCCACAAACTTCAGGTGTGTGATTTTATAGGACATTTCCTTATACAACGGCTGCCAGCAAGAAAAAATGACATTAGCAAGGCATGGCGGACATAATCGTGTGGGCATTTTCTAAGAGCTGTTTAATAAAATAGCTTTTACCACAGCTGGAAGGACATGCTAACACGCATGACAAAGGGTGTTGTAACCGTGTATCCATCGTGCACGATGTTCCCTTTTCAATAACCATAAGGTAATGTCTTGTAATGTTCGTTGAGCACACGCTTATCAAATACTACCCTTAATGTTTTTTGCAGCGTTTGACTACTACTCTCCCATTGTTTTTTTAGGGGAACTATTGAAGGTTGATGGATCGTGATATTTCTGGTTATGTTTTTTAAAGAATACTCCTGCACTAGCTCCTTTAAGCTGTCAAAATTGATTTCTATACTGTTGCTAACATTTAAAGTGATACCCTTTATTTTCATACAGACAGCACTGTTGGATGTCCGATATGAATAGGTTTTGGGCCCTGCAGTAACAGATTCTACAATGTGTTCACCCAGAGCTAGTTCACTTGTTAAATTACCCAGATAATTCCCCAGGGGTGGGTTCTCCTGATTGGGAGAGCTGACAAAAATAACAGAGTCACTATCGTGGTACAAACAACATTCTTGGAGGGCTTCCATTACTTTATACAGCTCCAAATGAGCATGGACTGTTGTAAACCATGCAATAAAAATGTTTATGTTGTTGGAGCATGATGGGTACTCTTTAGCATACTTCCAACAAAGACATGCTGTTTCCTCATCTATAAACTGTACGCTTAAAATGTCATAGCCCATGTCAAAAAGATAAGCAGTCAGCTCTTCGGGGTTAGTTATAATTGTTGTGTTTGGAAGGTTGGTTCTTTGCGCAAATTTACCCCACAAGGAATTCAAACACAGTTTAGCTAACTGACGTCTAGAGGGGTTGTTTTCAATGAAATCAGGTCTTAACTGTATCCCCTTGTGTTTGTAATACTCGTCTATATACCGTTGCCAGGATGCAGCATCCTTGCAAATATCGGGATATCCCAACGCTCCTTGTTTGTCTCGAAGAAAATCACACATTTATTTCATAAACAGCTCTACTGTAGCCTTTCCAAAGTGCCATATTTCATAAATCCTGCCCAACTGGTATCCTTTCTGCAAGGCCACTTGTAGCTCAACTGTGCACCAGGTACCAGTAATAGATTTCTCCTCATCACTGCGTGTGAATTTTTCTATTTTTTTTTTGTTGTGGCACGGGTCATAAATAGCGGAAACATTAATTTTCAAGAAACTCTCTGAGGGAGCACTGGAAAATAAAGTTTCTTAGGTGGGTACACCTGACATTTCATCAGACCAAAATATTGTTTAACATCCCCAAAATCTTCATAGATGATTTGGGGTGCCCTAATGGGTATGTTTTTGAATTTTTAACAAAGGGGTAAAGACTGGTAAAGTCATAGTAATGTATCTTTTCAACAGGGGATGTCCTGTGGCAAAGTTTAACACCATTAGTCCTCCCCCCAAAAAGAATATCACACTGTTCTAGGGGTTCTGGTAGATTTGTTTGTTTGAGAAAACTGTTTAGACCATCATCATTTTTTAGCATATCTGTCCATTCATGCTCCCAAATGGTAATAACGCGCAAACCACAGTTTTCAAGAAAATTCTTCTATGTAGATGGTCATAAGTACAGGCCGTCAGGGTGTTATAGTCATCTTCCTTATAGCAGCAGAAGGACCCATGAAATAAACAACCATTAAATTTGTAGGCCAAATCTTCCCCATTGAAAGAAGCATAACCATCTAAAAAATAGGACCCATCCTTTTTTTTCCCTCCACGAAGGGCGTGTTGTATAGGTATACCGTTCTGATTGAACACATACTTCAACCACTTTATGGAAGGTGTGGAAAAGCATTTTTGTTTCCCATGGTACAAGCCTGTTGGCACTCAGGCTTTTGTTTCAGGCTCTAGAAACAGTTGCTTGTATATATGCATACACCAGCTAGCTAACATGATAAAAGTAAATGGATCTACATAAATCACATATTTTAACACCTCAGAATTACCTGGATTCAAAATGTGCTCCTTTCAAGTCAGCTCAATGATACCATTTCTAAAAATGTTACAGGCTGGTCTCAAAATATTGACATCTTCGTGACAATAGCTTTTTAGCTCCCTCTTAAAATCAAAAAAACATCTTTACGTGCCTCTGAGTACCATTTGAGAAATCCCTCTTTTTCTTCAGATATCATGAATTCTGAACCATAACACTCCACAGGGGGAATAGGTCCCACATAATTTTGAATCTGCTGGGTGTTAAATGTGGAAAATAACCTTTCGACCTTGAAATCTAAAAGCTTTAGGCAACTTACTTAACTTCATAGGCAAGAAATTCAAACTGTCAATAAAGCACATTTTAAAGTCTATTACCTCTAGAAGCTCTAGCTTTAGTTTTGCACCCTGCATTATCAGCTTGACGGCTACTCATACTCGTTCCTTAATCATTTCATGTATCAGAAAAAAAAGAATCATACCCTTGACTGTTGTGTGCCAGAAAGCTATACCCCCTAAATTTATGATCCAAACATTTGGTGATAAAAAGTTTAATGCATTCTGAACCCTCAAAGGACCAAGTTTCATCCCCAGCAAAATGTTGGGCATAAACATAGTTTGGAATATGGATGCTTGTCTCTTGAATATACTCTATAGCAAACACAATGTAATTCCCAGTGTTAGGCACATCTTTTGGAAGGGTCATGTAACACAAATGGTCCTCCAATGAAACAACTTCAATTTTACACCTAGGGCAAATCTTACCACAGTATTCCTGATTAGCATTTATAAAGTGACTGCATGAAACACAGTCGTTTTTTAAATAGAATTGTGCTAATCCCTGTGCGGCTGTCTCAATCTGTTTTTCAAGGAATTCTTTAGATCTGGCAAAGGTTTTACACTTGGGGCATTTAAACTTAGATTCTTTCATCACAACACACCCTACTCTTTGACACATGTGACAATGAAATCTACATTTGTGCGCCATGCGATTGTTGTATATAGGACAACAAAAAGGGCATGCATTTTGTGCCTCTAGAAAACCTTGTAGACTTAAAATACCATAATAATGTTTCTCATGATGTAGAATGTAGACAGTGTTTTTATTGGAGCTGTCACCCTGGGGAAAATATTTCCAAATCCGGTCTTCGTTATACAGAAATTTGATCGACACCCCAAAGTAATCTTCAAATAAACACACTTCATTAAAACCAACCATAACATTGGGTGGTATACCCAGAGGCTTGTGGACCTCTAAAGCCTTTGTTAGTATGTAACCATCCCTAACAGTTCTTGGCTCCAACAGGCCTACGATGCTGGTAGACATACATATATTTAAGGCCCCATAGTTAAAATCCAAAAGCCAACACTTCTTCTTAGCCACAACTATACTGTAGAGTGTTTTATTTAAAGGGCTGTACACGCCCCCCTCTCTGGATCTAACAATCAGAGTTACAATCCTTAAGGGTTCAGTTACAAGAAGCTCTGCCTTACTTTGTAACAGGCGACCAATATTTTCTAAAAACTCTACAACATCAAACACTTAGCGATAGGAGTTGTCTAAGCATATCTGGACAAACAGGGTAATTCATAGAATTCAGCACAAGTGGCGCATGCGGCTGGCACACAGTGTGTGCGTGCGACTTTCTGCGCCTGCCGCGTGCGCTAAAATCCATTTCCGCGCACATGGTATTCATGGATTTTAGCTACCAAAGCCAGCCATGGCGCACAGTGGTGCAGCGACCCTGCGGCAGCGCCAGTTACGCCCCCAAGAACACCCCTTGCGCAAGGAAAAGCCATCAAAATCCCCAATCCAGCGCAAAGAGCTGTGCTAACCCTGTACCAGTATACAGGGCCTCACACAGCACACGGCAAGCAGGGAACTTGTATTTTTGGGGCGCACGGAAAGATTCACACGCGATTGGCCCTGTGCGAGTGGGCTACGTGTATAACTGGTGTGCACGGGAAGTTACACACACGATAGGCCCTGTGCTAGTGGGGTGCGTGTATTCCTGGGGTGCGCGGGAGGTTTCAGATGCGTTCGGAGCGGGGTACGTGTAAATCGGGGGTGCACGGGAAGTTTCACACGTGATTGGCCCTGTGCGAGTGGGGTACGTGTATTCCTGGGGTGCGTGGGAAGTCACACACACGATCGGAGCGGGGTACGTGTAAATCGGGGGTGCGCAGGAAGTTTCACACGTGATTGGCCCTGTGCGAGTGGGGTACGTTGATTACTGGGGTTCGCGGGAAGTTATACATGCGATTGGACCTGTGCGACTGGGATGCGTGTATTCCTGGGGTGCGCGGGAGGGTTCACACGCGATTGGAGCGGGGTATGTGTAAATCGGGGGTGCATGGGAAGTTTCACATGCGATTGGCCCTGTGCAAGTGGGGTACGTGTATTCCTCGGGTGTGCGGGAAGTCACACACGCGATTGGAGCAGGGTACGTGTAAATTGGGGGTGTGCGGGATGTTTCACACGCGATTGGCCCTGTGCGAGTGAGGTACGTGGATTACTGGGGTTTGCGGGAAGTTACACATGCGATAGGCCCTGTGCGAGTGGGGTACGTGTATTCCTGGGGTGCGTGGGAGGTTTCACACACGATCAGAGTGGGGTTCGTGTAAATCAGGGGTGCGCGGGAAGTTCCACACGTGATTGGCCCTGTGCGAGTGGGGTACATGTATAACTGGGGTGTGCGGAAAGTTACACACACGATTGGCCCTGTGCGAGTGGGGTACGTGTATTCCTGGGGTGCGTGGGAGTTTCACATGCGATCGGAGCAGGGTACGTGTAATTCGGGGGTGCGTGGTAAGTTTCACACACGATTTTGCTGTCAGCGCGGGGTACGTGAATTTCGGGGGTGCGCGGGGAGTCCTACCTGTGAATTGGCAGTGTGGGTCCTCCCAGGTGTTCCCTCTACACCCTCCACGGCCCCTGCAGGCAGCCCACACCACAGGGGACTACCATGCACCCCTGGTCATGTCCCGCAGGCAGCCCATCCACCATGGGCATGCCCCCCAGCCAAGCCACATGTCACCTTGCACTACTGATCACCAACTCATGTCCCCCAGCACCCCCACCCCCCAGCAGTCAGGGGCACCTACCAGCAGGCCCCCACTCATGTCCTCCAGCACCCCCACCCCCCAGCAGTCAGGGGCACCTGCCAGCAGGCCCCCACTCATGTCCCACTCATGTCCCCCTGCACCTCCACCCCCATCAGTCAGCGGCAGCTGCCAGCAGGCCCCCACTCATGTCCCCCAGCACCCCCACCCCCCAGAAGTCAGGGGCACCTGCCAGCAGGCCCCCACTCATGTCCCCCAGCACCCCTACCCCCCAGCAGTCAGGGGCACCTGCCAGCAGGCCCCCACTCATGTCCCACTCATGTCCCCCAGCACCCCCATCCCCCAGCAGCCAGGGACACCTGCCAGCAGGCCCTCACTCATGTCCCCCAGCACCCCTACCCCCCAGCAGTCAGGGGCACCTGCCAGTAGGCCCCCACTCATGTCCCCCAGCGCCCCCACCCCCCAGCAGTCAGTGCCACCTGCCAGCAGGCCCCCACTCATGTCCCCCACTCATGTCCACAAGCACCCCCAACCCCCAGCAGTCAGGGGCACCTGCCAGCAGGCCCCCACTCATGTCCCCATGCCCTCACGTCATGATGATCCTCAATCATGGGCCTAATGGCCAGCCACATCACACCCCATGCCACCCCAGCCCAAAGACCCAACCAAGTATTGCATCCACCCACATAGAAATGCCCATTACATGATACAACCCGAATGGCAAGTATGTAAATGAATACATGTCCGACACAGACACACAATGGGTGCAAGTGAATGTGAAAACCCACATCATGACATTCATGAAATCAATGAGAGAATACCACACACCGAAGTATGAAACAAAAATGTATTGAATCCAAAATGAATGTAATGAAAAGAAAACACACAATAATGTGAAGAAGAAATAAAACGCAGCATGTCCAGAAAATAATGAAAAATATGAAATCAGAATCCAAAGAAATCCAAATGAAAATGTGTCCAAAGTCTCAGTCCAACAAAGCAAATCCAAGGGAAAAAAATAAGTGAAATCCATTGCTCCATGGTGAAATAAAAAGAAAAAAAAGAAAATCCAATGTTCAACTATATACAAATCACCAATCCAGGCTCCATGAGCCCAACAAATGAAATGAAACCTACAAAAAAGACTACCTAATAAAGAACTGTATACAAAAACGTGGTGCATTGTCCAATCGCCCCAAAATAAACAAAAACTGAAAGGAAACCTAACACTATCTAACTATTTACAATGGAAGCGGGCTAATCCGACGGCTCACTTATTGATGTCCCGGGCCAGGGCATCATCGAACTCCCGCTCAATGTCCTGGAGGCGGTCCTCTTCCATGGCCCCGAGGGTTCGCAGGGACGACAACATGTTCACCTCCAACTCCCTGCGAATTGCCTCCAGGCACTCGGCCCACCTCAGGGCCCTCCACATGGAGTTCTCCGCCCTGACCATTGTGAGCCATGCCTCTTCCGCCCGTTGCCGCTGCGCATCTATGGCGTGGCCCAACTGCTGCCACACGGAAGACACTTGAAATCTGGGGTCCTCCTGCCCTATGGCCGATGCCTGCCCCTCCGATGTTGAAGGCCCCAAGCCATCATTGCTCCGACCATGTTGCTGCTGCTGTGCCTGCGCCCTGGCTCTTGCTGCCTGCACTTCCTCCGCCGGCTGGGGTGCAGTTGTCGTGGTGGCCACACCTGCTGGACGTCCGACTCCCGACTGTGGCAGGGATGTGTCCTCCACCAGTTGGCCGCTGGGTCAGGGATAGCTCCACAGGGTACCCAGGTGATGAGTGGGAAGATGGCATGGAGGATGACTGGCACATAGGGGTTTCAGGTGAGGAGGGGGGTTGCAAGAAGGTCCAGCACACTGAGGAATCCAGCACCGGTGACCCGTCCCAGTAGGTCAACGTGGTCAAAGAGGCATGCGAGCTGACGTGCAGTCTCTCCACGAAAAGACTGCAGGTCACCTCGCATGCCCCATTGACGCAACGCTATCCCACTCAGGATAGGCTCAACACAAGCCCGGATAGCCACATCTGCAGGGAGAGGAAGGCCAGTTGTTGTGCGCTCATCCCCTCCCTGAAAACGGGTCTGGACGTAGGCATCCCTGCTGGTGCCAGATGATGCAGTGACAGGATCAGGGAAAGGATTACAGTGCAGGTACAGGAGGCAGCCTGTGCTGCCTCCTGTACCTGCACTGCACCACTAGCACCAGTGGAATCACCACCTCCAGACCCTGTGGGTGTCCCTTCCACGGCCTCCTCCTCCACCAAACCCCCCACCAACCTGGATGACTCTGTGCCATCTTCCTCCGTTGGACCCTGTGGGGTCTCAGCTGCCCCTTCTGCTGCCGAGGAGTCCACCTCCGACATCTGCCTCTTGGACCTACCCTCGGCAGCTGCGGCCTGGGACGCAGTACCAGACTCCTCACTCTCTGATGAGATGACAATCTGGGAGGGGAGCCGAGCCTTGCGTCTCTGGCTGGTGGTGCGATCCCTGCCACTGTGCTCCACAGCAACCTCTCCGCCCTCTTCATCAGCTGACGCTGCAGACAGAGAGAGATAAAACACAGACATCAGGGCACTGTACAATGGACTGATACACACATGACAGTTGCACATGATTGGCAGTGTCACACTTCAGACATGGCATCACACTCCACGACACACATGAGCATTTCCACAGCAATATTGCACCAGGCAGAAACATCCATACACATACAACAGCATGAACAGCTGAAGGTGAGCCTGACATCACATGAAACACAGGGAGTGCACTAGACACACACACACGCCACCACACTTACATGCATGTCTACATCTCCACCAACTGTCGCAGTGATGCGATCGCCATACATGTCACATCTGGCATTCAGCCTTCTACATATCAGTATCACATGCATCCATGTTGCATCACAGTTGCACATTTGTCAAACACACACACATGCACATGTACACAGTGCTGATACATGCAGAAGGAACCACCATCCATGTGTGACACCACAACCATGCCAACGTACATACACAGAAATTCAAACATGTGTGCTACCGCACCTGCATTTGCACAGCATGCTTACCAACACAAACACCATCGATGAGTCTCACACCTAAGAGGACTCACATGTGGCAGCCTCACGCCCCTGTTCATACACATCCCTACATGGCCCTACGAAAACACATGTGCAACCTGCACACTACTGGCACACCACCACAAGCACAGCATCCAATCAGTATGCATGTACACTTACTGCTCCACTCCAGACGGGTCTGCCTCTCAAGGACCTGGACGTGGAGCGCTGGGCATATGTGTTCCAGGACCCTCATCTGCTGGTCGGACAGGTGGCCCCGGCGCCCCTTGGCATCCGCTGCCTTCAAGAGGCGCCGAGCCTTGTTGAGGTTCCTGGACCTGAAGTCCTCCCAGCGCTTCTTGACATGGTGTAAGTCGCGGACTGCCACCCCCTCCGCGTTGATGGCAGTCACGATGTCCATCCAGATCCTGGTCCGTCCTTCATTGTCGGCACGCGAACTTTGAAAGAGGGCATCACACTGTCCCAGGACTTGCTCCACCTGGACACCAACTTCCCTGGCACTGAAGCTGGTGGCCCTCTCCCTCTCTGGCTGGGGGTTGCCAGTGGTGCCAGATGGTGTTGTGCCCGACATGGCAACCCCAGAGGCAGGAGTGGGTGGGCAACTGGGTCCTGGGGCTGGGCTGTGGAGCGATGGTATCCCAGTCGGGAGTCTTCGGTTCCAGCAGGGGTGGTCACAGCAAATGCACCCCTGGCTGACGTGCAGGCAGCAAATAGCAGGGCACGTGGGCAGCAGGCAGTCAGGCAGCAGCAGATGGCAGGTGGGAGCATGCTCGGGGTTCTGGGGGGCAGTAATTCGGGATTCTGGGCAGGAGCGTGGTGTTCCGTGTGTTGTTGCGTCGCCAGTTTGATACAGAGTGATTTGGCAAGTGAAAATCTTGCACGTCAGCGTGTAATTCGAGGAAAGGCCCTTTGCACATAAGTGCGTCAGCACACATACGCGGTTTCATTGGACCAAAGGCCCTTAGCGCGTAAGCGAATCTGTGACGTGACTTGCGCCGGCGTTTCCCTCGTGACGTGACAGCGCATGTGGAAAAACTGCACGTCCACGTGTGGATGCGTGTAATCCGAGGAAAGGGCCCACGCGCGTAAGTGACGTGACGCGCGCGGGCGTTTCCATCAACACGGGTGCATGTTCATCGTAGACGTCCAAAAACTGCACGTGGCGGGGGTGTTGCCAATGCGCACACGCACGTCTTTTTCACTTTCTTTTTCCAGGCAGACGGTGAGTCGCGCACGTATTTACCAACTGTGCTTGTCCCGTGGGTTGCGCACCCCTTCAGAGGTCATTGTAGGCTGCGTGTATTATGCGTACGCTTATTTTTGTGTTTCTGGGTGCCACAGCGTAGTGCGAGTTCATTTTTTAACGCACGTGGTCTACGAGGGGTTGCGTGCACGTTATTTCTTGATTTTGGGCTGCCTGTGCGTTGCATGACCCGTCATCTTCCCCCAGGGGTCACAGACAGCCTTGTTAGAGCACTAGGGTACGAATTCCATCTAGTACCCTACCCCTTTCACCCCCAATTGCCCAGGACAATAGTTTACTGCTACTCCCATACGCACAACAACATCAGTGCCATGGTTGGGAGGCGACCAAGCGGTAAGGGAGGCAAAGGTGGCCGACCTTCAAAAAGTGGGTGTGGTGGGCACGGTAGGGGACGTGGCTGGGATTTGCAGGGTGCCCCTAGACCCCCATGTGTGGAGGACCAATCAGGGACACCCATGCCCCCTCCATGGTTGAGGGAAACGTGGCTGACACCATCCCAGCTCAGCCCTTGTTGGACCAGCTCATTGTGGCACCTGACCTGGCACAGGATGACTCCCAGGCTGACTTCCAGGTCAGCAAGTCTAGGCCACGTGTGGCGGTGCAAGTTGGTGTCACCAAGCCACATGGATCTGGGGCAGCTATGTCATCTGCTGCCCCAAGTAGGCAGGGTGGGGAGGCTGCAGGGGCAGCTGCAGCTCCATCCACCACAGCTCTGAGTCTCCCAGCCAGGACAGTGTCGGTCCAGGTCCATCAAACTGATGTTCCCCCTGCCAACATCACACTTCTGCCAATGCCTTTAGCAAGGCCTATGGTCATTGTGCATTCGCACACTCCTACTACCCAGTCCACCAGTGCTTCTGCCCCTACTGACCAGAGCGGCGTAAGCCACTCAGGCTCTGCTCCTCCTTTGAAAAAGAGGAAGAAGGGTACTCTGGCACAACAGGCTGAGACCCCAGACACGGCTACACACTCTGGCACGTCAAGAAGCCTAGCTTTAATGACCCAGAACTTGGTGCACTTGTGACCTATGTGTCGGCACATAGCCACGAAATGTTGGTGACTGCAGGGTGCAAGACCACACCTGGTCAACGTAGGGCACACTGGCAGACCATCGTGGAGCGCATAAGTGCCCTTGGATTTGTGAGGCGCACAGCTGATTATTGCTACAAGGGGTGGAATGACCTGAAACGTAGAGCAAAGAACAAGCTGGCCTCAAATCATGCCGCTACTCTGGTGACTGGCGGTGGGTCTCCACAAGAGGACAACAAACTCACTGAACATGAGTATGTTGCTGGGACCTTTGTCACAAAGGAACAGATCTAAGGTGTGGGAGAACTACCTGATTACGAGGCATTGTTCGGTGAGTGCCCATGCGTGTGTGTGTAATCCATGTGTATGTTGTTTGGGTGACGGGTTCTGATTGAGTGCCAGGTGAGGGTGTGTACTCCTGAGTGTTATGGGTCACCCATTTGCTTCCTCCCATACATTCACGTGCCTTGGATTTGGGTATGACTGTATCCCTTCTGCCCACAGTTGCCAATTACGCCCAGATTAGTGCACTTTACCTTGAACTGTCATCTTGCAACTACATTGGTCAGATTTTGTAAGTGTTCATTCAGGCTGATTGTTTCCATTCTCCCATTTTTAGTACACATTATTCTGCCCTATTGCAACATATGTGATATGCTTCGGTCATTGTTTACAGCCCACACTGGGCCACTACTTTTACCTGGTTATGTTAATGATTACACCATTCAGGCCGATGGAGTATTGGGCTGCACAAATGTTTTATTACGGCCTGTTTGCATGTGGAAGATGACAGGTGTTTCCTGTAATGTTAAGGTGACCAACCATTGATCAGCCCACAATGACTGTGTTATTGGACACTGGATGTGTTTCAGTGTGTGGCACATGCATATTTTGCAACACTATTCAGCATCAATCTTCGCATCATGTCGATGTGACATGGATGTGTGACAGTACTCATTCACTGACATATTGCTGTAGTTTTGTAATTTACCGTGGCTATGCTACGTGACATCTGTGTGGTTGCATGTGTCATGTGTCATGTATGTGTATTGGACATGCCACTCACAGCCTGATGTGTGATGCCAGTGCTACCCAACATGCTGCAAATGTGTTGCATATCCATCTTGCTCTCCCCAGTGTCTGCCTTTTTGACTCCACTTCCAACTCTTTGACAGTGCATGCATGGCAGGGTTATAGTCATGTGGGACATGTGTAATTCATGTACTGGATCTCTGGCTTGTCACGTCCTACGTGTGTGCTATGGTGCTCATGCCTGTTTCCATTTGTTGTCTTTAATTTTTTTGCAGGTGATGACGCACTTGGTGCTGTTGAGGTTGAGGAGATGGTGCAGACCCAGGAGGAATCATAGGCACGACCGGGCACCAGTGGGGGACGTGGTGTGGTGGTGGGTGAAAACCCAATGCTACTACAGACCATACTGTCCAGGGGTGCCTCTGGGTTCACCTCCCCAGACCTCTATTCAGGTGCTGAGTTGGATGATGAGACTTATGTGCAGTCGCAGGTAATTGTTTCTGGCAGGGATTCTGTTCTGTCCAACCCACCTGGACCAAGGGTAGAACTCTCTATGGGGATGTCAGTGTTGGGTGGTCCGCCTTTGGCAGTTATGAATGCAGGGTCACACTCCACATCATCTGATCCTGTTCCTGGGCAAGCAGATCAGAGGGGGAATGCAGTCCTGCAGCCTCAGGCAGTGCCAGCACATCAAGGTGCATATCACCTTGCCCCAAACAGTTGTGGTGCCCGTTGACGCGGTGGCCGTGCACCACCAGGCAATACTGTATGGGAAAACTCCATGTACAGTTTGGCAACCCAACAGGCAGCATCAGTAGAAATGATGGCTTAGGCAATGGAGACGGTGGCCACTTCTATTATCCCCCCTGAAAGGCAGATGGAGCAACAACAGCAGGCAACAGACTCCATTTGCCAATCACACAGGGAAGACATGTCGGTGTCCAACAGGGACCGATGGGCGGCACCAATCCATATCAATAGAGTCCCAGGGCCACAGGGAAGCCCTGAGGGTAGAACTCCATAACCTCAGGCAGAGTATGTTTGAACTTGAGGCTTCCCGAAATGTTAGGGCAGAACAGCAGCTGCAGCAGCTCACACGTTCGCTCTCAGCTGAGCTGCATACAACACGTGAGGAGATCCGGGCATCACACGAAGCCATGCGTGCAGAAAAGCAGGCAACCCGTGATGTGCTGCATGGGGATCTCCGCACTTTAATCCTCCAGAATCAGACCTTCCAGACCCGCGCTTGGTTGCTGCCATGGAGGACCATACCAGGGCTTTACTTGGGCTGCCTCCCATAGTGCCACCGCCTCCTGATGCAGCAGCAGAGGATAAGCAGAGAGACAGCAGTTCTCCCACAATGGCATAGCCGTGCAGGCCATGAGCCCAAGGAGGTATTTTTTTTCTCGCAACATCCACGCAGGTGGGTGTTGGTGTGCACCCTGTCCTCGAACCTACTGGGTGGCCTCCCCCAGCCCCATGGCCCCCACATGGCCATTTTTGATTTTTTTTTTTTACAGTGAGTTGCCTTGTGTGGCTCCCGTGGGCATCCACTGTATTCCGGCTGGGCACATGCAGGCTTGTCCTGAGTTTGGGTTAGATGCTCAGGTTCGTGAGACACACACCCCTCCTGCTTCCCGTTTCCATGGGCTTGCAAAGGGTGTGACCAAGTGACAGTGAATTACACAGTGATGTTGGGCTCCCATGAGCTGTGTGGGCAGTCTGTAGTCAATACTGTGTAGACATCCCTAGTGGATATTGTTGTTGTATTGTACACTGCATGGTGTACTGATATGTGCTTGTGCATCCATGTCTTCCTCCTAATCTGCAGTTTCCTTCCTCATGTCTTCACAAGGCGGTCTACTTTGCAGATGCAGTTCATGTTGTATGCAGTAAACAGAGACATTTGCATGGCAGCAACACTCTACAGTTGTAAGGGGCCGATGTGCTGGCGTATTCAGGTTGTAAGACTACCACTACTTGAACTTAGTACTGTCATGTTTTTGCATTTTTCCATGGTGTGTTGCAGCATTGTGTTGGTGGTAAGTATTTGGTAATCTGTGCTGTTAGTTATACATTACTGGGAGCATATTGTGTGGGCAGTTTCCATTAGGAACAGTGTACTTTGTGACACTTGTGTCAGGTCTTGTGCATTGCTTTGTTTGCTTTCACATTGCATGACATGCCATGGTGTGTTTGGTGGTGGAGCTGAGGAGGGGTTGGGTGACATGGCACTGTTCTCATGTTGTATTTAGCAAGGGGGTAATGAATTTTGCAGCATAGATGTATGTCTTTTGATGACACAGCATTGGTGGTGTTTGGGTAGGTAGGGAGGCACACAATGTAACACTTCCAGGTGATCAATCTCAGGATGGTAGGGTTGTGACAATTGAGTGTCCCTTATGTCATCATCATTGATTGTCATCTGGTATGTGCCAGTGCTGTGTGCACTCCACAGGGGTGTGATTTTAGGTGAAGTAATTAGCCACCAGTTGCGTACGGGCTGCCTTACCACGTGCCCTTTCCCCTCCCCTGCGCAGTGGGCGTGCATGTGGTTGGGGATGTGGGGGCACCACCATGTCCTCCGGCTGGCCCCAGCGTGTTGCAACGTTGTGCAGGACACATACTGCCACTATGATCCTGCACACTACTGGGGGAGCATATAACAGCTGCCCACCAGAGAGGTCAAGGGAGCGAAAGCGTGACTTGAGCACTCCGAATGTGCGCTCCACTATGCCCCGGGTTGCAATATGGGCTGTGTTGTATCTTACCTCGGGTGGCGTGGTGGGGTTCCGGATTGGCGTCATCATGTGGGTGCTCAGAGGGTAGGCACTGTCCTCTGGGGAGGTGGTGACGGGTATCATTAGTGGGGTTGTGACAGTACTCAGTATCTGACATGCATGCATGTGCAGTGGCATTTATACTCATCAAGCAACCTTGTATAGCCATGCCACCCAGCTTCTAGGTCCCGGTTTAGGGTTGACATTCTGTAAATGAAACTGTCAAGGGTGGACCCTGGATAGTTGGCATATACTGAGGTGATGATTCCCTTGGCATCACATACAACCTGCACGTTGATGGAATGCCAGTGCTTGCAGTTTCTATAGATGTGCTCAGATGCCCTGGGGGGACGTAGAGCCACATGGGTGCAGTCAATGGCACCTAGCACTTTGGGGAATTGTGCCACCCCATAGAAATCCTGTACGACAGCCTGCCTTTCTGCAGGTGTTCTGGGCAGGTATATGTGCCTGCGGACTGATGGGCGTGCAGTCATGATGGCCAACACCTGGTGTAGGCATCGTGACTGCTTGGCCTGTGACTGCCCCCACTATAGCAGTTGGCCGCTGAAATGATCCAGAAGCCAAGAAGTGCAGTACATTGAGGACCTTCTCCAGGGGGCTGAGTGCTTGGGAGCACAGGGTGGGTGATGTGAGGTCATCCTCCCACTCACTCACCAGGTTGAGTATTATGTGAGGCGGAAACCTGTACCTCCCATACACCTGGTCATCAGGCATCCCAAAAAGGCTGGTTCTGGGTGTAAAAATTCTGGGCCTGACTATCCTCCTCCTCCTCCTGCGGTATCCCATGACCACTGCTGCTAGGAACAGTATATTCATCTTGGCATCTGGGCTTGTTTGTTGTTTGCGCGCACTTTTATGCTGCGCGGGTCCACGTACACCTGCTTCCTGCTGGCGTACGTGTTTCCGGATTAGCGCGTCTTTTTTGGCACACGCATTGGCCCCGTTCATTTCCATGAATACGTGTTGTAGACGCACGTGTGGGCGTTCTTGCGCATTTGCCTCCTGACCTTCCCCCGTGCTGCCCACATTTTATCGCATTATTCCCCATTCCGCGTGTTCCGCTCCCTGTTCCACCTAATTTTGTTGTGTGCGCTGCGCTATGGGCGCTTTCGCTGTGTGCTTAGCGCACGCTGTTTGGAGACGTGTGCGCCAGCGTGCGCCATGCAGAATTTTAGCACACATCCAGGGATTTACACGCGCACGGACTTCCATGAATCGCTGTGCGCGGGTTTCGCTGCGATTTTCGCACTTGCACTGCGATTCGCACGCTTTCACACGCTTGGGCCGAAAATTTCAGCGCACATTAATTCCATGAATCGGCCTAAAAGTCGTTAGGACCAGCTAATTCCAGAATGTGGGAAACAAGCCTCTCAACTGTTTCTGTTATCATTAATAGGGCATGACGTGTTGAGGTTATCCGATCTAGATTCATGAAGCGAAAAACGTTGTACTATTCAATACTTTTATATTTTTGGACAGCATGATGGTATGTTCCAAAACTCTGTAAAAAACTGTGTCCGTAATAGACGTCTCAAGAGTATTTGAGGGGTTGAGCTCTAAATCTTTATTTGCGCGGCAGCTAATGATAGTTTTTGCTTTTTTAAAATGTTTCAAAAACATTTTCCTCTGCCTTCGGGAGCAAAGCCATTTCAAACACCTGTGGTGTTAGGGTCCACTATTGGGTCTACATTGTTTGTGTGCTGCCTGAGACCTAGCATGGATCTTAAAGCTGTTATGGGGGCTGCCAAATGGTGTGTAGCAGCCCAAGCTTTGTCTTTTTATAGTTCAGAGCTATTGCTTTGTTTTTAGATTTCATGCTGAACAAAATCTGTTTGGAAGTAGGAACACGTCTACCATATACATTAAAGCTTTCTTAGTAAGATTATGCTTTAATCTATACCTCTGGGGTCATAGGTTTACTTTCTTATATAAGCCTGTGAATTGTTTTCCCCTTTCACTATCTGATACATCTACCACAAATAACCGCTTAGCAGCGCCACCCCTTTTATAGCCTACAGCAGTCACCCTGCCGCTTGGTGTGTTAACATTTTTAGAGGTATGTGGGTCAAGCGATGGTTTATTATGGGTTCTGTAAAAATGTTATCACAGCTAACAGAGCGGGGCTGAAGGTTGTCTGACGTAGGATCTAAAATGATAACCCCCTCCATAGGTCTATAAGATACAAATGGAAGGGTTACCTGAATACTCCTGGCTTCCACTGTTTCAGAGCTAGGAACATTTAAAACATGTTTAACCTCTTTAGCCTGTACATTTTTTTCATAGTTAGTTTACGATTTTTTTCAAATATTTTGGAGCCGCACACATTCCTCATAACCCACAACTCTTGCGGTGTCAAGGTGTTCTGTGTAGGGCTGACCTGTTTTCTTCACACAAGCCGCTGGTGTGGCCACAGAGGTCGTATGTGCAACACTTCATCCTTCTGCGCAACACTAGACCCTAAATAAATAAGCATAATAAAAAATAATTAGATAAATAATTACAAAACTATATGGGAAAGCCTAATTCCTTATGGTAATACATCACCCAAAAGACAAATGCATGTTTCTTTCTAAACCACCCTAGACCCAAAAACAAAACAGAAAACATAACAACAACAAAAAAAATAAGTATGTTTCCTAATCACATGGGGTGTTTACCCTAAAAAAGCATGCTTCTTTATGCTCAAATTAAAAAAACCTGTAATAAAAAAAGAAGATATATCTATCTGGTTACACCCTGCATACACATATAAACCTGTATAGCTGAAAAAAATGTATATATAAATTTTGTTAACAAGCATAAAAAAACATACAATGCATATCGCCCCCTGGATGCTTCCTTTTCCGTGTCTCCTTGACAGTCACTTGTAAATCTATATTAAAAAAAGCATTATAACATTAATCCTTACTTAAATACTGCCAGCCAAATAACACACACACACACACACACACACACACTCTCTCTCTCTCTCTCTCTCTCTCTCTCTCTAAAGACTATTAAATAACAAGTCTCGTTGCATTTCACACAAGCAGATGTGTCTTTCACAACTTTAGAAAGCACAGCATTTACATGTTTTCTCTTCTTAAGAGCCTTGTCAGGATAGGTTTGATCTGCTGTAATACAAAGCATACATTTGAATTCATATGGGCTTACACCTTAGGTCCTACACGATCCTCATTTTTTAAAATGTTTGTAATATTCTATACACATTTGCTACTGCATTGCAAAATATAAATGCACAACCTGTTCGAACACTACACCAATCACACTCATACGCTAAAAATAACAGCTTTCTGTACCATGTAGATAAATGCCGTTTTCCAGAAGAATAAAAAAAAATCAAATCTTTATGGTCCTATAATTGTAACAAAATCAGCTTAAACCATTTTGCAATTCCCTGTTCTAAGAAAACACACACTAACATATCATTTACATGATACACTTGTCTAAATACACAAACCGCTACCTGTCTTTACACAGTGTAACATTCAGACAGCCGCCAAATACTTACTCAAAATACCATTTAACGGCCACACATTCAAGTTAAACAAACTTGTTTTTTTTTTTTTTTTTTTTTTTTTTTTTTTTTTTTTTTATACGACCCCAAGTTAAACAAACTTGTGTTTTATTACCGTCTAAAGCTTTCACACCTAGCTGCTCCACGACCTCTGTTTCTACATTAAAAAGAAATATTATTTTTTAATAAGCTACAATAATCTTAGAGCACCCTGGATTCAACTCTCTAAGTTTCCCTCTCCCGGCCAACGTTTACATTACAGAGTCCGCAAACAGTCTTTACTCAAGGTGCACTATTCAAAGAACACAAAGACCTTCCAGCTCTCCACCGTGGTCCGAAACTAATCAATATAATAGCATATACGAACACAGCTTCTTTTACAGAGAACAGCGCTAAGCACAATAAACACATGTTAAACAGCTTTGTGTTTTATTACAGTCTAAAGCACCATCTTCCTGCTCTTTTTCGTCCTGTGTTACTATATTAAAAAGAAATATTTTATCTTAATAAACTACAATAATCTTAGACCACCCTGGATTAAACTCTCTAAGTTTTGCGCTCCCGTACAACTTTTACATTACAGAGTCTGAAACCAGTGTTTACTCACCATGCACTATTCAAAGAACATAACGGTGCTAAAGCCTTCCAGCTCTCCACTGCGGTCCTAAACTAAGCAATATTATAGGTAGCATATACAAACATAGCTTCTTTTACAGAGAACAGGTCAAAGCTCAATTCCTTTACACTACAGCGGGAAAGGGTCAGATTATACAGCAAACTTTCGAATAAATACCAAGCGTTTAAATGTTTACCTCTTTCAATCCACCCGTCTTTAACATAATGCAAAACATGTTTTATTTTTTTGTCATATAGTTTTTTCTTCTTCTCTACATTACCATGCAACATTAAACCCACACCCAAAAAATCAATCAATAATTATGAACTTAAAAAGAAAATTCAAAGAACAAATTAAACATACTTCTTTTCCAGAATCCTGCGCAATGGCAGCCTTCTTTCGCCTTAATTTCTCAATAGACAAACTCACACGTTTAAAAAAAAAGGGGGCTGTGCACATTACGGAAGAGCACTTTTTGGGTGGCTTATAACTTCCCTCTCTCTGGTCGAATCCTCACCAAACTTTGCAAAAAAAGTATTTGGGTCACTCTGAATTTTTATGCAAAGTTTGGTGAGGATTCGTCCAGGGGGAAGGCAATGTTATAGAGGGGTCCCAAAATTTTTTTTTTTCCCATAGACTGAATGGGAAAAAATGTTTGCTCGCGTCTACAGCCCAAACCGCCGGACGAATTTTCACCAAATTTGGACCAGGAGCAGCGCTTGGTCCCGAAAGCGTGCTTTTGCAAATTTGGTGAAAATCCGTCCAGTAGTTTTTTTTTTAAAATGACCAAAAAGTAGGTAAAAAAAATTAGTGATATATGTGTTCTGTCCACGGACACACTTCCCTGTTCGCTCCGCAGACGGTGTCCTGATTGGCCAATCGGCTTGCGTGATGTTTGCGGACATGCAACGAGTTCGCTGATTGGACGGCCTGGAACATGAAGCGCGTCAGATTTTTGGTAGCGCCCGCCATCTTGGATTCGCGGTCGTCTGCGAACAGCGCGGTGAAACTTTGTTCAAAATTTGTATTTAGTAGAGTGTGTTGGTGTGCAGCAGTGTTTGGGGAGGGTGGGAGTGTATGAGATAGGATGAAAGTTGTGTTTTTTTATGTGTTAGATGTTCTTTTTGTGTTCGATTTGTCTGCGGACATCACGGGTGTTCTGAAATGTTCTAAATAAACTGAATGGGGGGTGTTCTGAGGACTCAATATGTGTCCGTTTTGTTCGCAAGCAAACTGAAACTGTTCTAAGAACACTCGCAGTGTCCTGAAAGGTTCGCAAATAAACAAAATGGCGGTGTCCTGAGGGTGCTGTCCGTATTGTTCGTTGTCAAGTTGAATATGTTCTAAGAACACTCGCGGTGTCCTGAAATGTTTGCAAATAAACAAGATGGTGGTGTTCTGAAGACGCTTCTAAGAACACTTGCGGTGTCCGGGCAATGTTCGTAGGGGTGTCCTGAGGACGCTGTCCGTATTGTTCTCTGTCAAGTTGAATGTGTTCTAAGAACACTTGCGGTGTCCTGGAATGTTCACAAATAAACAAAATGGGGGTGTTCTGAAGACGTTTCTAAGAACACTTGCGGTGTCCTGGAATGTTCGTAGGGGGTGTCCTGAAGGCATAGTTCGTATTGTTCGCTGACAAGTTGAATGTGTTCTAAGAACTCTCGCGTTGTTCTGAAATGTTCGTAGGGGGTATCCTGAAGATGCTATTCGTATTGCTCTCTGTCAAGTTGGATGTGTTCTTAGAACACTCATGGTGTCCTGAAATGTTCGCAAATAAATGAAATGGGGGTGTTCTCAGGATACTGTCCGTATTGTTTGTTATTAAGTTGAAAGTGTTCTAAGAACTATTGCGTTGTTCTGAAATGTTCGTAGGGGGTGTCCTGAAAATGCTGCCCGTATTGTTCGCTGGCAAGTTGAAAGTGTTCTAAGAACACTCATAATGTCCGCGGACATTAAAAGTTTCCATAGACCATAGTTGAAATCTTTGACTCTATGGATGTGATATGCTGCTATGGTTCTCCTTATTATTGTATACTTACTCTTTGGTCTAGTAACCGGAGTACATGTATTTCTTGTTAATTTCTGTGATAAAAGAAAATAGCATGTTAGTATTAGTATTTTTTAATGACTTATTACATGGAATAATCAATATACTTATTTTTTTTTGGACCCTCATATTTAGTAGATTACAAATCAGAGTACTGTGCAATTTTCTCAGTTTCTGTATTTGTTGCTAAAATCATTGGGTCTGTGGGAGAAAAAAAAATCCATGTTGGATTAAAAAAAAAAAAACCTTTTTCTGTTATGCTACAGTTTATTTGTTTGTTTGTTTTCAGTGTTCACTTGTTGTTTCTGGCTAATGCTTTATACTTTGGCTTGTTGTATTTTTTTGGAGCAGTAACATATTATTTATTTGTTTTGATATTATAAAATATTGGAGCAGTTAGATACCAATTGGCGTATTCTAACTGTGTACTTTTTTGGTCTAATTTAGTGGTATTCATTTATCTGATTAGTTGTTGTAGAATCTTTGAGCAGTTAGATCGCCTTTGGAGTATTCTAACAGTTTATATTTTTTTAACACAAGTTTACTTAGGGTTTAAATACAATTTAGTTATCAAATTTTGGTTTTAAGAATATCAAATAAGCGTCTGTAAGATTTCCTGGTAATCTCTGCTTTAGAGTAATGGTACTATCATTACATTCAAACCATCCACATTTCTTTTTTATATATGCAGTGTAGTGCCCTGAATTGGTTGTGGCTCCTGCGTGTTAGATTATACCTATTGTTGTGAAGGTTTTCTTACCAAGTGATATTTGACCATGTGTGAATCCAGTCAGCTTGCAGTTGTTTTTGGTACCATCTGCATTGTAACGTAGAAGCATTAGTATTATGTATTTACTACGTGTTTGTATTACTAACGTGGAGCGATTATCTGAATTGCAGGTAGAGCATAATCTACCATGGTTTGCATTTTGTACAAGTCGCTGAAATGGATTGGATTCACAATTTGGTATTGATATATATATGAAGCGTTCATTGGGGATTTCTTCTTGTGTCACATTGTTGCAGAGAGTGCATGTATGTTTCCACATGTATGAAATCTGAAAGATTTCATTTATAGGTATGTTTTTGTTTTCCAGTACTTGTAGTAAGTACATTAGAAATTCTTGTGGATCTTCCTGTGAGTTTATAGTGAATTTCACCATTCCAGCACAGTAGTCCAATTATTGTCTTACTCCATAAACACTATACGTGTTGTCAGGATTGTTTGCTGCATTTCTGTGAAGTACTAACATCTGCAAACACAATGGGTCTGTACTGTGTAAGTAAATGTTGTCAACAATTGGTGTTAACTGAAATAGAATATTCATTGCTACATTTGCGTAGCAACTTACACCAACTATATTTGAGAATTTAAATGGTCCAGGTAGTTCTGTATCTAACTGCTTTTTTTGGAGTTTGTCTACCTTCTTTAAAGAAGTACCTGGTTTACTTTCCCTAATTGATTCTATTTTGCTTGTGGTACTTGATGAAGTATTAGTTTCTTTTACTCTCTTTGGAGGATTTGCAGCGACATCCTGTTGCATTTCTGTTTGATTTATTTTTCTTTTATAACGTTTTACTTTTTGTGGAACAGAATATGTTTTTAGGTGGGGGGTGTATAGTGAGCGAAGTCTATTGTATTCTAAAATGCAAGGAATATCAGCATTTATTTTACTTGCATCAAAGTTGATTAGAAATAGACCGTCAAGTGTACGTAAGCGTGATAGTGCTACATAGCTCATGCCTTCTTTAAAGACTGTGTTACCAATATCTATCATTGCTTTGTATAGGGTAAGACCTTGTGATTTATGAATTGTGACTGCGTATGCAAGAGTTAGAGAAAATTGTTCTCTGCGTACATACATATCTTTGAAGAGAAGGAATCTAGCTGTTGAGCGTCCTATCCTTTTTACTTCTGAAAGTTTGTCAAAGAGTATATTGACAAACTGAATTTTGTTGTCACGTGGGTATGTTTGAAAGCCAACAACTGTACCCAGTGCTCCATTAAATAGTCTTTGGTCCACGTAAAGGTTATGTTTAAGCATTACTCTGCAATTTAAGGATAATTTTAATATCTTTTCTAATCCTGCTGTGTTTGAGATTGATTTTTCTAAACTATTTAGTCTTGTTGTGGCTTGGTCACACATGGGTAGTGTCATACCATGTACATCTAGTTTGTCTGTGGCGCTAATTTCCATGATTGATTGCATTTCTTTACTTAGCATGATTTCATTGAATTTGAAACAGCTTGCAAGAGTTGGCATTAAGGCCATACAATTGACATTTTTGTGGGATAATTGTTCCATAACATCTGTAGCACATGCATTATCGCCATAAAGTGCATTAATGTGCCAGGTTTTCAATATTGCTTCTGCTTCTTTAGAAAGTATACCAACTATGATATTTTTTAAAATGTTGGCATAAGTGAGATCTGCAGATTACCGCATGTTTTCTGTTAATTCTCTGTATTGGAAATGTTGCCAAAGGTTAACATTTCCAATGCTGCCAACAGTTTTACGGCAGAGTTTGTGTCCTAATGTTTTAAAAATAGGCTCACCTTTTACTGGTGTTAATTGAAGCAGATCGCCAAAAACAATAATGTGTTTTCCTGCAAAGAGCTCTTCATAGTCTGTTTTGAGTACTTCTTGTAATCTGAGGTGAATCAAAGCTAACATCAGGTTGGAGACCATGCTCACTTCATCTATTAGTAGCATTTTCATTTGTTTCAATACTCTGCGTAGTTCCATTGCAGCTTCAGCAGAAAGTTTGTAATAATCTAATTTGTTTTGGTGTTCTACTGGCAGGAGTAGTAATTGGTGTAAAGTTACACCACCTATGTTGTAGGCATCTAAACCTGTGGGGGCAGTGACAAGAGCTGACAGTTTGTTGTTTGTCAATTGTTGAAGGAACTTACTAATGATTTTGATTAGGAATGTTTTGACAGAACCAGCTTCACCACGGACATACAGTAGTATAGGTTTATAAATATGGCAGGACCATTCTTTATTTTCATGTTTTACACCATGTGCAATTTGTTTTGTTACTTCTTGAAAAATGCTACTTTGCTCATTGTTTAGTTTTGATTGTAGCATAGTTAAGTCTTCTTTATCTTCATACTGACACATGGTGTTTTCTACTTCTATCATAGCTAATTCTGCCTCATTTATTGTTAGTGGTCCTCCCAGTGGTTCTTGGCATCCTGTTACAGAAGGTGGACTACTGTCAGGAGTGTACTTATCTAGTTGGGCTTGGAGTTCTTCTTTGTGTTGCTGTTCATTGTGCAACATTGTTTTGTACTGTGTAAAGTTTACATCAGTTATAGTGCTTTCATTTGCTTTGAAGGCATCCTCATATGAGTCATAGTTATCTAGTAATTGTTCTTCTTTTCTCCATGGTTTGAACAGTTGTAGCAGGGACTTGTAATATACTTCTTCATGTTGAGGAGTCTTTAATGACAATTTGATATGATTAATTAAATTTGGTTTAGTGAGTTTAACTAAGCTGCCTTCAGTTTGTCACTCTATATTTACCTTTTCTTTCATCAGGTTTCATATTATTTTTGTATGTGTAGTTTTGGGCTATGTGGTATAGACACATGTTTTCCAAAGTATTACTTCTGTTTGGGTAGTATGTGTCCAATAAATTGTTTTTTTTAAATGTCTTGGCTGTTGGGATCATGCTTGGCTATTGTTTCTATATCTTCATATGATTTTAGAACTCTTTTTCTAGATTTAGCTGGACCAAGACTTAGCCATACTATATTTTCAGATTTACCATACAATGCAGTACCAGTTAAACGATCAGCTGTTTCATATGATCCACATTCTCTATGGGTGAGCATTTTTATGCCCAAGCTGTATAATTTCTGAGATACTGTTTTATCTGATGACAGGTCATTCCAGAGGTCTTGGAGCTCTGTCTTTTCTGCTTTAGTTAAGTATGCTGTGACATATCGTGCAACTGCAGTAGAATTGATAGAATTGTCTGCAATGTACTGCACATCTATGTTTGCATTCCATAAGTGGGCAATGATTGCATTATAATCATTGATATATTTTACATCTTCTTTTCTTTTTATGTAATATGTATTTTTAGGTGACTTACCTTTAACACTATGTCTAACTGAAGACATGAGGTTGTTCACTTGACCTGTATTTGTAACTGGTCTAGGGAAACCAAATCGTCATTTGGTGTCGCATTTCCCTTTGTTTTTGTATTTGCGACGACAATATTTTCCACATTTGTGTCTTTGAAATTGTAAAATTTGTGCATGAAGATCACTATTTGTGACTTCTGATGGAATTTCACAAGTGACATATTTTTCAATAAACTATAAAACCGTGGCATCACTGTGTTGACCAAATTTAGGAGCATCTTTAATCCATAAAAGCATGTGGATATGTGGTGCTCCTCTGGCTTGGTATTCTTTTCTCCAAAAGAAGTGTTGCACTTCTCCAAGGGGAGGAACAGTTTTATTACAAATGAAATGTAGCATAGCAATGAAGCGATGGTGAAAATATATTGAAACATTAACAGGATCCAAAGAGCAAAGTTCTCCAGGTGTTAGTATATCTATGTTTGTTTTGTTTTTATTTGATATGCATAGGAAATCATGTAAATCTTCCCATGCATATTCTGCACGACTTAATGTAACAAACCAAGTGGGTGGGCCAAGGTTTCTGATCATACAACGTACATCTCCATGACGTCGAAACCAGTACTCTTTAGTATCATCCATATTTGCTAATAGATTTGTAATATTCTATTATAAAACCTCATCGTTTTGTTGCACTTTTTCTAATAATTGTGTAGCTGTCATATTTTGAAAGTGTGATCCTGATTTTAATATGTGTGCAACTCCGTAACATAAAGTTGCTAGTTCACTTTCAAAGAGTAGGTGGAATATGTATTCCACATTTTGTCTAAATCTGGGATCTTCAGAATACATCCGTAATGAGCGGTATTCTGAAGTTGATATTTGAATGGGTCTATCATCATACCTTCCTCCTTTGACAGTAGGAAAGAGTAGAGGAAAAGCACGAGCTTCTATACTTTTTTCCCATATGCTGATTGGCGATCCTTTTGTTTGACGCATTTGGTAAGTTTCCAGTACATCTTCTACGGTGTCATTACAGTGCAAAGGATGAATTGTATAATGGTCTAAAGTATTTGATATTGTAGGAGGATCTAGTAGCTCAAATTGACCAGCTTCTTGTGTTTCTTGAATTATTTCAGTTGTATCTTTCAAGTTTTCTTCAATATTAATTTCTTTGTAATATTCATTATTCTCTTTAAGATATTGCAAGGCTTGTCTAACTTTATCTAAATCTACTAGCTATTGCCATATTTTTCTGTCTTTTGTAGGTACTCCATTTACTAAGATAATTAAAGATTGATGCATTGGACGTTGCACTCCTAGGGTATGCACATTTTCTTTTAGATCTAATGGTAAATAAACTACTTTTCCACTAATGCCTTTTATCAATTCAGAGGGAGGTAATTTTGCTGTTTTTGGTTGAAGGCGTATTATTGCTTGAAATGGGTGTACTGTTTGAATTATGATGCTCTCATATAAATTAAGTTGTTCTAGGGGTTTTGGTTCTGGGTATAATTCCAAATTATTTGTGATAGCATGTGAAGGAGTTTGGTTGTTGTCAAGTTTTGTAGTGCAGTAACTGCAAAGTATTAAGGGCTCAGTTATTTCGTATTTGTTTTCTGCCACAAGGTAGAGAGCTAATTCAAACCATTTAGAATCTTCATTGTCTTCTATTTTGTATGATAGGTCTACAGTTTTTGTGTTACTTTTATAAAAAGTTCCACGGCAACCTACACATACATGGTTTGGTAGTTCAGCTGATGTACTTTTAAATTTGAGTATTTCTTTTTTGTATGTGTTTAGCAAAAGGTTGCCATGTGTACAATTGTTGCTTAATTGGTTTAAAGCTATTTCATTCTGTAAATGGCCTTCACTTCCAAAATATTTTTTCTGGATATAGTGAATTTCTTCAAGTAGGTCTTTTGCTGTACCATGTAGAAGGATGTTATTTAACTTTGCTAGTGCTAAAGCAGGACTTTTAGCATAGTACAGTTTATAGACTAGATTTCTTATAGTTGAATGATGTGTTGATATCCTTTTGATATCATGGAAAGTGGTTTTACAAGTAGGTCCTGTAATGCAGGCCAATGAATGTCCTTGTAGTCCTGTGTACTTGCGCACTGGACAGGTATCCATATTTTGCAGTAATTTAATTTTGATTTTGTCTTTGCTTTTTACATATTTATTGAAGGATTGGCGTACAGATTTGAAACATTGTTTGGGAATGTTACACATTGACGTGCATGGCCATTTGTACACTAGACGTTCTGATTCAGTTGAATGGAGGGGTAATTCTAAGTTTTGAGGGCATATTTTTGTAAGGAGTACTTCTTGTTCCATTATGGTATTATTCACTTTTTCATAACCTCGACCACTGCTATGTATGGCAATTGTATTTGTTTGCTTTTGTTTGTACGCTTCTTCATTAATTTATGGTTCTGTGCTCCTAGTGTGATTCCATTCACCTCCGCAGATACTTAAGAAGTTCTTTCTGTTGACATTTCGCTTATTGAGAAGTCTTTTTTGTAATTTAGTTATTAGTTTTGTTAGTGGTTTAATTTTAAATAAATAACTTTCTTTTGACAAGAATTGCACTGTCCATCAACGCTTCTAAGATTAATTTCCTACGATAGGTTTTAAGCATTGAACCTGATTTCTCTCCTGTTTTTTTAAGATTTTGAAGGACTTTGTGACGGTACATTTTGGCTAAAATACTTTTCTTGGTTTGCTTACTTTGCACTATATTAAAATTTGAAGAAGTAGTTTTATCTGTAGTGATAGCTGATTTTCTGTTAATTGTTTTTTGGTTTGTTTTACATTTTGATAGAGGAGGCAAGGTTTTTGTACTTGAACCTTCTTGTGTTTCACTAAATGACTGTATTAGCTGTTTTGTTTCAACTTTTTTTTACAAATCCTGCTAGAGATGGATGCTTATGTTGGACACTTTTATTTTCATTTGCTCTACTTTTGCGTTGCTTTCTACGGACTTGACTTTTGGTAGGCATTCTTTAGGGTCTGTTGAAAAAAATAAAGAAGATATGGGTTGGGGTGTTCTGGAATGTATGTGTGCTGTGTGCATGAGTGTTTGAGTAAGATGATAAAGATGTATGTAATGGTGTGCGATTGTGCATTGGGAACTACAACTAGTAGGGATAGGTATTCTTGAATTTATGTGTTACTAAACTGGGGTTCACTTGACAAAAAAAGTAAGCTAGTGGTGTGGAAAAGTACAAATAGTAAATCTAATGTATACAATTAAAACAGTTGTTTGTTCTATAATATGAAAATTGTAGCGGTTCAGTTGGGTAATTTGTGTGTCCAAAATAGGAATTTGTGGGCCATTTTGGCTGTAAATCGCTGTTTAAGACATGGAGATTTTTGGACAAAATGGTACACAATCTCTATTTTTAGTCACGGAAATAGCTTGTATTAACGTTATAGTATGTTTGAGTAATAATACAAATATTATGGTGATATTCTACTTACTTTTTTTCTTAAATTAACAGGTAACTTCTTAGTTCTCCTTTGTTCTTCGAATTCGGCTGCTTCTTTTCAGAAGACTGGTCTTCACTGCAATTGTAAAAGCTTCAAATGAGTAACTTTGTTTGTATATAGCGCTGTGTTTAATTTAGATATTGATTTTTTTAATTGAAATCCTCAGTGCCTTCTTTAAAACCATTAAACTAATTTATTTTCATAAGATACATTGCATCAGTTCAGTACATATGATATGTTCTTAATGAGCAAATTGTATTGAATAACTAACTGTAGCAAAAAAAAATATCTTTACAATGTCTTGTGAAATTTATAATATACCTTTGATTACCACTATTTCTGTAACTAAGCTGTTCTAGGTAATAGCGCCTCAATGGCATGTCTAAATTAAAGTAATTAAGTAAATAAATAAATAAAAACAAAAAAATATGAAATTGTATATTTTTTTTTAAAGATTTAAACATAGATTGTGCTTGCATGCAATTTTGTTTGAATATATGTAGTCTATATATTTCATTTAAAAAATGTTAGTTTAACATGATTTGAGTGTGTGTGTATAAAGAAAGTAAATAGTATAAAGGTTTATAAGTGATAGTTGATTTTAGGAAATTGAAAAAAATACAGTCAATTCATTTTACAGATTACACAAGCTAAAAGTCTGTTTGAAAATGTGTTCATCTACTGTACAGAAAATATGCATACCTGAAGTTTCTGTTCATGCATATACATATGCATGAAGCTGCAAGTAGAAATCTTGGAGACTTGTACAGTATTTCATGTACAGTATTTCTGGTAGATGGTGCTTGCCAATGATATGACACTTGAATGTGATTGGTGCATGGTCATGTGATTTCTTAGCTACATCCAATGAGGGAATGGCAGAGAGTGTGAAGTTGAAATGGTAGAAGGGCTGTTCATGTTACGATATGTCCGTGGACATGCCGGTAGTTCGCGGACATCAGGAGTTACATCCGGGGATGTTTGGGTTCAGAAGTCATGCAAATGAGAATGACTTCTGAAACAAACATTTCAGGACACTGCGTGTGTTCTTAGAACAGTTTAAACTTGCTTGCGAACAGTAAGGACAGATATAGTGTTCTTCAGGACACGTTCAATTTCATTTATGTACGAACATTTCAGGACACCAATTGCGTTCTTAGAACATTTTCAACTTGCTAGCAAACAGTACGGACAGGTACAGTGTTCTTTAAGACACCTCCATTTTCGTTTAATTACGAACAATTCAGGACACCGTGTGTGTTCTTAGAACAGTTTGAACTTGCTAGCGAACACTACGAACAGGTATAGCGTTCTTCAGGACACCTCCATTTTCGTTTACGTACGAACATTTCAGGACATCAATTGTGTGCTTAGAAGAGTTTAAACTTGATAGCGAACACTACGGACAGATATAGTGTTCTTTAGGACACTTTAATTTTTTTTTTTTACGAACATTTCAGGACACCGCGTGTGTTCTTAGAATAGTTTCATCTTGCTAGAGAACAGTACGAACAGGTATAGTGTTCTTCAGGACACCTCCATTTTCGTTTATTTACAAACATTTCAGAACACCTGCACTGTCCGCGGACAGCTACATTGTTTTTTTTTTTAAAAAAACGAAACTATTTACAACACAATATAAAAATTAAACTTTATTTAACATATATTAATAATTTATGACAGAGAAGGTGAGGCAGAAACAGAAACAAAAACAGGAGAATTAGTGGTTTCAACATGATTGTTATTAGTTGAAGAAGGGATGGAAATCTCATCAAAACGTTTTGGGTTATGGAGAGGGTTTGGGGATAATTGACTGGGATATGGTGAGGAAGGACAAGTACATGTGGGGCAATGGTACAAGGTTTTTGGTTTGAAATGATCTTCCACAAAAGTTTTCAAATTATTAAAATTAGTCAACAATACATCCATTTTTTCTTCTATAATGTGAAAAGTATTATCCATAACAGGTTTTTCTGAAGCATTTTCTATTTTGGCATGCTCTGTACAAAAAGAATATATATATGTTAAATGTATACAAAATAATAATAATTAAATGGTTTATATTATAAAGTGTTTACCATTAGTTTCACTATCTTGTGACATTTCTTCATGTGGGAAATGCTCCTCTAGCCACTCCAGAGTATTATATTTTTTTATCTAATACAGAAAGTTTATAAATATATGAATAAAATTAAGTACACTTACTATTTCAGGTAAGATATGTCCTATGTACTCAGTGGGTCTGCTCTTGTTCTCAGTTCTGTCGGGTTTGTGAGGTAATTAATTTGGAAGCCAATTTATTTTCTTGTGGTATATTCCATTTTAGAACATAGTGCATTTAAATTAATAGTTAGTGTGTTGTATATATGGGTTACATTTCTTATGTATTAGTACATATAATGTGTTTGTGTGCTTCTTTTTAAATTTGTTAAATGTTCCTATGTTATGATATAACAATCAAACATACCCCCCCAGAGTTTTTAGGTAGTGGTACTGTTCTTCGAACATGTCCGCGAACATTAAATGAGTTCGCGGACATCAAGGACATCAGTCAGTTCCATATGATATGTATATAAAGTCAAAGTCATTATTGTTAAGTTGCACTACTAAAAACCTATGAAATTCAGTGAAAAAACGTTGTTAAAGTAACGTTATGGTTAAGTTGCGCTGCTAAAAACCAATGAAATTCAGTGAAATAACTTTGTTAAAGGGACGTTATGGTTATGTTACGCTGATAAAAACCTATGAAATTCAGTGCAAAAATGTTGTCAAAGGGACGTTATGGTTCCAAGTAAAACCGAAAAACACTTGAAATTCGCCAGTTATGGTAAGCTAAGCAACCATAACTCACGCCACCGCCGTGCACTGCTAAGACTAACACCCAGGACATCAAAGATGACATCACAAATGTCATTGATGACATCACTGAACAAAGTTTTTTCACTGAATATATATATATATATATATATATTGGAACGGTTTAATATTTAGCCTGTCACACCATATTATCACCTGTATACATAAAACGTCTATCGCAAAGGACACGCAACCAGGCTCTTACATTTACAGGCATACCCTCTGCAAATTGTACATGTACATCCCTAACACGTTTAAAAAAAGGGGGCTGTGCACATTACCGTCATATATATTATATATATACTGGAAAAGTTTACTCTTAAACCGGTCATGCCATATTGTCACCTGTGTACATAAAACGTCTATCGCAAGCGACACACAACCAGGCTCCTACATTTACAGACATGGCCTTCTGCAAATTGCACACGTATATCCTGAGCGACAAATGTATACCATGACACTGCTTAAAATCAGCTGTTCCATCTAAATCGAAACTGAATGGCTTGTTTTACAAACATGAGCCAAATGTTACACATCAGGATGTGGCCGATTTCCCATGACGTCACCAAGCTTGTATAAATACCAGAGCTAAGTCAGCACACACGGCTGTTTCTTTCATGGAACACATTGCAAAACTTTGCTGCACCTAAGCCTTATGACAACGCAACTCAGCGTTTCAAAAATAACATGTAAATAAGATTCACAATATGTGAAAGTGGAATTCCACAACAAGCTACCCTTTCATGTTGCACTATGAGTAGGAGACATAACCTAAACCCAGGCAAGATTTGGAAATCATCTTTATCATCATATATTAAAGTTGAAATGGTCGGGTTAACAAAAATATATCAAACATTTATTCAAAAAAACATCATTAAAAATCAGACCACTTGGTGCCATTTGCAAATCAAAACAGAAACAACATAAAACATGTTTTCACCACAAGACATAGGGCCTCATCAAGAGTTGGGCGGTAACGCCGGCGCTAATAGCGCTGGCGCTATTTGCTCTACCGCCAAACCCCCGGCGCTATTAGCACCGGATCACGGGTTTGGCGGTATTGGAAGTCCCCATTCCCCATTGAGCCCATTCGGGAACGCCCCATTCCCCATTGGGCTCAATGGGGAAGTTCCGCGCTCATACCCCCGGCGGATTTCCCGCCGGCAGTATGAGCCCACATTTTCAGCAGATTTCCCCCCAGCTCAGAGCTGGGGAGAAATCCACCGAAGCCCTGATTTGGCAGACCCTTAAATCCGGCAGTAACAGCGCTACAGCCGGATTTAAGGGTTACCGCCAAACTCGTGATGAGGCCCATAATCTGGTAATTAGATAATGGTATCCTTTAACGTTGTTGGTCTATACAACTGTACACAAAAATACGGTGATGTTAGTAACATATAGGTGACTTTTTTCAGACCAATTAATTTTCGTATCTTGAATCTTGAATCTTGATATCCCCAATCTATCTAATAGATTCACAAGACAGATACACACACGACTAGCACTTTTCACATAATACATGTTTTTCATTTTTTCTTTTAATTAATTTGTACAGGATTCTGCTAAAAAAACAATTATAACCCTCTAGCTTTTATTTTATACTTCTTATTTCTAAACACACACACATACACTACACATAACCATACTGACCAGAATCTTTTCACACACTACATACATCTATTACACTTTTTAAACACACACACACACACACACACACACACACACACACACACACACACACACACACACACACACACACACACACACACCACAAAACAACACACACACCCACACACACCACAACCCAATACACACACACACACCACAACACAACACACCACAACACAACACACACAACAAAACACAACACATACCCATACTATCTGATATCTTTTGAACACACTCTATATACCAAAACGTACACGTTTGGAAGATTAATTTCATAATTGAATAGTTCCACCCCCAGTCCAATCATATGGTCAGAACATGCAGACTAGGGCAGTCTCCAGGAGTGCCATGTACCTCTCTTCAAAGCTCCTTCTCAATATATACACCTCACTCTGCTCCTATGGGAGGGAGCATACTATATTACACCCACGGCGCCTCCCAGCCTGCCCCCCTAACATCACAAGTTAATACCTGCATCATCTCTCAGCACCCTGTGCCTTACCTCCACTTCTTGGGTCTTGCACCGACCAGGCGAGGGTCCAACACACCCCACTTACGGCCTTCCCGCCTTCTCTTCGCACAAATTGCTACCGGGTCCAGTCATACCCTTCACCCACAACTTACAGGTGGACCTTCCAGTTACAACACCTTTACCCCCATCTGGCCTAGACCTTCCAACCCCCACAAGGTCATTACTAGGGTAGGAGTTAGGGGGAACTTCCGGGACAGTGCTGTGATGTCACACCCCCTGCTGCTATATTCCTAGCCCCAGAATCATGGCTCACCCCCACTGCGTCACTTCCGGGCATGGGCCTTTCCTATAGCACCACTTCAGGAACACCCGCATGACGTCACTTCCGCACCGGGACATTCCGTTGGGTGGGACTTCCGCCACTTCGGGTAGGGGCGTAGTTTACACCTGTCAACTGATGAAAAGCATAACTACTCACCAAAGCTGCAGGAACAAATCAATTGCACATGTATAGGAAAGAAAAACTATCGGCAATATAAATATACTATGACTTGTTAAATTATATGACACTAATAGTACTGCATGGTAGGGAAAATTCCCAACATTTTATAGAAAAGAATTATTCATTGTCAAGGGTCATTCACATATTTGTTCCTGTAAAAACGAATCGAAGAACACATGATATATGATAAGTTGTTTATAATGCCCCTGTACACAAGTGTTTCTAGGTGCAGCAAGACAAGAGTAGGGGAGACAGGCGCAGGACAAACCAATGATCTCACTAGGCCTTGTGTCATTCAGATCGTACAGGTGCGATAACGCAATGTGAGGGGGGAGGGAGAAGCGGAAAAGTGCCAAAGAGATGGTAAATGAAAGTGTAATTGGGGCAGAATGCTCTGTGGATGCGCAGCCAGGGCAGCACAGCTCTGGCTAAGTGCAGTGAGGCAGGGGTCTGTAGGGCTAAATAAGTGTGCAGTACACCCGAAAGCAGTTCAGGGGAGCCAAGCTTGGTACCCGGTGAGACTCTGAGGGTAGCCAGGCCACCAGGCAGTGCAGCAGACAGGTTAGGTCAGCGACAGAGAGATAGAAAGAAATCAGAGGCAAAAAGGAAGGTCTTGAGCTGCTTCCGGAACTTCAGGTTATCTGGCTCAAGTTTGAGAGGTGCAGAGAGGTCATTCCAGAGGAAGTTACCTCTGCCTCTGCCTGGAGAATCATCTGACCCTCAGAAAGTTAGTGATGGCTGAGTGAAGAGCTTGAGAAGTAAGGTATTTTGGAAGAGAGAGTTGGATGTAGTGCACACTCCGGCCCCAGTGATCCTTCTGGACAATGCAGAGGGTCTTGAATTTTGTCTTTGCAGCCACCACGAGCCAGTGGAGGGATTTCAGTGCTGGAGAGATACAGTTGCTTGGCTTGAGGCCAAGGACAAGTCTTGCAGCTCTGTTCTGGATTAGTTGCAGAGGGAAGGCAGATTGAGAAAGAGGATGTTGCAGTAGTCCAGTCTGGAGAGAACCAGGGCTCTGGACACAGTGAGCTTTTGGGGGAAAGTTTGAAAAGGAAAAATATCCCATTTGTGTGCATGTGCAGCAAGTGGAAGACTGCCACTTCTGAACTTACGTTTGGCGCGTAACATAATCTAGATAGGACTTGCATAGCATAGAGACTTTACCATTTGCACTTAACAGTAAAGGATGTACTACTTTTTGGTCTGTATTCTGTGTTCTGTGAGTAAGATAGTCTTAGTCAATCTAGCTCATTAGTTTGCAACCATATTCTTGAAAATCCGAGGTCATAGAACAGCTCTTTGACATCCTTGAATCATGGTAAGCTTCTGCCTCCATTGTGTAAAAAATACATCCTACATGGCTTCCCTGTAAATTGTTAGTGATAGGGGGGACACATATAGGTGAGGCCCTTTTCTCCATGAAATTCCCTAAACTTTTAAAATATGTGTTCTTGTTGACTTCTAGTGATTTGTTGGTGCTATAACCCCAGGGCTCTGCACCATAAGGCACTGCTTGTCGAGAATTGAGTTTTTATATATTTAGGGCAGGTCTTAGCGCACTATTTTAATGTATTTTTATAAATCATGCTGTAGACAGACTATAGCTACTTAATGTAACATTGGATTTATCTGTTAACCTAAAGCCCAAATACTCAAAAGAGGAAACCTGATCTATAGGGTATAATGTATAATTGGTTATTTATAACGCACTTAATACCAAAGAGGTTTCTAATCAGAGACCCGGGATTCAAAACTGTGTTGCTCTGCATGGTCTTGCTTCCAAGACGAGCGCATTGCCACTGAGCTACACTACCCTTTTGTGTAACCGTCAATGCATAAGGACAAAATACAGTGCTTGCTTCATTTTTTGAATAGCAACATATTTTTGGACCAATAAATAAAGTCTATATTTGGTCAATTATATTGACACCAGCTTTGCTTAACGATGACTAATCTTGTTTTTTTGTGATGATCCACTCTTTGAGGTGTTTTTATTCATGCTCTGGCAAAGATTATCCCTGTTTTGTCCATATTGGGCAGAAATTCACCCACTCATTGCACCCTCCCTTCCTGGGGATCAGACAAAATGCTGCCTCTCTCCACGATTCAGGTACATTTCCTGCAGAGATAACATCATTAAATGAATGCACCAAAAAGGGCCCCAGATTGATGTTCCAATTTCGGTAAATCAACTGGAATAGGGGACCGAGCGGGTGCTTTTTAATTCTTTTGGGCCAGCAGTGTCGTCCCCACTTCCGTCACATTAGGGGTCAAGGGCTCATTTGGGGGCATCCATTTTGGGTAATAACTTCATTCGGGGCAGGAAATATCCCTCTCTCACTATATAGTCCTCTATAGTAATCAAACCATTCCTGTTCGCAAATGTTTGCCAACTGAATTCTGCAATTGTCAGATACCCCTGAGGCTCCCAGCTTCCAAAATGTCATGGTATCACCAGTAAGGGTAGTGTTGGGCAGATCAGCCTACTTATCTTTATTGGATTGTTCATTTTTATTGACATTATTTTTATTGTAGTCTCTTCACGCAATTAAATCATCCTTACCACAACCAATGGTATTGTTTATGCAACTAAAGAGGTGTTGTTTCGCAAGTTTACATTCCTCACCAAACCATGTGTTTTTTTGATTAGCCCTCTTAGCAGTGAGATGACACTATTTGCTAATAAACAGGCTAAACCTATCTTCTATATCCTTATGCACCTTATTACCACCCCTTCCGAGGGTTGCAATCACATAAAATATATTCCAATAGGGACAAAACCTCCCAACATAGGCTTGAGAGTAATTCCTCCTTGTCTATATGGTCCGATTTGATGTCCAATATGAAGTGGCGAGCAGAAGTTATTATTACAGATCCACTGTTGTTAGTATTTCTGTCACTTCAACACTCAACTATTTGTAGCACCAGATTTAGTGGTCGATGACCTTTCATTAGCTAAAGAGAAACGAGTGGGACACAGTAAGATGCTAAACATGGGAAAATACTTTATAAATCAGCTGTTTTAGCCATCTGTGGTGCTCTTCTGAAATTCCACTGAAGGCTATGACACTGTGGATCCTGAGGGAGCACAGTCTGAAAGAACACTAAACCCACATGTCAGTGTCAGTAAACTGGTCATGCTAAAAAAAAAAAAAAAAAAACAGTCTCTTTGCCATTTTTTCCAAATTCATTCTTGCAACATTTAAGAGACATAAAGGTGTATTTGTCTTAGGTTAGCCTTTCAACTTTCCATTTGCTTATGAAATAATGAGTTTAGCATGGTACTCATCTTTGCAGTCCCCCATTATCCTTTAGCCAGGATAAGTGAAGCCATCAAAGCACAGACGAAGGTTGAAAGGAACCCTCACAGGAGGGATGAAATGTTTTATCTGTAATCTTTAAATATCTGAAACCAATGGTATCTGGTTTTCAACAAAATTAGGGTCATGTGAATGGGGCACAAACCCTCAGGTGGTGCTTTCTCACAAGCGAACGGTACTGCCAATGAAAAGAAGGACCAAGGCTGAAGAGCCTGCAGTGAGGGCTGCACACACTGAAGTCGGTACATTAGTTACCTGCTTATGTAACGAGATAGCAAAAGAGTCATGAGATTTTCAACAGCTCCTATAAAAAGAAGGTGATCAATTTAATAGATGATGTTAATTAACAGATGCCAACCAGGCCAATCGATTTGGCACCGATTGGTCCTTCATCAGGGCACAATCTTAAATGCATACATAATCAACCAATTAGTAATGAGTACAACTCGACAGTGCACCATTGGATTCATGGGCCCTCATTACGACCCTGGCATTAACCAATGGCGCTATTAGCGCCATGGTTAACGCCGGTAATTTACCGGATCCGCCATGGTGACATGGGGAATTTCCGCCCTATTCCAAGGTTGGCGGGGCAGTAATTCCCCATTTACCATTGGCCCTTCCCCATTCCCATTTTTGCCCCATAGGGCTCAATGGGAATGGGGAAGGCGGTAATTACGGTACCACAAAATGCAGTGCCGTAATCACCTTCAAGGTCCTTTTGCGGGACCCTACCTTAACGGCTGGTACAGACCAGCCGTCAAGGTCGGGACCCGCAAAGGGACCTCGTAATCAGGCGTTAAGGGATTACTGGTACCGGTACCCTTACTGGTACTTGTAATCCCTTAACGCCAGGGTCGTAATGAGGGCCATGGTATAATGTAAAAGAGCATAATGAGAAAGAACATACGGTAAACATTGAAGTTAAATACAAATCATAGTGTAAAAATAAATGCAACATTAAAACATATAAAAATATGGCACACATATCAGAACAAGATGAATAAAAATAGAAAAAAGAAAAGAAAAACATGCTACTGTTGCTTAAAAAGACATGACAATCTTACATTCTTTATGCAGCTCACTGTATATTATAAAGTGAACAAACAGCAACCTTATCTGATAAGCTAAGGAATAGTGGATAGACATCAGCTAGCTCAGAATTGATAGAAAAAATGGCAAGAACATAATGGATAGATTACGAAATCCATAAAGAGCCGCATACACGTGGTACTCAAACAGAGACGTTTTTATGGGAAGACAAAAGGGGCACTTGCCCAGGGCCCCCACCTTGGAGGGGGCCCCACAAGGCTAGCTGATCTGAAGAAGTAAGATTCCATTGTTCACCAGTCTTAAGCAGCACATGTCAGGATATTTTATGGGGTGCTGCTGAGGCTCTAAACCCATTGCCATTCTGTTTTGGCAAGTGCATTCTGCCGTGATCAATTCATCATGTATTGCTTTCTGTGTTCACTCTGGTATACATAGTTTGTGTGTTCCTTATGGCACAACTTTGTAGCATCCTTTCCTTCCTGTGGGAATTATGCTGATCATGTGCAATAGATAATGGTGAAATGCATATTGATAAATTGAGTGCCACAATGATTCAGAAGTTAGCTCAGTGTGTGAAGCACCCATTGCAGAGATATGAGTTCATTTGCAAAACTAGAATATCACATTCCAGCAAGGCTGGCTGGGCCTTTCCTATGTCTGAAGTTTATAAACCTGCATGCATATGTACTTGGTTTTTCAGAACAACATCTGCTATTGTCAGCAGTGTACCTGTACCAGATAGGGGTTGCTTTAAAAACAAACATACGTATGGTGAAGGTCTAGAAATTGGTTTGTTCAGATGGGGTGTTGTAAAACCTAGGCAATCGCCTCCAACAATGGCATAAACTGTTAGTCCAAGAGGTGAATAAGTAACCAAATTCAAGACTATGGAACAACAGCGTTCATGTTTGTATCCTGGATTTGCCAGCAGACGATACAGTGATCCTGGCCAAATCATCCAATATATCTTACATTACTGTGCTGTCTTCTGTGAGGTTTGCCTTTTTGCATGCTGCTGGTATCACTTAGCCCGTTACTTGATCTTTCTTCTTTTTGAGGCCATTTGGGTGGAAGGGTTGGTAGACAAAATAGAGCTGACCATATGTTGCAGGCCTTAGGCAATCATATTTTAAGGTCTGCTTGTTTGACACAAAAAACTGTTTTCTTTTTGGAAAAAGTCTATAGTTTGTATGCACGTTTATAAATGAAAATGTCACAAGCCATTGTTATGGAAGTATGTAAAGCTTTAAAATACAAAAGACAAACCCAGATCAAATTTGTTAAATCACATCGATTGGTATGCTGGTTCTTATATACTTCCCTTGATGATTGAGACAATGAATCTAGAATCATTCCCCTTTTGCATAACACCCTTCGATAATATTTTGTTTAAACATGGGCATGTTTGGTAAGGTGATTTGTGTACTTTCCAATTCCGTTTTTTTTTTTTTTTAATGAAATCAGATTTTTTAGTTCATGTTAAGAACTGGAAAAAAAGTGTTCAAATGCTGAAATTGCAGAGTTGGCACAAATCCCAGCTTCATCCCTTCACCCCTTAACCAATGTGTGATCCTGAGCATCTCATTTAATCTTGTATTGCTGAACCTCTCACTATTGCCAGTTCCTAAACCTTTTAAAATTGTCTGCCCTTCCGAGTGATTGCCTTCTCAAGGTATGATGATCATAAAAGCCTCATCAATGGTTTCACTGTGTTAATAGTGAGCATATTTATATTGCACACCACAGGCATTTGTTCCTTTGATATCTACAGGGTAATTCATAGAAATTCGCACAAAAATGTCGCACGCGGCTGGCGCACAGTGTCCCCGTGCGATACACTGCGCCAGCCGCGTGCGAAAAAATCCTTTTCATCGCACAGCGTATTCAAGGATTTTAGCCTCCGAAACCAGTCGTGGCGCAGAGTGGCGCAGCGACCCTGCAGCAGCGCCAGTTGCGCCCCCAAGAACGCCCTTGCGCAAGGAAAAGCCTTCAAAATCCCCAAATCATCGCAAAGGGCTGCGCTAACCCTGGACCAGTTCACAGGGCTGGCAAACAGCAAACGCCAAGCGGGGAACGTGTACATCAGGGGTGCGTGGGAAGTAACACACGCGACTGTCCTGGGTACATGTATTCCAAGGGTGCGCGGGAAGTATCACATGCAAAAACAGCAGGGTACGTGTATTTCAGGGGTGCGCGGGAAGTATCACACGCAAAAGCAGCAGGGTACGTGTATTTCAGGGGTGCGCGGGAAGTATCACGCGCGATTCAATCAGGGTACGTGTATTCCAGGGGTGCGCGGGAAGTATCACACGCAAAAACAGCAGGGTACGTGTATTCCAGGGGTGCGCAGGAAGTATCACACACAAAAGCAGCAGGGTACGTGTATTTCAGGGGTGCGCGGTAAGTATCACACGTAAAATCAGCAGGGTACGTGTATTTCAGGGGTGCGCGGGAAGTATCACACGCGATTCCATCAGGGTACGTGTGTTCCAGGGGTGCGCGGGAAGTATCACACGCAAAAGCAGCAGGGTACGTGTATTTCAGGGGTGCGCAGGAAGTATCACACGCGATTCCATCAGGGTACGTGTATTACAGGGGTGCGCGGGGAGCACCACACGTGAATTCCACGTGTTGGTCCTCCCAGGTGTTCCCTCTACACCCTCCATGGCCCCTGCAGGTGGCCCACACCACAGGGCCTACCCTGCACATGTCCCGCAGGCACCCCATCCACCATGGCCATGCCCCCCAGCCAACCCACATGTCACCTTGCACTACTGCCCACCAATGCATGTCCCCCTGCACCCCCAGCCACGAGGGGCAGTCTCCACCAGGCCCCCACTGATGTCTAGCATCACCCCCACCCCCCAGCAGTGCAGGGGCAGCCTCCACCAGGCCCCCACTCATGTCTCCCATCACCCCCACCCCCCAGCAGTGCAGGGGCAGCCTCCACCAGGCCCCCACTCATGTCCAACTCATGTCTCCCTGCACCCCCACCCCCCAGCCACCAGGGGCACCCTCCACCAGGGCCCCACTCAAGTCTACCACCACCCCCACTCTCCAGCCACCAGGGGCACCCTCCACCAGGCCCCCACTCATGTCTACCATCACCCCCACACCCTAGCATTGCAGGGGCAGCCTCCACCAGGCCCCCACTCATGTCTACCATCAACCCCACCCCCCAGCAGTACAGGGGCAGCCTCCACCAGGCCCCCACTCATGTCCCCTATCACCCCACCCCCCAGCAGTGCAGGGGCAGCCTCCACCAGGCCCCCACTCATGTCTCCCATCACCCCCACCCCCAGCAGTGCAGGGGCCGCCTCCACCAGGCCCCCACTCATGTCTCCCATCACCCCCACCCCCCAGCAGTGCAGGGGCAGCCTCCACCAGGCCCCACTCATGTCTCCCTGCACCCTCACCCCCCAGCCACCAGGGGCACCCTCCACCAGGCCCCCACTCATGTCTACCACCACCCCCACCCCCCAGCCACCAGGGGCACCCTCCACCAGGCCCCCACTCATGTCTCCCACCACCCCCACCCCCCAGCAGTGCAGGGGCACCCTCCACCAGTCCCCCACTCATGTCTCCCATCACCCCCACCCCCCAGCAGTGCAGGGGCAGCCTCCACCAGGCCCCCACTCATGTCACCCACCACCCCCACCCCCCAGCCACCAGGGGCAGCCTCCACCAGGCCCCCACTCATGTCTCCCATCACCCCCCCCCCAGTGTTAGGCGGAAATCTGTGCAGTTCCCTCTGGGACCACTGCAAAAGATTTAGGACTACAGGTGTTTGGCAGTAAACCCACTTGGTAGCTGTCTGTACCACACAGATTCACTTGGTAGCTGTGGCTGAGCAGTCAGACTTCCCTCAAGAAGAGTTAAGCAGTATGTGGAGTATACAAAATAGGGCAATTCTTCACAGTAATACAAGCAAACACGGAACAAGGCTTCAGTGTAAAGATTTAAAGGTATTTATTTATAACGGCACATCTATAGAAAACACTTTGGCACTATCACGGCAAACACTTCAATTACAATTACTCTACGAAGAAAACAGATCAATCCCCCTAACAATAGTTCGACAAATCTAGGTTCTACCAGCATCACTTATTTGCAGACAGAGGTGTATGCCTCAACCTAGATGGCACACTAGTATTTGTTAGGACGGGAGAGAAAATAAGCAGGTTACGAAATCAACACGGTCCCAATACTGAACGGACAAATGCAAGGCAAGAAGACAAGAACCACGATAGATTATAAAGTTCAGAGGCCAGGCCCACTCGGAGAGAGGCGAGGCGATATGTCCCAAAAGTATCTTAGTGGAAATGCGTTTGAGTCTTTAAAGCAAATTGTTATCGGCAGATTGGACCAGTTCAGAACAACACGCTAGAGAAAGCTTGGAGGCGATCCTATGGAAAGGCGAGGATTAAGACACCTCACTCTATCCGGCAACAAGGGAAGCCAGGCGGACACAGTACCTTGATTGTGGAGAGACAGCTCCGGCGGGGGCAGTTGTTCCTGGTGGTGGATGCACGTCCGGTCTTTGCCAAGAGAAGAGTGGATCTCGTCGTTGAAGGAAAGTTGAAGATCGTTGCACCACCAGGGAAGAGACCAGCCGCGGAGTGCTCCGTCACAAGGCACCAGCTTTTGGTCGCGGTACAGGGGTAGTGGCTATCCGGTTGCCGAGGTGCTCTGCACGGGCAATTCAACTACTGCGTCCTGAGGCGAGGAAAACGCAAAAGGGGACTGGTTGTTCCCACCAGTCAGGGGAAGAGACTCTCTGGCAGGGAGATCTCCTCTGTCGTCGGGAAGTGGTGAGTCGGTTCAGCAGGGCTCCACCAGAGGTGTCGTCGTTGCAGGTCGGCTCAGCGTTACCCTCGTCGGATTCTTAGGTCCTGTGGCGACTTCTGAAGATCCAGTCCCAAAAGCCCTGCTTTTATGCAGAAAACCCCCATTCATTCAGCCTAGCTGTCAATCAACACGTGCTAAGTGGTGAGCGGGGAGGCTCACCACTTGGGCCAATCACACCAGAGTGCGACCGGAGTTGGCAAGGCAACTCGGTCCAGGGTGCCTAAACCCCCTCCCACACCCCTGTGGTAACCCAGACAGATTGGCACCACTTTGGAGGGTCTCTGTACAGAAGCCCACCAAAGGTGGAACAAAGGGCTCGACCTTTGGTTTAGGAGTCACAGAGACGAACACAGACGCCATTTTAAAAACCGAGTTCTGGCAGAAAATACCATCCGATAGACTTATTTAAGATAAGTAGACAGGTGGTATGTTAGAGATTAACGAGAAACAGTATCAATCTCTAACAATGGGAGTAATCCCATAGGGTTACATTCGGGGTTGAATATAACAAGTAGTTTCCACTGCCACCAGCCAAAAATCGACGAGGGGGGACGGGACAGTGCCCCGTCGAATAACAGACCCAGGAGTAATCGAATTACCCCTACTAGTAAGTCCACAATAGGATGGTTTGTACTAGTTCTGTTAGTAAATTTAGGTCTAGTAAAGCCAATGGTGACTTTACATGCCCGTGGAGACAGTAGTCAGTCCCCGGGTATGGAGTCTATGATGGAGGTCCGCTAGGACGCCCCAGTGTTACGGCACGTAGGGTGCGGTGTAACACACATAGAAAAATATATGAGACCGTATGGAGTAAAAGACCCCATAGCCCATAGAACACATTGACATTTACAGGAATTACACACATTCATGTCCCAGAGTCGGAGAAAAACAGTCTCACTCTTGGCAGGATGGAAAAAAACAAACTCCAGAAATCCAGCAAAGCTGCTGGGGGACTCACTAGGTTAGGAAATTCAGCCTAAACAGAGAATTCTCCCTAACACCCAGCAGTGCAGGGGCAGCCTCCACCAGGCCCCCACTCATGTCCCCTATCACCCCCACCCCCCAGCAGTGCAGGGGCAGCCTCCACCAGGCCCCCACTCATGTCTCCCATCACCCCCACCCCCAGCCACCAGGGGCAGCCTCCACCAGGCCCCCACTCATGTCTCCCTGCACCCTACCCCCCAGCCAACAGGGGCACCCTCCACCAGGCCCCCACTTATGTCTACCACCACCCCCACCCCCCAGCCACCAGGGGCACCCTCCACCAGGCCCCCACTCATGTCTCCCATCACCCCCACCCCCCAGCAGTGCAGGGGCAGCCTCCACCAGGCCCCCATTCATGTCCAACTCATGTCTCCCTGCACCCCCACCCCCCAGCCACGAGGGGCACCCTCCACCAGGCCCCCACTCATGTCTAACACCACCCCCACCCCCCAGCCACCAGGGGCACCCTCCACCAGGCCCCCACTCATGTCTACCACCACCCCCACCCCCAGCCACCAGGGGCACCCTCCACCAGGCCCGCACTCATGTCTACTACCACCCCCACCCCCCAGCAGTGCAGGGGCACCCTCCACCAGGCCCCCACTCATGTCTCCCATCACCCCCACCCCCCAGCAGTGAAGGGGCAGCGTCCACCAGGCCCCCACTCATGTCTCCCACCACCCCCACCCGCCAGCCACCAGGGGCAGCCTCCACCAGGCCCCCACTCATGTCTCCCATCACCCCCACTCCCCAGCAGTGCAGGGGCAGCCTCCACCAGGCCCCCACTCATGTCCCCTATCACCCCACCCCCCAGCAGTGCAGGGGGAGCCTCCACCAGGCCCCCACTCATGTCGCCCATCACCCCCACCACCCAGCAGTGCAGGGGCAGCCTCCACCAGGCCCCCACACATGTCCAACTCATGTCTCCCTGCACCCCCACCCCCCAGCCACCAGGGGCACCCTCCACCAGGCCTCCACTCATGTCTACCACCTCCCCCACCCCACAGCCATCAGGGGCACCCTCCACCAGGCCCCCACTCATTTCTACCACCACCCCCACCCCCAGTCACCAGGGGCACCCTCCACCAGGCCCCCACTCATGTCTCCCACCACCCCCACCCCCCAGCAGTGCAGGGGCACCCTCCACCAGGCCCCCACTAATTTCTCCCATCACCCCCACCCCCCAGCAGTGCAGGGGCAGCCTCCACCAGGCCCCCACTCATGTCTCCCACCACCCCCACCCCCAGCCACCAGGGGCACCCTCCACCAGGCCCACACTCGTGTCTCCCACCACCCCCACCCCCCAGCAGTGCAGGGGCACCCTCCACCAGGCCCCCACTCATGTCTCCCATCACCCCCACCCCCCAGCAGTGCAGGGGCAGCCTCCACCAGGCCCCCACTCATGTCTCCCACCACCCCCACTCGCCAGCTCCCAGGGGCAGCCTCCACCAGGCCCCCACTCATGTCTCTCATCACCCCCACCCCCCAGCAGTGCAGGGGCAGCCTCCACCAGGCCCCCACTCATGTCCCCTATCACCCCCACCCCCCAGCAGTGCAGGGGCAGCCTCCACCAGGCCCCCACTCATGTCTCCCATCACCCCCACCCCCCAGAAGTGCAGGGGCAGCCTCCACCAGGCCCCCACTCATGTCTCCCATCACCCCCACCCCCAGCAGTGCAGGGGCAGCTTCCACCAGGCCCCCACTCATGACTAACTCATGTCTCCCTGCACCCCCACCCCCTAGCCACTAGGGGCACCCTCCACCAGGCCCCCACTCATGTCTACCACCACCCCCACCCCCCAGCCACCAGGGGCACCCTCCACCAGGCCCCCACTCATGTCTACCACCACCCCCACCCCCCAGCCACCAGGGGCACCCTCCACCAGGCCCCCACTCATGTCTCCCACCACCCCCAGCCCCCTGCAGTGCAGGGGCACCCTCCACCAGGCCCCCACTCATGTCTCCCATCAGCCCCACCCCCCAGCAGTGCAGGGGCAGCCTCCACCAGGCCCCCACTCATGTCTCCCACCACCCCCACCCCCCAGCCACCAGGGGCAGCCTCCACCAGGCCCCCACTCATGTCTCCCATCACCCCCACCCCCCAGCAGTGCAGGGGCAGCCTCCACCAGGCCCCCACTCATGTCCCCTATCACCCCCCCCCAGCAGTGCAGGGGCAGCCTCCACCAGTCCCCCACTCATGTCTCCCATCACCCCCACCCCCCAACAGTGCAGGGGCAGCCTCCACCAGGCCCCCACTCATGTCTACCACCACCCCCACCCCCCAGCCACCAGGGGCACCCTCCACCAGGCCCCCACTCATGTCTACCACCACCCCCACCCCCCAGCCACCAGGGGCACCCTCCACCAGGCCCCCACTCATGTCTCCCACCACCCCCAGCCCCCAGCAGTGCAGGGGCACCCTCCACCAGGCCCCCACTCATGTCTCCCATCACCCCCACCCCCCAGCAGTGCAGGGGCAGCCTCCACCAGGCCCCCACTCATGTCTCCCACCACCCCCACCCCCGAGCCACCAGGGGCAGCCTCCACCAGGCCCCCACTCATGTCTCCCATCACCCCCACCCCCCAGCAGTCCAGGGGCAGCCTCCACCAGGCCCCCACTCATGTCCCCTATCACCCCCACCCCCCAGCAGTGCAGGGGCAGCCTCCACCAGTCCCCCACTCATGTCTCCCATCACCCCCACCCCCCAACAGTGCAGGGGCAGCCTCCACCAGGCCCCCACTCATGTCTCCCATCACCCCCACCCCCAGCAGTGCAGGGGCAGCCTCCACCCCCCTCATCACGTGTAATGAGGGAAACACCCGCGCGCGTCACGTCACAGACGCGCTTACGCGCTAAGGGCCTTTGGTCCAATGAAATCGCATATGTGTGCTGACATGCATACGCGCTAAGGGCCTTTCCTCTATTTACACGCAGACATGCAGGATTTTCACGTGCAAAATCACTCCGTATCAAGCTGGCCACGTGTAAGCACACGGAAGACCACGCTCCTGCCCACAAGGCCGAATTACTGCCCCCCAGAGCCCCGAGCACGCTCCCACCTGCCATCTGCTGCTGCCTGACTGCCTGCTGCCCACGTGTCCTGCCATTTGCTGCCTGCACATCAGCCAGGGGTGCTGTTGCTGTGACCACCCCTGCTGGAACCGAAGACTCCCGACTGGGATTCCATCGCTCCACAGCCCAGCCCCAGGACCCAGTTGCCCACCCACTCCTGCCTCTGGGATTGTCATGTCGGGCACTGCAACATCTGTCACCACTGACAACCCCCGGCCAGAGAGGCAGAGGGGCACCAGCTTCAGTGCCAGGGAAGTTGGTGTCCTGGTGGAGCAAGTCCTGGGGCAGTATGATGCCCTCTACGGAAGTGTGCCCGCTGACAAGGAAGGACGGACTCGGATCTGGACGGACATCGTGACTGCCATCAACGCGGAGGGGGTGGCAGTCCACGACTTCCAACATGTCAAGAAGCGCTGGGAGGACTTCACGTCCAGGACCCTGAACAAGGCCCGGCGCCTCTTGAAGGCAGCGGATGCTAAGGGGCGCCGGGGCCACTTGTCGGAAGATCAGATGAGGGTCCTGGAACGCATATCCCCAGCGCTCCACATCCAGGTCCTTGAGAGGCAGACCCGTCTGGAGTCGAGCGGTAAGTGTACATGCATCATGATTGTAAGCTGTGCGTGTGGTGATGTGCCAGTAGTGTGCCGGTTGCACATCTGTTTGTATGGGGCCGAGTATGGGTGGGGGTGTACAGGACCGTGAGGCTAACACATGCGAGGGCTGTCATGTGTGAGACATGGATGGTGCTTGTGTGTGTAGGCTTGCATGCCAAATGCAGTTGTCTGGACACACATGTTTGGATGAATGTGTATGTAAGTGGGCATGTTTGTGATGTCACGCATGTATGTTGTTTTCAGCTGCATGTATTAGCACTGTGTACATGTGCATGTGTGTGTATTTGACAAGGGTGCAACAGTGATGCAACATGGATGCATTTGACAGCGGGATGTGGAAGCCTGATTGGCAGATGTGACATGGATGCCCATCGGAAGCCTGCGACAGTTGGTTGAGGTGTACACATGCATGCAAGTGTGGTGGTGTGCGTGCATGTGTAGTGCACTCCCTGTGTTGCATGTGATGTCTGGCTCACCTTTGCCTGCTCATGCTGTTGTATGTGTATGGATGGTGCTGGCAGTTGCGATGTGGCTGTGGTATGGCTCATGTGTGCAAGTTGAAATGACATGTGTGTTGCCGATTGTGATGCCATGTCTGAGGTTTGCCAATGCCACTCATGGGCAACTGTCATGTGTGTATGTGTCCATTGTACAGTGCCCTGATGCCTGTGTTTTATTCCTCCCTGTCTGCAGCGTCAACTGATGAAGAGGGCGGAGAAGGTGCTGTGGAGCACAGCAGCGGGGATCGCACCGCCAGCCGGAGACGCAAGGCCCGGCTCCCTTCCCAGGTTGTGATCTCGTCGGGGAGTGAGGAGTCCGGTGCCGCGTACCTAGCCGCAGCTGCCAGGGGGAGGTCCAAGAGGCGGAGGTCGGAGTTGGACTCCTCGGCAGCAGAAGGGGCATCTGGGACCCCACAGGGCCCAACGGGGGAAGATGGCACGGAGTCATCCAGGTTGGTTGGGGGTTTGGTGGAGGAGGAGGCCGTGCAAGCAACAGAGATGGGGTCTGGAGGTCAGGATTCCACTGGTGCTAGTGGTGCAGTGCAGGACCAGGGACAGGAGGCAGCACATGTCGCCGCGGAGGTGCCTGTGTGCAATCCTGTCCCTGATCCTGTCACTGCATCATCTTGCACCAGCAGGGATGCCTATGTCCAGACCCGTTTCAGGCATGGGATGAGCTCACGACAACTGGCCTTCCTCTGCCTGCAGACGTGGCTATTCGGGTCCGGGTTGAGCCTGTCCTGACTGATGTGGCGTTGCGTCAACGGGCCATGCAAGGTGACCTGCAGTCTTTTTATGAGGAGACTGCACGTCATCTCGAATGGCTCGTTGACCGCGTCGGCCTACTGGGACAGGTCACCCAGGCCGGATTCCTCCGCTTGATGGGGCTTGCTACGACCCCCTCCTCAACTGAACACCCTATGCGCCAGTCATCCTCCGTGCCATCTTCCCACCCATCAGTCACCTGGGTGCCCTGTGGAGCTGCCTCTGACGGTGCGGCCAGGATGGTGGAGGAGGCATCCCTGCCACAGTCGGGAGTCGGACGTCCAGCAGGGGTGGCCACATCAACGACTGCACCCCAGCCAGCGGAGGATGTGCAGGCAGCAGGAGGCAGTGCACGGGCAGAGGCGCAGCAGCAACGTGGTGGGAGCCATGATGGCTCGCGGCCTTCGACATCGGAGGGGCAGGTATCGGCCGGAGGGCAGGAGGACCCAGGACGGGAAGTGTCTTCCATGTGGCAGCGGTTGGGCCACGCCATAGATGCGGAGCGGCAGCGGGCGGAAGAGGCACGGCTCACGATGGTCAGGACGGAGAACTCCATGCGGAGGGCCCTGAGGCGGGCCGAGTGCCTTGAGGCAATCCGCAGGGAGTTTGGGGTGAACATGTGGACGGCCCTGCGGACCCTCGGGCCATGGAGGAGGACCGCCTCCGGGACATTGAGCAGGAGTTCGATGATGCCCTGGCTCGGAACATCCCGAAGTGAGCCATCGGACTAGCCCGCTGCCCTTGTAAATAGTTCTGTAGTTAGTGTTAGGTTTCCTTTGGTTTAGCTTTTTTTTTTACCTTTTGGACAATGGGCCACATTTTTGTATATAGTTTATTTTATTTTTTTAGGTAGTGTTTCATTTCTTCGGTTGGGATCATGGACCCTGGATTGTTTATCTGTATATAGTTGACTTTTGGATTTTCATTTTTTTTAATGATTTCCCCATGGAGCAATGGTTTTCGATATTAATATTCCATTGGATTTACTTTTGTGGACTGTGACTTTGGACACCTTTCCTTTGCATTATGATTTGTGGTTTTGCATTATTTCACGTACCTGCTGGTTTTTTGTTTTTTTAATTTCCATTATTGTTTGTTTATTTTTGATTCAATTTATGTTGCTTTTAATACATATTTTTTCTTTAAAGTTCAATGTGTAGTATCATCTCATTGGTTTCATGCATATCATGATAAGGGTTTTGACATTCACTGACACCGATTAGGTGTATGTGAGGGACATGTGTTCATTTCCAAACTTGCAATTGGGGTTCTATCATGTTTTTTGCCATCCAAGTGGTGGATGTAATACTCGGGTGGGTGTTTGGCATTTGAAGACTGACCATAAGGGACAGGGATCTAGATTGTGGTGACATGTTGGCTGGGGGACATGAGTGGGGGCCTGGTGGAGGCTGCCCCTGGTGGCTGGGGGGTGGGGGTGGTGGTAGACATGAGGGGGGCCTGGTGGAGGCTGCCCCTGCACTGCTGGGGGGTGGGGGTGCAGGGGGATATGAGTGGGGGCCTGGTGGAGGGTGCCCCTGGTGGCTGGGGGGTGGGGGTGGTAGTAGACATGAGTGGGGGCCTGGTGGAGGGTGCCCCTGGTGGCTGGGGGGTGGGGGTGGTGGTAGACATGAGTGGGGGCCTGGTGGAGGGTGCGCCTGTACTGCTGGGGGGTGGGGGTGCAGGGGGACATCAGTGGGGGCCTGGTGGAGGGTGCCCCTGGTGGCTGGGGGGTGGGGGTGGTGGTAGACATGAGTGGGGGCCTGGTGGAGGGTGCCCCTGGTGGCTGGGGGTGGTGGTAGACATGAGTGCGGGCCTGGTGGAGGGTGCCCCTGGTGGCTGGGGGGTGGGGGTTGTGGTAGACATGAGTGGGGGCCTGGTGGAGGGTGCCCCTGTACTGCTGGGGGGTGGGGGTGCAGGGGGACATGAGTGGGGGCCTGGTGGAGGGTGCCCCTGGTGGCTGGGGGGTGGGGGTGGTGGTAGACATGAGTGGGGGCCTGGTGGAGGGTCCCCCTGGTGGCTGGGGGTGGTGGTAGACATGAGTGCGGGCCTGGTGGAGGCTGCCCCTGCACTGATGGGGGGTGGGGGTGCAGGGGGACATGAGTGGGGGCCTGGTGGAGGGTGCCCCTGCACTGCTGGGGGGTGGGGGTGCAGGGGGACATGAGTGGAGGCCTGGTGGAGGGTGCCCCTGCACTGCTGGGGGGTGGGGGTGCAGGGGGACATGAGTGGGGGCCTGGTGGAGGGTGCCCCTGGTGGCTGGGGGGTGGGGGTGGTGGTAGACATGAGTGGGGGCCTGGTGGAGGGTGCCCCTGGTGGCTGGGGGGTGGGGGCGGTGGTACACATGAGTGGGGGCCTGGTGGAGGTTGCCCCTGCACTGCTGGGGGTTGGGGGTGCAGGGGGACATGAGTGGGGGCCTGGTGGAGGGTGCCCTTGGTGGCTGGGGGGTGGTGGTAGACATGAGTGGGGGCCTGGTGGAGGGTGCCCCTGGTGGCTGGGGGGTGGGGTGGTGGTAGACATGAGTGGGGGCCTGGTGAAGGCTGCCTCTGCACTTTCTGGGGGGTGGGGGTGCAGGGGGACATAAGTGGGGGCCTGGTGGAGGCTGCCCCTGCACTGCTGGAGGGTGGGGGTGGTGGGAGACATGAGTGGGGGCCTGGTGGAGGGTGCCCCTGGTGGTTGGGGGTGATGGTAGACATGAGTGGGGGCCTGGTGGAGGCTGCCCCTGCACTGCTGGGGGGTGGGGGTGGTGGGAGACATGAGTGGGGGCCTGGTGGAGGGTGCCCCTGGTGGCTGGGGGGTGGGGGTGGTAGTAGACATGAGTGGGGGCCTGGTGGAGGGTGCCCCTGGTGGCTGGGGGGTGGGGGTGCAGGGAGACATGAGTTGGACATGAGTGGGGGCCTGGTGGAGGGTGCCCCTGGTGGCTGGGGGGTGGGGGTGGTGGTAGACATGAGTGGGGGCCTGGTGGAGGCTGCCCCTGCACTGCTGGGGGGTGGGGGTGCAGGGGGACATGAGTGGGGGCCTGGTGGAGGCTGCCCCTGCACTGCTGGGAGGTGTGGGTGCAGGGGGACGTGTGTGGGGGCCTGGTGGAGGCTGCCCCTGCACTGCTGGGGGGTGGGGGTGGTGGGAGACAAGAGTGGGGGCCTGGTGGAGGCTGCCCCTGCACTGCTGGGGGTGGGGGTGGTGGGAGACATCAGTGGGGGCCTGGTGGAGGGTGCCCCTGGTGACTGGGGGGTGGGGGTGGTGGTAGACATGAGTGGGGGCCTGGTGGAGGCTGCCCCTGCAATGCTGGGGGGTGGGGGTGGTGGGAGACATGAGTGGGGGCCTGGTGGAGGCTGCCCCTGCACTGCTGGGGGGTGGGGGTGCAGGGGGACATGTGTGGGGGCCTGGTGGAGGGTGCCCCTGCAATGCTGGGGGGTGGGGGTGCAGGGGGACATGTGTGGGGGCCTGGTGGAGGCTGCCCCTGCACTGCTGGGGGTGGGGGTGCAGGGGGATATGAGTGGGGGCCTGGTGGAGGGTGCCCCTGGTGGCTGGGGGGTGGGGGTGGTAGTAGACATGAGTGGGGGCCTGGTGGAGGGTGCCCCTGCACTGCTGGGGGGTGGGGGTGCAGGGGGACATGAGTGGGGGCCTGGTGGAGGCTGCCCCTGCACTGCGGGGGGTGGGGGTGCAGTGGGACATGTGTGGGGGCCTGGTGGAGGCTGCCCCTGAACTGCTGGGGGGTGGGGGTGGTGGGAGACATGAGTGGGGGCCTGGTGGAGGCTGCCCCTGCACTGCTGGGGGGTGGGGGTGGTGGGAGACATGAGTGGGGGCCTGGTGGAGGGTGCCCCTCGTGGCCGGGGGGTGGGGGTGGTGGTAGACATGAGTGGGGGCCTGGTGGAGGCTGCCCCTGCACTGCTGGGGGGTGGGGAGGGTGGGAGACATGAGTGGGGGCCTGGTGGAGGGTGCCCCTGGTGGCTGGGGGGTGGGGGTGTTGGTAGACATGAGTGGGGCCTGGTGGAGGCTGCCCCTGCACTGCTGGGGGGTGGGGGTGCAGGGGGACATGAGTGGGGGCCTGGTGGAGGCTGCCCCTGCACTGCTGGAGGGTGGGGGTGCAGGGGGACATCTGTGGGGGCCTGGTGGAGGCTGCCCCTGCACTGCTGGGGGGTGGGGGTGGTGGGAGACATGAGTGGGGGCCTGGTGGAGGCTGCCCCTTTACTGCTGGGGGGTGGGGGTGGTGGGAAACATGAGTGGGGGCCTGGTGGAGGGTGCCCCTGGTGGCTGGGGTTGGGGGTGGTGGTAGACATGAGTGGGGGCCTGGTGGAGGTTGCCCCTGCACTGCTGGGGGGTGGGGGTGGTGGGAGACATGAGTGGGGGCCTGGTGGAGGGTGCCCCTGGTGGCTGGTGGGTGGGGGTGGTGGTAGACATGAGTGGGGGCCTGGTGGAGGCTGCCCCTGCACTTCTGGGGGGTGGGGGTGCAGGGGTACATGAGTGGGGGCCTGGTGGAGGCTGCCCCTGCACTGCTGGGGGGTGGGGGTGCAGGGGGACATGAGTGGGGGCCTGGTGGAGGCTGCCCCTGCACTGCTGGGGGTGGGGGTGGTGGGAGACATGAGTGGGGGCCTGGTGGAGGCTGCCCCTGCACTGCTGGGGGGTGGGGGTGGTGGGAGACATGTTTGGGGGCCTGGTGGAGGGTGCCCCTGGATGCTGGGGGGTGGGGGTGCTGGGAGACATGTGTTGGTGATCAGTAGTGCAAGGTGACATGTGGGTTGGCTGGGGGGCATGGCCATGGTGGATGGGTTGCCTGTGGGACATGAGCAGGGGTGCAGGGTAGTCCCCTGTGGTGTGGGCTGCCTGCAGGGGCCATGGAGGGTGTAGAGGGAACACCTGGGAGGACCCACATGGCCAAATCACGTGTAGCATTCCCCGCGCACCTCGGAATACACGTACCCAGGCCAATCGCGTGTGGAACTTCCCGCGCACCCGAAGTACACGTACCCAGGCCAATCGCGTGTGGAACTTCCCGCGCATCCCAAAGTACACGTACCCAGGCCAATCGCGTGTGGAACTTCCCTCGCACCCCGAAGTACACGTACCCAGGCCAATCGCGTGTGGAACTTCCCGTGCACCCCGAAACACACGTACCCAGGCCAATCGCGTGTGGAACTTCCCGCTCACCCCGAAACACACGTACCCAGGCTAATCGCGTGTGGAACTTCCCGCGCACCCCGTAGTACACGTACCCAGGCTAATCGCGTGTGGGACTTCCCGCGCACCCCGAAGTATACGTACCCAGGCCAATCGCGTGTGGAACTTCCTGCGCACCCCGAAGTACATGTACCCAGGCCAATCGCGTGTGGAACTTCCCGCGCACCCCATAGCACACGTACCCAGGCTAATCGTGTGTGGGACTTCCTGCGCACTCCGAAGTATACGTACCCAGGCCAATCGCGTGTGGGACTTCCCGCGCACCCAGGTATACACGCACACGCTATTTTTCACACAGCGGGTGTCTGTGTTTGTCGGTACCCCTTTGCACCTCATTTGTCCTAGAGGGCCACTGTATGGACCATTCATCATGGCTGTATATGGGTGCTTTTTGTTATCGCACATTTTGGCGCACATTTTTTTCAGGCGCAAGGACGCTACCGCCTGCTTTCTTGTGGCGTACTTGTTTGGCCCTGTGCGCGTCTTTGACCGTGCGCTGGTTTGCCCTATTCGATTCCATGAATACGGGTTGTAGGCGAGCGTGTGGGCGTTCCGCGCACTTGCCTCCTGTACTTCCCCCGTGACGCCCATATTTTCACGCGTTGTTCCCCATTCCGAGTGTTACACCCCGTGTTCCGCCTACTTTTGTGATGTGCGCCGCGCTATGTGCGATTTCGCAGTGGCCGTGGCGCACGCTGTTGGATGACTTGTGCGCCCGCATGCGCGGCGCACATTTTCAGCGCACATCCAATGTTTTTCTCGCGCATGGACTTCCATCAATCGATGTGCGCTGGTTTCCCTGCGATTTTCACACTTGCACTGCGATTTTCGCACTTTTACTGCAAATCGCACGTTTTGGCACCTCTGCGCGGGAATTTTCGGCGCACATTAATTCCATGAATCGACCCCCTAATGGCAACACTATTTGAAAACCATATCCCACTTCTAATCTCAGTCTGTCTGGATAAAGACACCTTCCTGGTAGCTTCTAATCTGCCTCCACTATCCATGCTACAGTATGTGTAGCGTTCTTTTTCCTTCCAATTGGTGGTTTCTACCCATGCATGAGCACTATTGCATTCTGTGAGGCAGCTAATGTGAGTTCTCTGTCTATTATGGGTGACATGTACCTTTTACATACGGTCCTGCATTAATACTACATCTACCTTCCTGGATGTTATTGATAAAAAGTATCCCATATGTACTAGAACAGTATCCCCTTTGTAGACTGCTAATGTTGATCTTCCAATGCTACTTGTTTATCATTTTTATTAGAGCAAGAATGAAGAGGGCATAGGCACTTAAAGGGAATAAACATGCTTCTTATGCTGCAAGACAGCATATCAACCTATATGCTGTGAGCGCGACGGGTGGGGGGCACAACCAGTATTCTTGATCCCTTAATTCCTTTGGTTTGGTGGTGGGGGGGCCCAAAGATGTTCATGCGCAGGGCCCCAAAATTGCTTAGGGTGGCCCTGTACTCAAATAAGGAAATACAGATCCCTGTCCTGTGAATAACATGAAGCTACCCGTGTAAAACAAAGGCAAGAAGTGCACGAGGGAGGCAATGGCCTATGCTACTTACTCAAGCTGACCTGCTGTAGTGTAAAAAATCTGAATGATGGTCATGCTCGTTCTGAATCAATCAAGAAATTGTGTCCGCAGACTAAAAACACAGATCGACAACATACCAATGACTTTTATTCAATATGCAAAGTGAAAAAAAATGTGCTGAGCTTGAGGCCTATAAAGTTACCTGCTGAAAAGCAGACCAGTGGCTGGATTGGAAGGCAAAATATTTGCTACGTCCCAATATTGCTCACAGCAATGTTACACATTCCACAATCTTGAGAGTAATGTGACATCTAAAATAAAAATACTGGCCGTTCCAAAAACCGACACTATAGAAAACAAAGAGTAAGCTGTGTAGTTACCTTAGCATAGATGCATGAACCTGCTGGTGGTCGAAGCAAGATTGCACCATGGAATAGTGCGACACTTGTTTCCCTGTAGGCTGCTGCACCATCTGAAACACGACAATGTAGGTCATGTGACACAAGTCACATGTTTGCTCTGCGTACGTGACATGCTTCAATGAGGCCAGAAACAAAATCCAGGGAAAACTTTGTTAGCACCAATAACCAATAGTCTGGCTCCATGCAGTGGCACTGGTAAGAAGGAGGAACACATGACCGGCAGAGTCCATATTTGTATTAGAAAAAAGGCAGGAGCCACCTAAACGAAGAATTAATGGACACATCTATGCAACAGAAATAAAAAACATTTCTTAAGCACCTAGAATTGCATATTAACGGGTAGTGAAAAAAATGGAAAAACAGAACCACAATAAAATATCTTCCCACAAATGTAAAACTCATGTGCAAGTTATGCCCATTAGTCTCACCCATCGCAGTGGCGCTTGTTTTAACACAAAGTACATTACTGGCAGTGGCCCGATCCATGTTCAATCAAAAGGCAAGGGTTGGTTCAAAGAACACCTTACTAGACATATCTAGACAAAAAAGAATAGATAAAAGCTGCTGATGGAGTGTAGTGGCGGAAAGATCAAAGTGTTGAAAAACAAATACGATGACAAATAGCAGTAGGAAAAAGGAGAAATTGGAAGAGATGACGTCGGAAAAAGCTGCTGACAGAGTGTGATAGCAGAACAAAACTACTGTTTACTATGGCCACTCTTTGTTTAGAGGAAGCAATATAAATCCAGTTCCTCGTTTATCCCATTTGGTGTCAATAAGTCGCGACGATCAACCCAAAATGCTTCTCTTTGGACTCTCCTTCTATTCATATCACCTTGAACATTTTTGGTGCTGAGAACTTTGAGGACTTGAAACTTCATCTGTGCAATAGTGTGGCCTTGTTCCCTGAAGTATCTCACCACTGCAGAAGTCACATTGCCAGTTCTTATGCTGGACATATGTTCATTCATTCAAACCTTACTCTTCTTGCAGTCTCTCTGATGTAGTATATATCACCCCGGCTCCTAATACAGTACATAACATTCTCAGATGCACAGGCGGCAACATCGTTCAGAGTAATTCTTTCTCCTGTACCCGGTTGAAAAACACAAGGACCTCTAGTCAGACTGTTATCAGTTCCTACAACTTAAGCATGCGAAAGAACCTTTATTTCTGTTTGATCCAACCTTCATTGTGGGGCTACTAGTTTTGACAAGCATGTTTCATAAATGATCACTCTTTTTGTAGGCAAACACTGGGGGTTTGTGAAAAAGGATTTTTGTATGCTCGTCATTGGTAAGAATATCCCAATGCTTCACAATACATCTTTTAATGCTCTGACTTGCGGAGAATTTGGACACAAATACTAAGGGCAGAGACTCGCTCTCAGTGGTGCTCTGTAACAATGATGTGTGGGTAGAGGTGGAAACTCTATCAAGTGCAGCTGACACGTCTTGTTAAGGCTAGCCCCTTTACTTAAATTTAGTGCAACACTTATTACATTCTGCTCCACACTGATCCTGGTAGCTCACAATGCGTTTAAGCCTTAGCATCTGGCCATAAGGTAAATTCTTTAAGGTGCTATGAGGGTGGAAACCATATTGAATAGATTATTACTGTCAGTTTCTTTCACAAATAAAGTGGTAGAGATGGTGTTGTTCTGCACTAAAGCCTGTACATTCAGAAAGTGTACATTAGTGTGCCAATATTGGCCAGGAATTGAATGTGAGAGCCAATGGCATTAATGAATCTGAGAAAGTTGTGTAGTGCAGTGAGTGGGCCGTGTCATACTGCAAATATATCATCAATTTAACAAACCCACACTATCAGGTATTTATGCCAAACAGGGTCCTCAAGAATATGGGTTGGTCTGAAATTGGGCAATGTTGGTCCACATGGATTTACCTGATGTTTGCAAAAAGCACTGATTGTTATATTTAAAGTAGGAATTCTATGAAATGAAGTTCAAAATAATCATGATAAACACGTTGGCTGTCCCTATGGGGTCAGCCTGGAACAATATCCATGCCACAGCCTCTTGTCTGAGGTCATGTGGAATGCTGGAATAGAGGCTGCTGATTCTGTGATGGTCTCTGGTATTTGTAAGAAGTGGGTAGCTTCTGTCATATATGTAAATGTCTTTTGAATGAGTGCTTCGCAAAAAGTGGTCAATGTATGTCCCGAGGGGTTGTAAAATGCCACTGGTGGCTGTAACGATCGGTCTACCAGGGGAGTTGAACAATCTCTTGTGGATTTTTCGGGAGCAAGTAAAAGGTGGGAACTCTGGTATACGGTGCAAACAGGTAAGCTTTGGTTTTCTCTGAAATCCATTCCATCTCTAGCACCACCTTAAGAATATTGTCAAGGTTATTACTAATTTCTGAAGTGGGGTCATGGTGTAATGGGGAGTATACATTGATGTCTTCTAGTTGTCTTGCACACTCTCTCTCTAAATGAGTAGTGTTGAGAATAACTAGTATCCAACAGGGCAGATGGTAATGGTGGTATTGGAGTACAAGGTCTAAATCTGCATCAGATTGTCTCTATTGAGGTTGGTGTACTTATGTTTACCAAAGTGAAGATTATTTAAGACATCTAATACCATCTTCTGGAATATGTCAATGTATATAGAACCCTTATGGGAGGTATGAAGGTGCTCATTGGTTTAAACTCTGTGTAGCCTTCATCTATTTCCAGAGGTTCTACCCGAGGGGGAAGTTCGGTGAAAAATACTTTCAGCTTAAGTTTTATAACAAGTTTGAAAAAGTTAACTTTGGTAGTGAACATATTGGTGCACACATTTCAATCCTTTCTGTAAAGTCTGTAATTTGGTGGTTGTCAGCGATCTGTCAGAAAGATTAACAACTAGGTTTGTTTGGTTTGGAACCTGGTTAGCATGCCTCAATTTCTTCCTCTTCCCCCTGGTCATTTTCTGCCTCTTGGGCCTTGTTCTGAAAAAGGGGTTAGTCGGACTGCGGCTACTATTAGTGAATTGTCACTTCTTGAAGTACTTGCCTCTTGTTCATCAACAGTCGTACCTTGCATGGTTGTGGTAGATTCTGAGTCTAAACTACTTAGGTCTGAGGACATTTTATCATTTGTTCTGTGGTGTTGGATCTGATATTTGTCCACCCAAGTGTAAAATTTGCCAGGTATCTCGTTTAAACTTTCCTCATTTTTGAGCCTCTAATTCTGACATGTATGATTCTAGCCTTCTGCTAATATCTGGTACACATTTCTGTAAACGTTTTGGACTTGTTAGACTAGTTATTTCTACAATCAGCACATTGACTTATTTCTCTAGATGGTCAATACAGATAGATAGCTGTTATAAGTAGTATTTAATCTAATGAGCACTTGTTCAATATTTGTTCCCATCTACGCACAAACTCTTTGTGTCAAGGAGTTCCCCCCTTCTCACCTGAATCCGTTCTTTACCGGTGTCCTTGGAGGCTGCCTTCTTTCGGATGGATCGGGTTTTGAAGAAGGCTGCCCGTGTCTCTGCCGAATCCAGAATGCGTTCAGTTTTCCAGGAGGTCGAATCCAGGAATCCAGGAGGCAAGGTAAATGCGCTAGAACTAGAATCCAGGAGGAAGAAGAAGGGGGGGTTCGAGGAAGGGATAGCGGAGTGGAAAGGAGAAGAACCACAAGCTACGGAGCACACGTCTGGTGCTAATCGCTATAGCATTGAGGCACGCAGAGCCGCGGAAGGCGTGGTCTAGAAATAAAAAAAGGTTACTTCCAATGCATGGAGCGAGAAGGGAATGCGTTGGATGGCCATATTGGAGGTATTAATGTGTATAAGTCCGTTGTGACAAGGACCATGAGGCCCAAAAGGGGCGCACCCTGCGATTCATGACAGCATGCCTCCTCCGAAGACCCTTCCCTCCTGGTTTACCCGGGTGGATGAGGTGGAACCTTCTGAGCAGCCGTTGGGCCTTGATGTTTCAGAGAGGTTCCCAGGTTCTTTTGCTAGGAGGATATCCTTTCCATTCAACCAGGTATTGAAACTGGCCCCTTCTATACCTGGAGTCACAAATCCAAGATACCTCATATTCCAATTGGTCATCAACCAGTATAGGAGGAGGTCTGGAGGGTTTTTGGTAGGATGGATAGTAGGGTATCAATAAAGATGTGTGAAATACTGGGTGTATCTTCTTCCAGGATTCAGGCAACTCGATCCGAAAAGAAACAGGATTTATAATTTCTTTAATGGAAAATGGACCATAGTACCGAGGGGCCAGTTTACTAGGCCATAGATGTCGGGGTAGTAATTTGGAGGACAACCAGATCTGATCACCGACTGCATAAGAAGGGCCAGGTCTTCTTCTGAAATCTGCATGTTTCTTGGTCTGTTTCCTGTCCTTCTCCAAAGATTCCTTGGCTTCTTTATGTATGTTGACAAGGGTTTCGATCCAGGAGTCAACTGTAGGTACTGGTGTAGATTGGGGAAGAACAGAAGGTAGGACCGACGGATGAAATCCTTGACTGCAATAAAAGGGGCTGATCTTAAGTGCCGAATGGTCAGAATTATTGTAAGCGAATTCAGCAATGGGTATCAGGAGCGACCAGTCATCCTGGACCTTGGTGGCGAAGCATCGAAGATACTGTTCCAGGGTTTGGTTGACACGTTCTGTGATTCCGTTGGTTTGAGGGTGGTAACCTGACGAAAGGGCATGTTGGATCCCTAAGCATTGACAGAGATGTTTCCAGAATTGTGAGACGTATTGAGGTCCGCAATCCGAAATGATCTTGGAAGGGAGTCCATGCAAACGGAATATGTGTTCCAGGAAGATTCCTGCTAGTTCAGAAGAGGATGGTAATTTACACAGTGGCGTAAAATGAGCCATATGACTGAACAGGTCTATGGTAACCATCATGGTGGTATACCCACGGGATGGTGGCAGTTCCACAATGAAGTCCATAGCGATAATCTCCCAAGGCTTAGTTGGCAATGTAGGTTGTAGTAGAAGGCCCGCTGTTTTCTTGTTATTGTGTTTATTTTGACTGCAGACAACACAGGATTGAATGTACTGCCGTATGTCGGGTCTCATCCTAGGCCACCAGAATTGCCTTTGTATCAGACGGAGGGTATTGGTGACACCGCGATGTCCGGAGTGTAGGGTATCGTGGCAGAGATTCATTATTCTCTGTTGTAGTCTCTTTGTAGGGATGACCAACAGATTGTCTTTGAACAAATATCCTTCCTGGTCCTTTACATTCCAAGGATTTCCTTTGGATTTGTCCTTCCACAGATCAGAGGATTGGGTTTGGGCTTGGATTTCTTCGAGGAGGTTGACTGCCTGGGCCACGAAGATCTTGGGGGAAAACATCTGAGGATATGCCTTGTCTTCAGTGGGCTCGTAGTCAGGTCTTCGAGATAAGGCGTCGGCGATCAGGTTTTGTGATCCAGGAACATGAGTGATATAGAACTGGTACTGGGCAAAGAAGTATGCCCAACACGCCTGACGACTGTTCCTACACTCCAAAGACTGTAGAATCTGGAGGTTTTGGTGGTCAGTACGGACCTTAACTGGATGTTTAGCTCCTAAAAGTAGATGTCGCCATTCAGTGAAGTCTTGGCGGATGGCTAACAATTCTTTTTCCAGGACTGAATAATGTGTTTCACTAGGAGTCAGAGTTTGTGAGAGGTAAGCAATTGGGTGTTCCAGTTTATCTCCTAATTCCTGTTTCAGGACTGCGCCAATGGCATAATTTGAAGCGTCTGTTTCTACCAGGAAAGGACGGCTAGTATCGGGTTGAGCCAAGATAGGAGCTTGCGTAAACTCTGTCTTTAAACGCTGGAACGCCATATCTTGTGGTGTTGACCAGAGGAAAGGAGTGTCTTTCTTCAGGAGAGCAACAATCCGTTGAACTATCTCGGAGAAATTAGATATGAATTTCTGGTAGAAATTGGTGAGTCCCAGGAAAGAATGAATTTGTTTCACGGAAGTAGGAGCGGGCCAGGTCAATATGGCTTTTACCTTTGAAGGGTCCATACCGATTCCTTCTGGGGTAAGAATAAATTCTAGGTAGTGAACGGAGGTCACATGAAACAAACATTTTTCAGGTTTGGCCAGGAGTTTATGATCTCGGAGTCTCTGCAACACTGCCTTCACATGCTCTTCATGTTGTTTAGGATCCTTGGAAAAGATCAGTATGTCATCCAGATATACAATAACAAAGACAAACAGCATGTCAGAGAACAACCTATCCATAAAGCGTTGGAAAATTGCCGGGGTGTTAGCCAATCCGAAGGGCAAGACTAGATACTCAAAATGGCCAAATGGTGTTCTGAAGGCGGTCTTCCATTCGTCTCCTTCCCTGACACGGATCAAATGATAGGCGCCCCTGAGATCCAACTTGGTGAATATCACTACGCCTCTCACGGCTTCCAGGATATCTGAAATCAGGGGTAATGGGTACCGATCCTTGAGGGTACATTGATTTAGCCTACGATAATTAAGGTAGGGTCTGAGTTCCTTGGTATCCTTCTTGGGAACAAAGAATAGAGAAGCACCAGCAGGAGATTTCGAAGGTCTTATGGTGCCATTTTGAAGGTTGGTATCCAGGTATTCTCTTAGGGCCTGCTTCTCGGGTTCGGAAAGAATGAACATCCTGCCGAAGGGAATCACTGCAGAGGGTTCCGTATCTATTGCGCAGTCTTCAGGTCTGTGTGGGGTAAGGCCTGGACAATGAAAGTCGAAAACACATCAGCATAAGCTTGGTAGACTTCAGGAACTTGCATGACATTGGATACCATTAGTGGTGTCTGTTGTTCCTTTGTTGGTTCCTTTGGGTGTGTTAATGGAGGTTCTAGGGATAGACAATGAGACATGCAAAACGCTGAGCCTAGGAATAGGGAACCAGCAGACCAGTTGATATATGGGTTGTGTTTCTGTAGCCAGGGCATGCCCAATACCAAGGGGTAGTGAGCTGACTTAATAATGTCAAACCTGATCAGCTCTCGATGGTGATTTATTGAAAGCTGGATCTCCTTGGTCTGAAAACTTATGGGTCCTGATGTGAGGGGTCTTCCGTCGATAGCCTCCACAGGCTGCATGCTGCTTCGTGATTCATAGCAAATCTGATGTTTATCAACCCACTCATGATCGTTGAAAATTCCCATAGCTCCGCAGTCTACCAGGGCCAAAATGGAATAGTTTGTATTCTTGGTTGGTGATAAAAAGGCCTGCAGTACCACCAAATTGTTTTGTCCAGGAGAGTTCAAGGATGGAATGGATGTGGAGCAAACATCTCTCTCCCCAAGCTATGCTCCATCTAGGATCGGGAGTTGGCATTTCCCAAACACCGAGGGGGTGCTAAAGGACACTCCCTAACCAAATGCTTATCTGAGGCACAGTACATGCACAACCCCATATGAATTCTCCTCATTCTCTCTTGTGGAGATATGGGTCCACGAAAGGCCCCAATCTGCATGGGCTCGGATTCTGAAACTGGGCTTGGGTTGATTTCCGGTCTGGGGGTACCCTCAAATGATACCTTGGAAGGAGTTCCTCTGGATTTCTTCTTTTCTGACTTCCTTTCCTGGATACGGAAGTCAATCTGCATGGCAAGATCCAATAATGACTGGAATGAGCTTGGTCGTGCCACTCTGGCCAGCTCATCCTTAATTTCATCGTTCAATCCTCTCCTGAACACGGTAAAACTCGCCTCAGTGGACCAGTCGGCTTCCTTTGCCGGTTGTTTAAATCGGGTCACATACGTGAGCATATCCTGGGCCCCTTGCGGAAAGTCTAACAAGCGTTCTTGTGCGCTATAGACCTGCTCAGGGCGGTCAAACATGTCTTTTAGGGCCCATATAAACCCATCATAATCGTCCAGGAGGGCATCACTAGAGTTAACGAGGGGAGTGGCCCAAGTCAAGGCATTCCCGGAAAGGTGAGAGATTATAAAACCCACCTTGGCCCTGGGGGTCGCAAAATAGTAAGGCTTGAAGGTAAAGTGAACCAAGCACGAATACAGGAATGCACGAAGGGTCTTTGCTGAGCCGTCGTATTTATCCACGACTCCGCCCAGTATAACACTCTCTTTTGTAGCAGAATCCTGGGATAGGACCAATTGTTTGAGAGCGGCGTTCTCCGCTTTCAGATTCGGTACCTCGATTGATAGTTCCTGCATACGACGCATCAAGTCCTGCACGGCAGCCTCCATGTCGATGTCGCTTTCGATTGGGTGGCATCTCAAACTGTCAAGGAGTTCCCCCCTTCTCACCTGAATCCGTTCTTTACCAGTGTCCTTGGAGGCTGCCTTCTTTCGGATGGATCGGGTTTTGAAGAAGGCGGCCCTTGTCTCTGCCGAATCCAGAATGCGTTCAGTTTTCCAGGAGGTTGAATCCAGGAATCCAGGAGGCAAGGTAAGTTTGCTAGAACTAGAATCCAGGAGGAAGAAGAAGGGAGGGGGGGGTTCGAGGAAGGGATAGTGGAGTGAAAAGGAGAAGAACCACGAGCTACGGAGCACACGTCTGGTCGCTAATCGCTATAGCATTGAGACGCGCGGAGCAGCGGAAGGCGTGGTCTAGAAATAGAGAAAGGTTACGTCCAACGCATGGAGCGAGAAGGGAATGCGTTGGATGGCCATATTGGAGGTATTAATGTGTATAAATCCGTTGTGACAAGGACCATGAGGCCCAAAAGGGGCGCACCCTGCGATTCATGACACTTTGTTTTCCTTACAGTCTTTCTCATTCATTTCCATAGATCGCTTTTAGGTTGCTCTAAGGTGACTGCCCATTTTAAAGAGTATTAACACTTTCCACCTAATGGGATACCCAGGCGTTGGCTGTATAACCTCACCTGTCCCAGGCTTGGTAAAAACAGCATCACAATTGTGAGTATGAGTTTACATTTTACTGTGCAACAATGGCTGCCCACCCATTGTTAATTGGTTGTTAGTAGTTATAATATTTTAAAACTGAATAGAAGAGTAGAATGCTGGGTAGTTACTTAATTGCATTATTCCTAATATTAGGAGCTGTACATCATTTGACTATTCTATTTTTATGTTCATATATTATCGCTGAAAGAGAACACATTTACAGAAACGTTAAACAAGAGAGTGAGAGCAATATTACACTTTTTCTATTTACAAAAGACACTATATTGCAAGTGAAAGCACTTGTTGGTTTAGTGAAAAAACTGTGAAGAGTAAATATGAATAGCACCTAATGTGTATCATGCACTTAAGGGTAATAAGGATTTGAACATAGATCCTCTAGATGTGACCCACAACAATTGTTGTGCAATATTAAGCCTGGCAGGTACTTTGGGATAGTAGATTATCTTGTAATAAAGCACACAGGCACAACTTTCTCCAAAGTCATACCTCAGATACAACACATTTCTCCTCCACAAAACCTGCCACAGCTCCTGGTGGGCATTTAGACCACCATTGAGGTGAAGGTTGGGCTCTGGCCTGCAGGTTATGATGAAATCATGTGAGTGTGAGTGGCTTTGCCGTGTCAGTGCTGCCTTTGAAGCACCAACCCACAGGAAATCTCCTGGGAAGGGTTCCTGTGGCTTGGGAGGGAGTTTTTGACTTCTTCAGGGCAATCAACGAGGCAGCTTATTTGCATTGTTCTGCATGGCTGTGGTGGCGATATCCAGGCCAGATGGTTGATACACATTGCCCTGCCATAGCTGAGTCCTGCTGGTCAATCTGATAATAATATGATATCAAATGTGGCTGTTGTAGAATGATGTGACCCTAGCAGCCATCATTCCACAACCAAGCATCGTTATATTTATAGTTTAACATGTCACCACATGAACTAGGTTACAGAATTATTATAATTTTAATCAGAGGTGTATACAGTTAGAATGCCACCTCTGCCAGCTGTAACTTTGTACTCCAGCAGCTGTCAGCAATGCACATGTTACCGTTGAACCTGTCCTGATGCCACCAGCGTTCTGGTGTTGAGCGTTCCAGGAGGATATTTCAGGAAACGCTCATGTTGGCACCAGATTTTTGGCATGGAGCATGGATCATTTATGGAACTGATTTCTGATTTGCAATCCTCCCTTTACAAAACACAAACCACAAACCCAAATGATGGTGCCAATGTACATGCACATGTGAATGGTATGAGGGGGTGATGTTTGAATAAAGAGTGCAATCATCATTTCCCTTGGTGAAGCAAGTTAGTGAAGCATCTTTCTAACTTCTGAATAGACATGGAATGAGGTATTTATTTGCAGTGTGTGTTAAAAGTTAAATGGCTTTGCTGCTTGCCATGCCTTATGACTACCCAAAACCTGAACGTTTAGAGATTGCAACCCGGTACCCTGATTTTAGTTAAAGAGAGGAGGGGCAAGAGGATAACACCTAACAGAGGGACTAACACATCTCGTTTCTTCTGTTCTGTGTCATACTCATAAGATTTCCCTTATGAAGTGGAGTGACAAGCAGGAAATAGAACCTACCCATTTCTGCACTCATTTAGTGAAAACCGTCATTATCTCATCACTGATCCAATTTTGATGCAGGTTGAGGGTCTTGAAATCCCATTGATTTATACTTGATTTAGTGAAAAAAGAAGGCAGACCCACAAGGGAGAAACTGTATTGCCTACATGCTCATTCATGCCAACCATCGTTATCACAGATTTCAGGATTCGGTGGTCCATGGCACAGGAATGTATAAACCTTGGATGGACCATTTTACACCCCACTTTAAGATCTTTGCCTAATTCTACCTCCTTCCTGCAAAAGCAATCTTCCTGCATGTGATTGGAAGAAACTCAAATTGGACCAGTTGACTCCTGGCCACCTTCCCCTACTCCTTTTGCTCTTCGTCTGCTACTAGCATTGAAAGCTGCACCTCTTGTATATTGGATGTCCACATTCCCCTGTCTTCTATTTATCTTTCCTCTCACCCCAAAAGGACCACATTGTTTAAATCGGTTCTACTGGAATCCTTCCCAAATCTGCAGTAGTGTGTTGGCAATCCGTGTATATGGGACCGAGGGCAGTCTCTCTTATGAAATACAATTCAAACTCTACTAAACATCAGACAAGAAACTGCATTTTTCTTTTTTTATATTCACATACAGAAATACATCTTCTAAAAAATAAAGGGACTATTTTCTTACACAGTCATTGCTTTAACAATTCCTTCAACCCTTGATCTGGTAAACACCTTCTTTCCGTCTTTAAGAGCACATTTGTTTTATATCTCTCAGAGTTTTGTTCTTCATCTTCCTTCTTCTATCTTTTTGCAATTCCCAGACATCTTCTTTCATGCTTTGTTTTACCCGTTACTCTTGGTTTTATTCACATATAGATCTCCTGCACTACATGTTAGGTCCCTGTCCATTTAAATTGTAAACATTTCACCAACACTATTGTCCCATCCCTTTTCCACATGCTGAACCTTTCTTTCTTTCTCATCCATCACTCCCTCTCCTTCTCTCTTGTTTCCCTCACCTATAAACAAATTGTGAGATGCCTTAAAAAAGCAGTTTTCTTCTTCTTCATTTACTCAGGAAATCGTAACTACATTCCCTCTTACCTTCTAATCTCAGTACCACCACCCTCCTCCTTTCCCCAACTAAAATGATGGACATGTGTGTTCGTACCAAACTGTTTAATTTAACAGACACTCATTCCCATCTTCACCCTCTCCAATCCAATTTACCCCCCTGCAGGGGTACTGAATCCATCTAAAGTGATGTGCTGGATAAACCTCAACCTACTTTGGGCTCTCGTCCTAGTGACACTTTCTGCCATATTGTATATGGCTGATTATCAATTTCTTGATTGACCATATCACTGTACCAGAGATCCTTAGCTCTGTTCAAGCCTTGATCTCCTCTTTTCTCATTGACTGATATTAGGCAGTCTTCGTCTGACCTTTAACTTCATCATTCTTGAGGCATTCATCAAGGTTTTACTTCATTTCCCCTCCTGTTTGATTTTTGCTTTTAACCACTTTCTATGTTCTTTAGGTCTTTTGGTTTTAATATCTCCACTTATATGAATAACCCTCAGGTGCATGTCCATTTATGCTCGGACCTGGCATCTATAACTGCCCACTTTCAGGCCAGTATGTCCACTTTTTCCAATTAGATGGATCTCAGCTCACTGAAGCTTAATTCTGATAGGTCAAAGATCATGGTGGTTGGTGGCCATCCTTCCAAAAGGACCCATTTGCGTAAGCCCTCCACACACCCAATTGACACACTTTTGGATTATCTTGTGTGCATAACATGGTCTTTTAGCTCCAGCTAGATATTTCTCTTCTCACTCAAATTGGTCATGTGTGCCCCACTTCCTCTTACCAACTGCACATCCTTCATCAGCGTGCATGTGCTTTTTAGTGTCACTGACTGTGCATCTCCTGTGACTTGCTCAGATGAATCTTGCCCTGACTTTGTCCTTACCCTCATATTTTGGATGGCTAAACTCAGTCTTCCTCATCTACAACCTATCCAAAATGTTGCAGCTGGTGTAGTTACTGACACAAAGAAATAGGATCATAATACCCCTTGCCTTTCACTCTTTCTCCTGTGCTTGTAGCAGACTTAATTTGCTCTCAACCAGCTGTCATAAAACACCATAACAATTATGTGTGTTTGTATTGCTGTGTCTGCGGAATGATTGGAGAAGGCCAGCATGGACGATGGTTATGAACTCAAGGAACAGTGTCATGTACCATTCATCTTCGTCTTGCTTTAATTCCAAGAGCACCGTGCTAGTGGGGCTTTATTTTCCAATATATGGTAAAAAGATGGTACACTTGCTCTGTAAATAACATTGAAATAACCTTGAATTGCTGGGAGGGAGAGATTGTGAAGATCACTGAGTGAGAAATGTTGTGAGAGGCATAGTTGTCAAAAGTGACCCACACATATACATGGATCACAGAACATTTGGCTCTGTGTCCTTGGAGTATTTGAGGATCACGTTTCAGAAAGTTCATCCGGCCTTATTAGAGAGCAGTAGGAAAATAGCCATGGAAATGAATAGTCTTATTCAATAACTCCCTATACCATTCTATTCTTCCTAGTCCAAATCGTAAGACTGTAAAACCTGTACAATTTTATAACTCCTTTAGCTATTTTCTGAGGGCGTTTCATAAAAGGAAAGGAAAGTTAATGCGTTGTGCCACGTTCATTTAGATGCAATGTTACGTGCTCAACATGCTTAACATGTATTCTTCCCTAAAATATTCCCCAAAAGTGTGCCACCAGATAATACACAAACAGATTTTCCTAAGATGTAACAAACTCGAATTTGTGAATGTGGGACACATGTTTGGGTATCCCGTGCTATTTTACTGTCCATGTCTGACCTGGGTAATTTGAAAATTCAGCAGATGATTAAACTGTTACAACAGATATGTATATGTCTGTGCCGCTTTCTTCCACCTTCTGTTCTGGAAAGAGCTGACAACCAGGTTATTTCAGTCACCCCTTGATGTTACAAAGATTCTGAGGGTACACACCAGTCACTGTGTGACTATCTGTAACTAAACAAAGTACTACATTGTTAATTTATGCGTGCACACAAACAAACACACACATAGTGATACTCACTGTCTGCCCCTTAACTCTCTTGTCTAACCCTAATGTGACCCTATTCCTGCTGTATAGAGCTGTGCTGCTTCTGAGCCAGGTTCACACAAAATCAATATAATGTATTTATTTATTTTGATGTGATACAGTTTTGAAAAAAAACGTTACACATCATAAAATAACACAATAAATTTCTAAACATAAGACGTACAACTTAAAACATAATATATATACTTGGATAAACATAGAATATTTGAATTCAGAACAGATAGGCAGCTTAAAAGCCAGTATATATGTATATACTAAGAAATAAGACAGTTGAACATAATTAATTTCTTTCGGGTGATATTCATCATATGATTACGTATCAACAGTGCACAGCTGCTTCAATTAGTTCCGAAAGTGCTGAGCATAATCGTATACCATCCCGTTAAATAAAATATAAATCATCAGTTCTCCAGATTATTACAATCATACACAAAGAACAAGTGGTGCTCATTTGAATTTCCTACACAGGAAAGGAGTTATTATACAAGAAGGCTGCCAGAGACAACCTGGAGATGAAGAGCCATAGAGCACTATTCCAGTATCCGGATATCAAATTAATACTGTGATCGTACGGAACTTAGATAAATCAATATAATAAAATAATGGACTAGGAATTGTATTAAAATAATGAATTTCAAATACATTTACTTGACATTCGCAAAAAGGCAATGCAGTCATATTGAAAAAGAATTGCGGGATCTTGATATCTTGACGTACGAATACATAGATTGTGGAAGGCATATAAATCATTTGATACCTAAATATGCTCTCTTTACCAATAAATAATGTGACATCAGAATCACACAGCTTATTGACATGTGACTTGTTATATGCACCATGAAATGGGATGCTATCAGGTATTGCCATCCGATTATAAAATGTACATGTGATTATAACTAGCACAATTATGAAGCCATTACTTGTGGCGGAAATGCAGAGCTGGTGGAGCAACCAATGAATTCCTATGTCTTTCAGGAGAAAAATACTCAACAGTTTAACCAACACATTCAGACATGAAGGTTGCTGGCCATAACATGGGCGTCGAAAAGAATTGTTTTAGGAAGCAAGGTTTGCCTCGCCCAACAACTTGCCTCACCCACAACTGTTTTCAATGCCTGACATTGTTTTCTGTTGTACTAATGAAAGATGACGATGTGTAATAATAGGTAAGCAACTTTTTGCCACACTCGGGGAGTCATGACATTTCTAATCTAATTTTCTCATACGGGTAGCAGACCTCATACTATACAATTCTTTCATGCTGCATTTCCAGTGTAACACGTTGGTGACACGATAAAGTACATGAGCACTATTTATGGTGAATTTTCCTGAATTACTAGTATTGATAAGAACCAATACATTTACTTAAGATCAACAGGTCCCGTGAACATTTAAGCAAAGGGTGGCTCTAAAAAACTTGGCCCTTAAACATGGGCATTTAATTACGGCCACCTGCACGCCTAACTGGAATATCTATTTATGTATTTACTCCTTACTGAGACATCCTAACACATAGATTTAACTACTGGCATGGTTCCATAAGGCATTCACCCCAGTGGTATCCGTTCATCCGGCACAATTAGTGTAGCTTTGAAGACAATTGATAGGGGCAAGGCGGGCATGATAAGACTGTGAAAAAGAGACCTTGGCCGTGAGTCAATAATTGTTCACTGTGGTCATAAATTGAATGTAACTTTATTCATTGCTTATTCTTTTCATAAGCTCTGCACCCTCTGTGGGTATTATAATTTTGAGGCTGAAAATGTCACATTAGAAGCTTATGCATTTCGGGTTGAAAACCCTTCCTCAGGGCCTGTGAACATATAGCAACAAGCTATCCTCTGATCAAATCTACTTACATAGTTAATATATTGTCAACAATTTGCAAGCAGTGAAACAGTTTCCATATCGCAGCAAAGGAAAAATCAATCAATATTTACAATGAACAAAATCATCCGTATGTGTGCATAACACATTAAGAAATGTACGTTACCAAATAAGTTTCGTGAAGGTGATGTTTGAGTAGATCATCATCATCAAAAGGATTCATCAATTTGCAGAAATTCGAAAACAAGAAAAAATAAAAAGAACAAAAATAAGACTGTGAAAACTATTGATACTATCAGCCAAAGGATATGACATGTTGCTAATGGAATTACCCCATGTCTGTTCCCTTCCTTTTTGTTCTTCTCCAAACCAACTATTGATCCATCATGGGTATGTAAAACTCACATAATGAATGTACATCATTTGGTACAATATTTATGTATTTGGTACAAAATGTGAACTGTGTGGGATTGATATGCTTTTTACTGTTTTTTGAACGTATATTGAACAGTCTTGAGAATGACCTAGGGTCGAAACACACGTTGGCTGTTACTGAGTACAATAATAAAAAGCACTGACGTATTGAATGACCTATAAATACAATATTCAAATACTAGGGTCTAGCGCAGGTCCCTGGCTCAATCAGCCCAAACATACACTTTGTGATTAGAGGTTAAGGGGAATTCCTCCAAGTGCTGATACTGCTGCTGACAACAGACTATTGATTAATGGCTTTAGCACACCGATTTATGGTTCAAACTCCTACATTTATCGCATGACAATGTGTAGGACTATTGAGTTTTCTCCAAATATAAAGGTTTTTAAACTTTAAGTTATCTGACCTAACCTCCAGGATTCTGATATGAATATTGATGCTCATGAGAACGTTTTTCATAAAGAGCCTAGTGAATCGTTGTTATTAAACAACTTAAAACCAATGTAAACACAACCTGTTGACATTTTCAGTTCATCCAAGCATTTATAGTGAGATTATGTTGGGTAATCTTCATTGCACTAGGACTCCTCCGTCATCACAGTACTCACTAATGAGCCTTAGCTGATCTTCAGAAACTATACTCAACAAAAATCTATTGTAGGGCATGCTCTCACCAGCCCCTTCCATTACATTACCCAATTGCATACGATAGTGGTGACATCATACCTCCTCCTGCCCTACCTAAGTCTAATACTGGATAAGAACCAACCCCCTCCTACATTCACGGTGGGTCAGGAAGGTTGTGAGAACTGTTTCAGGTAGAAGTCCTAGAGGTTTACTCATCACAAGCAGACCATCAGCCCCATACCTCCACCATTACCACATTCCTCGCTCATGAGGATATACTAAATGTAAGTGTTGAGTTTAGTAAAATGATACACACACATGCAACACTGCTGGGTACTTCAAAGCACTCTGTTATGCAGAACAAGGTGAATCTAATGTGGAACAAGGTCAATCTACCACACCATAATAGATGTAAGACAGATTTAAGTCCAGTAGATACCCACTTGATCTTTATTCAGTAACAACACCTGCTCCTGATAATATGAAATTAACGTATGAAGCGGCTACTCAGAATATATGGATCAAAATAACACCCAAAACCTCTGCCCTCTAAGCTGAACTGCCTCTTGCTGAATGACCCTGTATAACATGTAGACATTGCATCCAACAGTTGCATAAGCCATGGCAATCAAGACTCTGATCCAATTGATCAAAGTCATTACAGAAAGTTTCTGACCCATGTTCCCCTTCCAAAGACCACAGAGAAATGACTATCCTTACAATCCCATTTGGCCTGCCTAGTTAACACATAACAAATCTCTTTCTGTCCAACCAATGGAGATATCTTTCCTACTTTGACCAAGGAATCTGCCAAAACGCTGGAGGAGCTAGTTGTGATTCAAATAAAATTATTACCAAATCTTGATCAAATAACCAGGGTATGTCCTAAGAATTAAGGTGTCTGGGTGTCTTGAGAAGTAGGGGGGGCGCCAGACGAGAGCCCCAACATCACCCAACCATATAATAGAAACAACAGCAACTAAACACAACGTCTTGTAAGAGAGTCAATTGATGTGGGCATTCCCATGAATGCTCAAATCAATTCAACGGGTGGGTATGAAGACATCTCAAGACCAGGGAAGGGTCACACGGGGGTAGACACATTTTTTCAAGAAGGGTTCATAAGAAAAAATCCCTTAACCCTTTAGGACTGAAGGGCCAAAAATGTCCATAGCCCCATTTGTGAGCCGACATGCCTTAATGGATGTCCAGTATGTGGTAATAGTGGCTGAAGCTGAACCTTTCTAAACAAATCAACAGAAAATCCAAAACCATAAGCGGAGCACAATCATTCACACAAACAGATATTTAGAGACTTCAGTATTCAAATGAAGTCCAATGAGGTCAAAAGGAAGACTTTACAGTGTCCCCAAACTGTTTCCCAGCCCTGTCAGTAAGACCTAACTTCAACAGCTGTTCTTTATCACCAGCCAGGCTGTAAAGTGCAACCCAGCTAGAGTTTGAGAAGGCACACCAGGAAAGGTTGTGGAAGTAGAGCTAGACTCCGTAGAACCCTCTGGTAACTGGCTAGGTTAGCTACGACTAGGAAGCAGGGCCGTAATTCCCAACCTGCTACTACCACAATCAGGTGTACGGATTGCTTTTGAAATGTCACCACAACCTAAGGATTCAGGTGAAGAGAGGAAAGGCATGCATCAGAACTCATGGCAAGGAGAGTGTCAGAGCATATGTGCCCCAGCCCTTTGGGTCTTGAGATCAATAACAGTAATTGGGCACTTTATTGTCCCCCTCATGCAAATAGGTCCAAACCTGGGCTACTACATTGACTGAAAACATGCTGAAATGCTTAATTTGCTATATCAAGATCCAGTAAGGGGGGACATATTCCGCTGAGCCAGTGTGCCTTGTTATTCAGAATACCCTGGTTGTACATTGCTGTCAAAGAAAGCAGTCTCTGCTCTGTCCGCTTAATCATCTTGTCATCAAAACCACCAGAGAAGGTGTTAGTGAGAATGTTAATTTCTGTACCAATTCCCTTTAACATTAGAGACCCCCAGCTTTTTGGCTGGACTCAGTGCTTTTTAATTTTTACTCATGAGTGAGTGGGACTTTTTTTTCACTCTCTCATGTGGTTTTTCTGTCTATGATTTTCAAGTTTCTTACTGTTTAATTAAATCTGGTAAACTCCATAGGCATCTGCTTTTTGCATTGTGACACAAAGCACCTTTTGTGCAGTGCCACTGTGAAGTCCATCAGACTTCTCTTAATGTTTAATTACATTTTCTTGGGTGAACTACTGTTCCCAAGAATAGTAAGATGATGCCTGTCTTACTTACCTTTTCTTTTGTGGGTCCAGCGCACCCTACCCTATGTAGAGTGCTGTGGGGGTTACATATTAACTGCTTCTCCCACTTCTCATGTAACATTATGTTACACTAACTAAATTGAATGGCTGGTGGCAGTGGTTTCATTTTTTAGTACATTGTGCCATGTATCTGCAGGTGGATTTCTCAGCTGCAGTACAGCACACACAGGTGCCCATTTTCCCAAATTGGCCCTGTCTTCTTTTTTTCCATTTCTTGTCAGTTAGTTCTTTCTTGGCTTTTACTCTGTTGTTAAACTGGGTTTGAGATCTTTGTGCATTTTGCCTTTGGCAGGCTTCAGCCCTAAAGCCCGCCCAGGCTCCAGTGTATCTGGAAAGGCAGGAAGTGAGGGAGGGTCCCAAAACTTCCCTGTCCTTGGTCTCTAGGTGTGCCTGAGTGAAACCAGTTCTGATTGGCCAGCTGGCTGTGCAGGAGGACAGCTACCGTGCTGGGGGATTGACAGCCTAGGGCTGTGAATGAATGGGAACTTGCTTAAAGGTGAGCGTTTTGGGACTTGAGGCAGAGTCGACCATTGGAAGGCAATATCAGATGAAGAAGACATGAAGAGTCACCAAAAGCACTCTCCTGGACCGCAAAGTGCATGGTGAAGCCCTGGGAAGTCCCGCAAGGGATGACTTACTCCTTTGGGATGCTTGGACCAACTAGAATTGAAACAAGTTTCATTTTGGCACAAACCCTGACTTGCTGTGCCTTTCCAAGGCTGCAGAAACCGAATGCCCTGGGATCCCTGACCGTCATCGAATGCATTGTCTTTGGGAATGTGAATCCAGGCAAAAGTTCATGGGCATCCAGAGGACCCTACAGAAGCAGGAAATCCTTATCCAGCCTCCCCTCACCAGAGTCCAGGACCAAGGGATCACGTATCGTCCAACCTGAGCTATTTGTTTTTCTTAGCGCTGAGAAAAAGGTGTCAAAATCACAAAAGGCTGCTGAATCAAAGATAATCCATTGCTGCAGAGTCCCCCTCTCGAGTGCTGCTACAGAAGCCTGCCAGACATCCTCCCTTTCCTCACCACAACCAAGAACCAGGAACAAGGGTCTGCTAGACTGCAACAGGAAGGCATCCGCTTGGAACCAATTCTTCAATTCTCAGGTACTGTGGGGCTTGGGGTACATCTTCCTTTTGCCAATGGTGGTGCTTTCTAGCTTGGGGAGTACTATTTTAAACCATTTTGAGTTGACCTCAACTCACCTGCACTGTCCTCCTAGCTTGTGCTTCTTCATGGTTGCTCCGTTTGAGCTTCAGTGATTTTCTACTGAACTACTTACTATTTTAAAACATTATTCTAAGAAGAGTGCAGCAGAACTTTGAACTGGTCGATCGACTTTGGCTGTCCTGTATCCCCAATGGCCTCCTTGTGAACCTATTGGTGCTATAGTGTTCTAGTGCTTGTTCCCGTACAGGTTTTAATTATTGAACACTATTATTGCTGGGATAAAAGACTGCCTATATCCCTCTGGGAGAATCTAACTTTTTTTCTACTGACAAAATATGTTCTGATCTGACTTTAACATTTCTGTCCTTGAAACACAATATTGTAATGGTGATCACAAACAAGTGTTATTACTGACCTCAAATGACATCAATCAGTGTGCGTGAATATGCATAACATAGGAAAAATGTACTCACCTATTTTATTGCTCTTGTTGAACTGAATCCTAATTTTGGGATTAATGTTACTATTAGTTGCTGCTTTTTAAAGATTTTCTAATTATCCTTGTGTATATATGAATACATATTTATATTATAACTTTAAGTGTGTAAGTGTTTCATTTTTGTATACCTGTATTTACTTATTTCATTGTACAGCTCTACAGCTCACATTACCCCCATTTAAATAAACCTGGCTGCTAACCAACTTGTGTACTACCTAAAACCAAGAGATAAGTCTTGTAAAGGCACACATCAGTTGGACTCTACACATTCTTACCTAACAGAAGGGACAATAATACCGTCTTGATGGTTAACACACCACTGTTGTTACTTCTCGTTTTCACCAGCATCACTATGGACTAGATGGAGGAGGATTTCCTCCTTATATTCTGCAGAGTGTCCATCCAACAAGGCTGCTGAAGTGCTATGCACCATTGTAATTCCTTCTGTGGGGGTGTGCTGGATTGAAGGCGTTGCTCCCACCGCATCACAGTATGGTGAACCAAAAGTACCTGAGCAATAGAGGCGGGAGCAGTGGTGTGTTGCTAACTCTCAGCAAAAGAAGCTTGTGAGTTTGAATCTAATTCTTACTACTCTATTCTCCTACTTAACCCATCTACTGTGCATCTCAGAACTCGCCCCTCTAAGCCTGCATATCGCAAGACTGCGACGATCCTGCTCTCCCATCCCACAGAGCCGATTTCACGGTAAAGCCTCCTTGAGTTCCTTTATCGCGGCAACAAGTACATTTTCGTCACAGCCTAGCGATAACCATCTGCCTCCTATTACAGCTCTCTGGTAGCTTAACGCTACTTTTGGAAGCTCTGCTCCAGCTTATAGGTAGAAGTGCACCGCAGATTGCATCAAAGGAGAACGTTCATCTCCACGGCCAACACAATAGGGTTTTCTTCCCATTAGAGGGTTTCCCTGGAGTTCCTGTCTCCCTGGTGTTATACATAGAGGGGGCTGCTGGGGTTTCAGGGCTATTCTTGCCAGCATCATTAACTGTCGCATTTGAAAAGACCCGTCCATTGGGAGTATTGTAATTCTATTTGGCTTATTGGGACTGTACGCATAACAACTGTGTTGTTGATGAGTGTGAATCGGGAACCTGTGGCTCTGAAGCTTCTTCTCCCATTTAGTAAAGCCCAGTATATTGGCCATAGTTATCTTCCGTTGGAAGAGTTGCCATGGTTCATCGATGACCATAAGCCCTGTTTTTCCTTGTCCATCTTGGTTTCTCCCTTACTCTTCTGGCTGGCACCACTGTCACCACCGCCCTTCAGAATAAATGATGACTCCAACTAATACTGTAATGAATGGTGCTAGATGACATTTGTCAAGGGCTTCATGATGTCCCTTTTGGAAAAGGCACTAGAAAACGTATATGCTACTATATCCCACTGCAACAACACAACAATGTGTGACTCAAGCCCAATGAGTTTTGTCATATGATATGATAAGCCATTAATACACCAAGATTGTCTTGCCTACTGGTTATGTAATAATGTATTCAAATGTATACAGCATTTTGCCAAATTGTTTGTCAAAAAGGATGACAGTAATGGTAAGGTGGTCAAAAGTAATAAAAAAGCAACACACATCACACCACATTTACTGTCATGCAGTAGCGAGAAGATATGTTTTTAAGGAAGAAACTGAAAGACTATTAGCCATGTGAAAGTTTTCATAATGTCACATTTCTTTGTTAAGGCATCTAGAGTCCTCTATGCACAGTTACTAGGGGCCTTTAACGTTTTGCAGTTTTAATGAATTCTCAATGTTTCGATGTTTTAATATTAATGAATCAAGTTGTATCAATGGCAAAGATCATGGAAGCTGCTCTAGCAGAATGCCTCAAAGAAGAAAATCACACATTGTCGCCTGGAACTACACAATCTTAAGAACAATTCCAAAAGAAGATGAAACAAATAAACAAAGGAAGTTAACAAAGAGAAGGAAATCATTTTGTAAAATCAATAATTTGATAAATACAAGTAATTTTAAAAAATGATGCAAGTTGTATTTATAGAACTATGACCTTTAATATTCTTATTTATATCATTCTTTTATATTATTTGTCTTATTGTTTTATTGCGCTGCAGTTGCCCTCTACTTGTATTTGATTGAAATGCAATTGTTAAATTGACTTTGTGGTCAAATCATATTTGAACGAGTAGTGTTCACCTTTTAAAACAAATAATATGTCTGCATAGTCAGTTTGCTAACCTTTGTTTTTAGATGTCTGAATCTTCATCAAATATTATTTTACATTTTTAAATTTTAACTCATATCTTTCAACCCAATGCCCTCGCACATCCATTAGTGGGCACCATTAACACAGGGCATAATGAGCAAATCATAGATCCACACAGATGCCCACTTCAATTCAGGTGTGTAATCACATAAACCCAAGTGTGCTGTGGCTAGTTTCCAGCCATTTTAAACGTGTGGTATTGCTTAACATCTTTAAGGTTTAATGATAATATGTTGGAAAAATGTATGTATCCTCTATTCACAAGCATGCCCATTCAAATGCATGGAAAGTGAGCCTCATCACAGCCTTGGCGGTATCCCAGCGGTAATACTGCCGGGATACTCTGAATGCTATTAGAGCTGGAGCACGAGTAGCGGTATGGTGGTAAATTCCCATTCCCATGCGGTTTTACGGCGATATTAGCATCACGCTACTAGTGATGAAAACGGGCTGAAAAGTGAGATTTTTACCTCCAGTAAAAAGCTGTAGGCGGACCTCCAACTTTCTGCCCGAATCATGATTGGGCCAACCCTTAAATGTGGACTTAATAGCGTTATCGTCACATTTGAGGGTTAACGCCCAACGCGTGTTGAGGCCCTGTAAAGTCTGTTTGGACCCTTTGCTGGGGAATGCACAAGGCACAGAAGGATTATGTCTCACTTTTCTGTTCCCAAACAGGTCAGCAGGTAACACTTCTGTTTTAAACGAATTTCTATCCCTTGTGCCAGGATAGAAAAGTATGTTTTTTTTGTTGTATTTTTACATTTCACCATGGCAGTACCTTTCGAGACTAGTCATAACAAAATGCACACTGAGCACTGAAGTGGGTGATGGAAGCCTTCCATACCTTTGTGTCAGATGCTCAATTTTGAATCCCAGTGTACCACTTGCAAAAGCAAGCAAACACCATTGAAGCAAATTTCTTCGGATCTGGCATCTAAAAAAAGTGCTCTTTGTATGAATGAGAAACACAAATGATATATTTTCCACGTTACTTCAATATATAGGGTATGTAATTGTTAATGTAAGCTCCTATCACTTGAAGTAGTTTTGCACAATTTGAAGTGCAGCATGTAATTGCAGTGCAGTGCATTGAGGATCGTAGGGTCAGAACAGCTGAGTTCCAGGTTACCACCAGTGAGCTTTTGTGTATTGCAAGTGCATTTTAGGTTGTAAATCATCTTCGCACTCAGGATTCCACCATCAGACGGCAGCACACTGTTCTGTCATGTGGGAAATCGAATTTGGAGGATTATGAGAAAGAAAGGACACCACGACTTGCACTTGAGAAGACTCAACGAGGGCAACGTTCTCCTTTCAATCTCTAGATGGAGGGAGTTAGCCACCTGCTGCAAGGACTCATTTTGCAGCATGCCAGAAAGGTCTTCTGTGCTGGGGAGGCTTCCACACAGCAGAGCTTTTTGCTTTGTATCCGATCTGTACAATACGCTCAATTTAGAAAATGAAAGAGAAGTTGGGAGATCAGGGGAGAGACAGGGACACGCATGAGAAAAACAATGAACGTTGAGACAATTGGATTCGGGGCTTGCTAGGAAGCACATCTTCTTTAAATTCTGTTACCATTTCTCACACTTAAAGTAAATACAGAGCCATCCCAAACAATAGCTGGGTCCCGCAAAGGATTAGGACGAAGTCTACTTACAGAAAATGACATTGTCTTGTTTGCATTACTCTGGGTGTAATTAACACATGCACAAATGAGCCTGGAACCACTGCTAGTCAGCCCGTTCACACAAAGGCCTCTGGGGAGCCAGGGCAGCAATAAAATAAACCACCGGCTGCTTATATTTTATTTCTTTGGAGAGTCAACACAAAGAGAAAATGTAATTAAAATGTATAAATAGAACATCTGAAGCGCTCCCGCTGGCATTAATATGCACATTTTTGATATTTGTCTGACATGGTATACAGAGGTCCATTTTGTTTATAGGAGGCATTCAAATCCAAGGTGAATGAAAACTCATTTACTTTTGTGCTGAATGTCTGCCTTAGTTCTAGTTTGCCAATTGTGGATGGCAGGTACCTAAGCTGCTTAAGATAAGCAAAGACACATTAGGGCATAACATGATGCTATCTATCCGACGTACACCCAGGGGCTGCTATTTTCAAAAGTGACTGAATAATTTATTGCAGTGGATCGATATCAAAACCTATAACAATATTATTCTATTCATGGAAGTAATATCATTTTTCAGGAATCAGGTGATTCTACTGTTGGATTGTGTTGGAGAGCCTTTCACTCGTGGGCAGTGTTTTAGACTGCCCTCATCAGCAGCGAGGTAGTGGATGCATAAACCTGCATATGTAGGTTTCGCACCCGGCGCTACCTCTCATCAAACGTTAAACTATAAAGAAGACTTTGAGTTGACCTCTCTCATTCAGTCTATCTCCAGATCATGCAGTCTATCTCCAAATCATGCAGTCTATCTCCAGGTCATTCAGTCTATCTCCAGGTCAGAGTATTATGCGCAGGGGCAGAGCAATGTTGTGTTTCTTTGCTGCTCATTATTGGGCTGCCTCTTCTGGATTTGCAGATTCATTTTCCTTGTGTTAACAGACATGGCACAGAGACTGCAGAACTTGTAAAACACATTTTGGAAATATCTTATATTTCGATACACTGTTCTTAAACCTCACATTTTCCTGAGAATAAATACACACATATTACAACATAACCGTGCTTAGGATTGTGCACAGAAGTGCAGCAATAAGAAATGAGTGTCGGGAAGATTGTTGAGGTTTGCTCAAAGTCTTTTTTCTACAGTACTAGAACAATAGAGGGTCACATGTAGCCCATGGCACAAATGGGGCCCAGACTAGATTGGGCTGCATGTGTGTCCCCTAGGGGAAAACCTAGACATGAAGACACTGACACCAGAGTCTATTAAGTATGTTATTTTATGAATGATGTGTGTGTTCGTGTGTGTTTCATTCATATGTTCATTCATATGTTCATTCATTCATATGCATGAGTTTGGATTAATCCATCCAGCCCACCATGGGGCTGGATGGAATGCTGAAATGAGAAAAGTAGAGAGAATAAAGAGACAGAACTCTGCTGTCCAAGAATGGCAGGTGAATGACAGGGTAGTGGCCCATGACAGGGTAGGGGAGATTTAACTGTAAATGACAGTTGGCGAGGAGACCGAAAAAGAGTGGGGCGAAAAAAACAAAATAAATGTCTGAGGGAGCTGCTGCCTAGAGTGACCCCTCATGTCCCAAATACATTATGGTGCCGGTTATAGGTCAAAGGATTGAATCAAAAGGATCTAAATACAATAGGGTCGAATCAAAAGGACCGAAAACAAAAGGGTCGATTTTTTTTTCCAAACCCCCGTTTTTGGTGTAAAAATCAGCTTTTTTTCGTATACAAGAAACCCCCAAAAAATATACATTTAAAAAAAAAATGTGACCCTTTTGTTTTAGGTCCTATTGACTCAACCCTATTGCATTCGATCCTTTTGCATTCGATCCTTTGACCGGACACCCTGGCAGGTCGCGTGAGGTGGGTGACCCTGAAAATGAACCACGGGACAGGCTGCATGCCAGTAGCAAGCTGGCTACCCATGGGGGCATGGAGGGTGTTGATTCGCCCTGGCAGCAGACCAGGCAGGCCCAGGAAGATCAAAGGGCCTGGACAGCATGCGTGGGGCTGCCCGGGCTGAAGTTGAAGAGCTGCCCAGTCTAAGCCAATGCGCGGATGGCACAAATAGACCAACGTGGCCATGTCCCTGTGTCAGTCCACCTCGTGGCTGGCAAGTTGGCCCTCTGAAAATGTCTGAGTATGCTGGGTGGGCTAGGTGGTGAAGAGGGAGAAGTCTGCTGTGCCCTCATAAAGCAGTGCTTGTGAAGAGTGGGATGCAGAGCAAAGTACCGAGCTGACTTGTCATAGCAGCCCAAGTGAAGATGGGGGTGCCATGATGAGGCACACGGGGTGGATCAGGAAGACACAATGAAGAGGGAGCAAGCAGCAGATCTGGAGATGGTACTGCTGGAATGGCCATGAAGACAGTGCTTGTGCCTCCCTTCAGGATATGGGGGCCAAACTGAAGATTTTAAATGATGGGGTATCAGCTTTTGGTGGGTCGACCTCCACTCGTGCATGGTGCCACCAGGAGCCATTTGACTAGCAGGGGACAAGTGGTGGAGATCTTATGTGGCCCCACATGGTGGACAGGGCCATCCAGAAGAATGAAACTGGGGAGATCAGGCCCTAATTTTTCTTTTTTTTATGTTGACCCTTGTATAGCGCACACAACCCAGAGGTATCTAGGCACTTTTAACTTAAGAATACGGTTACAGTAAGTGCTTCAGATTACAGAAAAGCAAGCGTAAGAGGTGAGTTACATCGTGGATCATGCAAAGAGGTAATACATCATACGCCAAGTGCAAACGAGAAGTACATGGTGGGACAGGGGACATCAGGGGACAGGACCAGGAACATACCACCATGAAGGTACAGAAAGCAGATCACTAAATGCAGCAGTCACCGCATTCATGCATAATATATATATATATATATATATATATATATATATATATATATATATATATATATATATATATATATATGTTCATATTGCAGTCCAAAGTCCCCTTAAAGTAGTGCTCAGTCTACTAGAGCAGGTGCTTGTATAGGTTAAGGGAAAACCACAAACACTATTTCTGGGATTGAGTGCTTGTACTTTCTGTAGCTGTGTGGAGTAGTTGGTGCTGTTTATTGAGCTACTTTCTTCACCCAACACAGCAGTGTTTGAACACATATATATGAACAAGCCACTAGGTTGTGGTGAAACGCGTCAGGCTGCCATCTGGCAAAAGATTTTACTGGGACTACCTGACTTTTTAAACTGCTCAACATGAAAATAAAGGTTGTTAAATTGGACACAACCCACGTAGCAGTTTTTTGTTCATCTCTGCCATGATTAAACATTTGGAAACTTCGTTTTTGGAATTATCTGTGTGGAGTGCTGCTTGCTGGAACAGCGTCTTGTATGCTGTCTACCATTGGAAAAAGTAAAATAAAATATATATATATATATATATATATATATAGTGTCACAGTTTATTAGGAGGTCACACTCAATTCAGGGAGTTCCTTTCCACCCCAAGCAAGGTGGCAAACACCTAAAGATCTTATACAGATTCAACTTTAGTGAGGCCTCCAACCCATCTTGCACCAAACCAACAAACACCCTCTATAGCCAAAATGAGCTAGGAACCAGGCCAGTGTACAGTAAGAATATATTTATTTATTTAAGGTTTGACAAAACGTAATATCAACCAACATCAACAAACAATTCTGTGGCAACACCCAATAGCACAACTCCAAATGACTTTCCATTATTAAAACAACACAGGTTAAATTCTGAAACAAGCTGTCACAACTAACATCAGATTTAATTGCAAAACATTCACAACACAATTGAAAATCGTTTTGCCCCTGACCTTGGCAAGGTTGGGAAAGGGAACTCAAAGGGAAATTGTTTTTCAACACACATTCAAATGAGAAGCAATGCTTGGTAATTCTGGTTTTGGAATAAAGGGAGAATTTCATTTTTGGAGCCTCTCATTCACTTGAATAGCAGTGTTTTAGAGTTACTTATTTTGGGATGATGGACACTCTCCTCCCCTCGGGACAGGAGTCAGGGGTTTCAGAAGGACAGTCACCCAAGTCTTTATGGTCTATACCAACTCTAAGGATTAAGGTGGGCTGTTCCCAACACAATGCAATTCAAATGGATAGTATGATTTTCTATAGTGGAATTAATTTGAATTGGATTTAACACAATGTGCTTAGGGCCTACCCAGTTCAACCCCCCTACCCACTAATGGAAAGGGATAAGTCAGGTAGCTCCTCACACAATTGATGGCTTTTGGATTAATCTACTTATAATAGATGCCTTGGTCAGGGAAAAAAAGCAGGGCTCCTCTGAGGACAGCACAGACCTGCTAAAGGGCTTTCAGTCAAGCCTTTGTTTGGGTCCTAGCTAGCTTCTAGATTTTCCTGTCACAGCCTCCAATACAAGGATCAGGCCTCTCTGCTAGTTGTTCCTCACAAGAGTCCGGCAACAGGCTAACTCCAGGAATAAAGTGAAAAGGCCCTGTTCTAATGCAAAATTGGCTGATGACACTCCTATATTATCATAATTTCCACGGTAAGGATTGGCTATCACTCTCCCTTCACCTCCCACCAAGACGCCCACTGGCTGCTGATAGGACCAGGAGTTAGGGATATGTATGATGTAGGCTAAGTGAGAAGAAAGATTTGTCATCTCAAAATGACACGTGGGATTTACCCTTTCTTTGATTCTGAAAATCTAACAACATGGCAGCTATGCTAATTTTGCAGATAACTACGTAAATCTATATTTGATTCTACATTTTATGGTGATTTGTAAAATACTAATTTTATTTCGGCATGCCTTTCCTGTGGGGCCACAGTTTTTTGTGGTTTGCTGCTGCGCTGAAATAGTTACAACTCTGACACTACATACTTCCAACATTCATTTCATCCTCTATTAATCTATCAATATTTCCAATTCCTCAGATTTATGAAAATGTCAGAATCATAGTTTTGATCATAACTTCCTTTATGTAGATCACAAACATTACATGGTCCCAACTGGCTTTTTATCCCCTTTAAAAAAATCCCAGGTTGAGCTTTTTGGGACACACAATGCACTTGTTATTCAAGAAAATGTACTCAATGTTTAATCATTGGCACTGCACCATAGGTGCTCCCTGTTTCACTCTCACAATGAGCCCTCCCACCCATTTCTTAGGTTTCTATTTCTCCTTAAGCATGTGACCAGCCACCTGCTTGGGCCAATGTTTATTCTTACCTCTCCCCCTGAGCTTCAAATGGTCTTTGTTCAGAGCTGATGCTCATTAGTGGGGAACCTGACCTTAAAGGACATTTCTGTTGGTGGTGTTATCTGTAAATCCCATCATTTTAATCTACTTCTTATTTCTTAGCATTTAAATTGACAACCAGACCTTCTTCTTCTGGGGTCCTCCGCCAAAGGTCTTGTGTTCAAATTTACAAAGGCTCAGACCTTTCAGTCTAGTGGGAAAAACACAAGCTGTACCCAGCCTTCACAAAATACAGCTTTAAATCGACAAGATGTGCTTACATGTAACATTTTAGCATTATATCTAGGCCTTCTATTCATAAATACAATCTTTATTTTCTACTACATTAGAATGGAGTTAAATTCACTATTAATCTGCTGCACACAGATAGGCCACAGTTACAGAACAACCAGTGTTAATTTATGCTAAAAACAAAATATGCCTTTCCCCCAATACATGTTCTCATTTTATGTGCTGAAATTAAGTATATTTCCCATGAAGGAACTTTGTCATTCAACTTTATTTTTCCAATGTAAGGCATCATTCCTCCTTTTTAGCTTCCAAATGCACAGTAATTCACATGTATTTATTTCCTTCCATGTGCACTTTACACAAAGTCAGCATCTGAAATGCCACATGTCCTTGGATTGGAATCCATTGGATGCAGTTAACAATATTCCAGTTCTAAGTCTTACTCTTTGCCAGCTGAATGCCTGTACATTCTAACAAAAAGGATGGAGGCCCATTCTCGCTCATGCACTAGGCCTCATGTTGAAAACACTGCTTTTTAATGGCTGTTATATTTCAATGGGACTCCAAACTTAGCCAGCTTCACTCTCACAATGGGGCCTAGCATGGCCTCTCCATCTCTGTCGCGCTGGGGCTGTCTTTTTACCCCACAAATCCCCCTCCTGCTCTTTGATTCAGGTGACTCAGAGAAAAGAGCCTGGGGAGAGTGTGTTTTTTGTTTCCTTTTGGCTTTGGTTCATTCTGTAAATCTCCTCATTGAAGCACGCCCTCTCTTTTTTCTGTCCTTACGGGGTGGCGATCTGGTATGCACTCCAATCTTTTTGGATTTTGTAGTTATTTAATCTGCAGATGGTAAAAATAGTAAAAGAGAGGTTAAGTATTGTATACAGTATTACTTTCCCCGGTAAATAGGGATACAAATTGAAAACAAATGACAGTGAATACATTGCTACTCTTTCTCTAATTTTGGTACGTTCCTTATAAGTATGAATTGCTTTACTCCCTGTTAATGTACGATATTCTTCATCCGGGTTTCCATCCTTTACTTTCATTCTTCAGATGGTCCCTGGGCTCTACCATCACTGGGTTCTTCAATCAGATGTAGTTCCTGTCTGTGGTGATAGCTCTTCAACTGATTGATATGGACCCATTTCTCTTCCGTATGTTCTCCTTTGGGGGAACAAATCTTATAGGCGACAGGTGAGATTTTATCGACAATTTCAAAGACACCGCACCAAGAGGGGCGGAACTTCCGCTCCTTGCCCTGGTTCCTTTCAAAATTATAGAGGTAGACCCTGTCTCCTACTTCATACACCTTCTTGGTAGTTTTTAAGTCACAGTAGGCTTTCCTTCCCTCTGCACACTTTTCAAAATTGCTCTGAGCATAAGCAAAAGTGTGCTGAAGGTGTTTCCGTGCATTTTCAATGTACTCATTGGTCATGGATGCATTGATCAGGGTCTGCTCTTGAGTTCTGTAGAGCATATGCTGAGGTAGCACCATTTTTCGTCCCAACATGAGCTCAAATGGAGACTTTTTGTTGCAGAAGATGTTGTATACCTTATGACCAGCAGGGCAAGCAGTAATCGGATGTCCCACCTAGGTCCAGAGTCCACCACAAACTTCTTCACGATGCCCACAATAGTTTGTTTGTACCTTCCAACTTCCCCGCTCGAGGCTAGCCAGTAGGCAATGTGGAGTTTTTTTTTTACCACCAGTATATCCCACACAAGGATTGGACATGATGGTGGTACGGTTTCTCTACCACCCCAATTTCTTGAAATACTTCAATTGGCTTTGCAGAAAGCCAATGAAGTCTCGAATCAGGTAGCCCCACCTCTTGTTGATGCACCACCTCATCCAAACACTGCGAAAAAACAATTGCAATCAAACATTAAAAGACCCGCTTTATACTCTTTAACCATAGCTTGCAGGCCTTCTCTGAGTGTTCAATATGATCTGAACCGCAGGTCAATACTAACAATCTTCGCAGAAATCCCTGCACTAGAAGATATTAATTCGGTTGATTTACAGCTAGTTCAATTTGATAATGAGCATTCACTCTCTTCAGTGAAACTATGGATCAATTCACGGGTTGTTTTAAATACAATCTGGCTTGCCAAAAGACAACTCTATGATTTAGGTTTTATCATTGAAGTAAACTCATCGATCATACCTTTACCAGAAGTTGTACCACAATCAGCTACAGCTGAGATTAAGTGTGGCACATCAAAAAACTCTGAATCAAATATAAAGGACTCAACCAAACCAAACTGTACATGTAATAGAGAGTCTCACATACATTAACTATGCCATTCCAAATCAAAAACATTATTGGTCACCTTAGCCAGTTGGAACACGAGAGGACATCGTCCTCTCATTAACAATCCCAATTTGGCCATTGCGAATGCCGACATAATTATGATGCAGGAAACATGGCTTGTGGATCTCCCAATTTGGGATAACTATGATCTATATCTTAATCCCGCTCTTAAGAAAAAATTGGGAAGACCAACCTCAGGCCTGCTTATCGCCATTAAACAACTTCCCTCATTTTCATCTGAACACTAGCTCTCTCCCAGCTCTTTTCTACAAGCCGTGAAGCTCAAAGCTGGTGGTTCCAGCTATGTTCTAATTAACATGTACTGGAACCCGATAGGAATATCCGATCATGCTTTCATGAAAGATTTAAATAATTTACTGGATTTAATCTGTGTTGATAAACCGGTGCTGCATGTTATCCTGGCTGGTGACCTTAATTTACATTGTTTAGAACCTTTCTACGACAAATCTAGATCGGATCTATGGTTGCATTTTGTTGATTCTCGAAGTCTGCAAATGTTAAATGGTACTTTTGCTGATGACATTCCCCCTCACCCCACATGGCATAGAGGTACATCCACGGCAGTAATTGATTATATATATGTCAACAAGAACCTAATTAATAATGTGACCAAATTTAAAGTTATAGACACTAACTTAAGCGATCACAATATTCTATTTGTTAATTGGACTATATCAGACATCTTGGAAAGTCCATATTCGCAATGCGCAGCTGGCCTTCTTTCCATCAACCCAGGCTGCAATAGATTAAGATGGTCTGCAACGTCCTTACAACGGTTTAATCAATTTTATGCTATGGAACTACTCGAATCCAGTGGGGTGAAAACAAAACATGTTGACTATCACAACTTGATGCAATTGTTTCAACGCAAAGTATCACATGAGGCAAAGCCAAAATCAGTACATTTGCATGTGTTCAACAAAGAAATTCAATCTGCAAAAAAGTTATACAGATCCTGCAAAAGGCAAATTCTTAAAACAGCATCAGAACAAAAGAATGGCCTATTGCTAAAGTTAAAAACTAAACATAGGAATTGGATGCGAAGCATGAAAGCCACTCTATATCAAAATGATAATGCTTGTATGCTGAGGAATCTTGCTGGGAAAAACACTGCCCAAATATGGGCGGCTATTAATCAGAGTTCAACAGGACACCAAATTGCATTACAATGTAATAATGTCCCACATCAAGCTTGGGTTACACATTTTACGCAATTGTACGAGCTCCCGCAAATTTCATCTAATGATTTAGCATCTGTGGAAACAAATACATTTGTTTTGAAGTTTGATAAAGAGGACATCTCATACTTCAAAGAAAGCTACCACCTCCAGGACCCGATGGCTTGTCCAACTTTGCTTTGAAACAACACCCAGATATTTGGACTGACATTTTGTGGAACATGTTCAACAACATTATTCAGACTCAAACAATGCCAGAAACCTGGACCCACTCCATAATCTTACCAGTTTTCAAGAAACGTGACAGAACTCACCCCGCTAGTTATAGGCCCATAGCACTGCTGGATACACCCAGTAAAATTTTCAACTGCATCGTACTTAGAGACCTTAATTCCTGGGCCACCAATCACCAAAGAAGGGATCCTTTCCAGGCAGGATTTGTTTCTGGTTTGGGTACTACCCCAAACATAGTCGCCTTGAACATGATACGATCGCACTGCTTTACACAAAATCAACCCTTATATTTGGCATTCATAGACTTTCAGGTTGCATTTGACTCTATGACCGCAATCTTTTGTATAAAAAACTACTGCGATATGAATGTCCACCTTCACTTCTTGCAATAATTAACCTTCTTCATACTAACACCACCCTACAAGTTAGATTGACAACAGAAGGGTTGCTATCTGTGCCTATTCATACAGCTCGAGGCCTTAAACAGGGTTGCATCCTGGCCTCGTTTCTTTTCAACCAATTTATTTTAGATCTTGGCGAGTCCTTTTCTGTCATACTAACTGATGCACCAAAACTGGGACAACAACTCATCCCATGGATGCTATATGCAGATGATTTAGTTCTTTTATCAACAACTCCACGAGGCTTGCAAAATCTACTTGATACCCTATCCACCTATTCTTTAAATAACAATCTTACCATCAATTTGGAAAAAACACAAGTAGTGACCTGTTTGACAAATGCAAAAGCAGCCGGTAAAAGAACATATAAGTGTCATTTGCAAAACGTTGAATTGCAGAATGTTTCTGAATATAAGTATTTGGGCATTTCAATCTATAACAAAATCACAGAAAAATCATATATAGATTCTTTGTCATACAAGCTTCAAACATTAAAATCACAGGCAACTATCCTAATGTCCAAATTCGGTAAATTCTCAATTCAGCATGTTATGTCATTCTACCAAGCAAAAGTGGTTCCTATAATATTGTATGGTGCTGAAACTAAACTAATACATAGCTCATCAGTATGGGACATGCTCGAGTCTAAATTTTGGAATTTTTATTCGCACACAGCATTCCTCCATTTTTCCAATTAATCAGATGTTCCATGAACCCATTCCTGACATAATCAGAATCAGTGATTATGAAAAGTTCTTTGAGTTGTTGGTGCAAGGCAGTGAGGATGGCTTGATGTACCACCATGAACTCTGACACCTGACTACTTCAGGTACCTCTTTTGTACCCAGCAGAGGGTTCTGGGGTATCATTCACCCAGGCAGTTCCCAATGACAGCCACACGTTTTATTTCCCTGTGATTGTCAACATGGTAGGAGCACCCAACCACATAAACTGTGGGTATCCCCTGACACGTGTCTTCCTCATAGACTTTGTCCGGTGAAGTAAGGTACGCCTCCATATTGTCATTGGTCCTCAGACTTTCATCCTCGAGACAGTTTTCTTGAGCACAGACATGCAAGTCAGCCAATCCTTGTGCTAGAAGACTCTTCTTGTTTTGGCCATATCTGACCTCCACATGAAGGCCTTGCACGGACAGAATCGAGGAAGTAATTCTCGAATTACTCAGGTTCTCTGTTTGGATTTGGTTGCTTTGTAAGTATTATAAGGGTTGGTGAGGAGTCGCCACTATTATGTGCTCTCCCTGGATGAACTGGTGGTAATTCTTCAATGCCCACACCGTTTCTAGGAGTGCCTTTTCACAATCATTGAATTTTTCCCCCACAGAGAACAAAGTTTTGCTTGTGTACGAGATTACTTTGTTGAACTTGTCATGCTTTTGGTATAATACTGCCAGTAGCAAGTAGCTTAGAACCCTGTCTCCAAGAAGAATTCCTTGATCTTTATGGGGTAAGCCAAACAAGTGGCTTGGGACAGGCTTCTCTTTAGTTGCTTTACTGCCTCAGATTGTTCTGAACCCCACTCCCACTTGACCCCAGCCTTTAATGGATGGACCAACAGTTGGGTGACCTTCAATGAACTTTCTACTATAATTAGTGAGTCCAAGAAGGCTTCTTAGTTCTCGCAGAGTAATAGGGTCTTTCAATTTCAATAACCTTTTTTGCCTGTAGACTGAGTCCCTCAGGGGTGATTTCATGCCATAAGAAGTTTACACGGGTCTTACACCACTGTGCTTCTGAAAGGACAGTTTTGCTCAGGCTTTCTGCAACTGGGTCAGAACATAGCATATTTCAGCTATGTGTTCCTCCACAGTTTAGCTTTTGATTAAGACATCATCTACATATGCCAGGTTTCCCCTTTCGCCCAAATCGGGCATGGCCTCATATAGGAAGATATTATATTGATTGCTGGAGTTTATGTATCCAAAGGGGGCTCGGGTCCACGTGTATTGCTGCCCAGGTAAAGGCAAGCTTGTACTGGTCTTCCCTACTCACGGGTACTGTCCTGAAACCGTTGGTCAGGTCAATGGTGGTATACACCTTTGACCCTTGTATATGGGCCACTCCCTGATTGATCTAGGGAAGGTGCCATCTAGAAATGTGGACCTGTTTATTTAGCTCCCTAAGATCTGTGCAAAGTCTACATTGGCCATTGGGTTTGAGTATCCCAAGTACCGGGTTGTGAAGGTACTGTGGATTGAGCGAATGATTCCCACGGATTCTAAGTTTTTAATCTCTGTGAGTGACTCCATAGATACGAGAGGTAACTGGTATTGTATCACAAATACTGGAGCCATCTAGGGGTCCGTAGGTATGGTGGTTGAATGTATCTATGTGTGTCCACAATCATATGAATCCACTGCAAAAATATCCTGAAAATCCCAAAACAGTTTCATCTTCTGCTTTTGCTCCTCAGACTCCCTGGCATCAGCAAGATTGATTTGTTCGCTGACCATCTGCTTAAAGCCTGGAAAGACCTCAGTCTTGGCAATTTTGGTTGTATCCTCCAGTTGAGTGGAGCGATCTCTTGTTATGTTGTTGGCCTGGACATGAGGTCTCAAGGATGGGAGGTAGTCACTGGGCCTCATTATGATACTGGCGGTAGGCGTGCCGGTAAAACTGGCACAGCTGCCGCCGGTATAATTTATTTTCCGGCACCCTCGAATGGGCAATTACCAGATCATTACGGCCCTGCCGGGCCCGGTAGTTGCCCATTCGCGGGCACCGGAATGAAATGCTCCCCATTCCCATTGAGCCCCATAGGGAATGGGGAGGTCGAATGCACCGGCACCATTCATGAATGGTGCCGGTGCATCCAATATTCTGTGCTCGCGGGTGCCGTTATGCCCGCCAGGTCCAACCCGGCGGGAGGGAAGGCACCCACGAGCACAACTCATAGTTTGCCGGTCCGTTAGCAATGGTGTTGGTAGCTTACCGACACCGTTATTACCGGACCAGCAAATTTATAATGAGCCCCACTGTTAACTCGAAATACTACCCCATCGTTCCTGATGTCACAGGTCACCTCTTCGCCACCTTAAGGGCAGGAAGAGTACACCAAGAAATTCCCCCCTTGCTTGGTGAAAATCGTTTCTAGAGGGATACCGTAGTCGATATGGAAGCTGTCATTTGAAATTGGTCCAATGATCTCACTATCTAAATCAATAAAATTGTGTTGGGCATCAACCGCTATTTGTCAGAATCTGCCGGCTCTTGGATACGTAGTGTAGCCAAAGAATTCTTCAAAGTAATGTCTCTCTCTGAGTGATAGGAAAAAACACCCAAACAAAGCTATTATCTGGAAGAGGGACACCGGACGATACCTCCAACGGGATGAAACTGCGTGTGAGGATACACCAATGAAACGAGCAGCAGGTGTAACTGATCCTGTAGGAAAACAGTACAGTTATCAGAAGGGTATTACTATGGATGGATATCGTTATCAACAGTCCATTAACGAATCTGCAATGGACAGACAAATTGCTCCTGTCTGTTGATTTAGGAGAGGGTTATGTCAAGATTGTGTTGTGTCCCCTGCAAAATAACAAATAAAGTAATGAGAAGTACTGGAGTTTAGTGATACAGCTAAGTTATACAGTGCTTTTTGAAAAGGCTTACCAGAAGTAGAATAGCAATGCAGCTTGAAGGTGGCACTGAAACTGATGTCTAATGAAGGGTTCCTTTGTTCCGAGTAGAAAGATCTACACCGACGAAACGAGGATGTGACCACCGTACCCGACGGCACGTGGACGCCTACAACAGGCAGTCTTGATAATCTGTGAAGAAGTCTAAGGGCAAAGCAGATCTGGCAACTTGCAGGCAGCGAGGTACACAGGAGAAAGCAATGGAATCTTTGGAACGTAGTACAAGGTCAGTAGCTTTGAGGGCAATGAGGCACAGATGGAGAAGGCAATGAAATCCATGGAACGAAGCAATGGGTCAATTAACTTGCAGGCAACAATGTCAGACGGGGGGGGCAGACGAGGGCAATGCAATAACAAAGCAGGAGTCAGTAAAGCAAGAATTCAAGACAAAGTACAATGTATAAAAAACAGCTCAATCAGAAACGCCGCTTCCATGTTCAGAGCAGCTTAAAAGCCAGAGGTTAAGTGACACAGAGTTACACATCATGTGATCAGACGTGTGAAGAGGCCACCACTGTTTCCAAAGCAATCGCCATCATTCCAGTAGTCGGATCCATCCTGTTATGTGGACCTGATGCAGAATGGTCCAGAAACGGTGGCAGGAGCGTCTCAAGGAGGCATGGTGAGTCGGGACATTATCAGGCGGAGTTCTCCTCAGTCTTGTGACAGCTTTACCAGGGAAATTAGTGGAACCGAACCTCTGATTCCTGACTGTTCCCTTCCCCAAAGGAAGCCCCACTCTCCTAGAGCCCAGAATTGGGAAATCAGCCAGGGAGCGTTCCCAGGTCCTGTCCTCTGGCCTGTACCCCTTCCAGTCAATTAGATAGTGGCGAACACCCCTGCAAACTTTTGTGTCCAACACCTGCCAGACCACATATTCTTGTCCATGCGCAGTGATAGGGCATGGACAAGAAGGCACGCGTGTTGAAGCAAGGAAGGGCTTAATCAGGGAGATGTGGAAGACTGGATGAACCTTCCAACTATCTGGGAGTTGCAGCCGTACCACCATGGGATTGAGCACTTCTGTGATTGGGTACGGGCCCACAAAACGGAGCAGCAGGACTCTCCTACCTGGCATCCCTAGATGCTTCATAGAAAGCCAAACTTGTGAACCCACCTAATAGTGGGGAGAGTGAGAGCAATGTCAATCTGCCGCCACCTTGGCTGACATCTGGGCGTGCAAAAGATGTTGCTTAATACCATCACGCAGTTGGGACAGGTCACGTACACATGCGGAAGAAGCAGGAGTGGAAAGTGGGAGAACCGGTAACATGGGGAGAGAGCGAGGATGAAAACCATAGAGAGTGTAGAAAGGCAAAAAACTTGTGCACAAATGCAGGGAATTATTGTAGGCGAATTCTGCCATACCTAAGACAGACAAACCATTTTCCTGGTATTGTAAAGTGAGGCATCAAAGGTATTGCTCCATCCTTGCATTGTGATGCTCTGATTGGCCATCCCTCTGGGGTGGTAATCGCTAGAGAACCTGTCGTCGATTCCCAAAGCAGCAGTAAGAGCTCTCCAAAACCATGAGGTAAATTCTGTCAGACACAATAATGCTAGGCAAACCAAAGGAACAGAAAACATTTTTCAAGAACAAGCCCGCCAATGCAGGAGCCATGGGTAGGTGCATGGAACGAACCGGGCCATCTTAGTGAAGTAGTCGATTACTACCCACAAGGTGTCATAGCCCATATGGAGGGCAGTTCAACAACAAAATCCATGGAAATCATTGTCCATGGCAAATCGGGTACAGGCAACAACCGGAGAAGACCCATGGGTTTGCCGTGAGTGCTCTTCCCTTGAGCACAGACATCAGAAGAAGCAAGATAAAGGAACACATCTCTGCTCATGGCAGGCCACAAACACAACCACATTGGAAGATCCATGGTTTTATATTGCCCTGGATGTGCAATGACCTTGGTATCATGACACAATCTGAGAGCTTTGGTGCGTGTCTGTTTGTTTGACAAATAATAAACCCGGCCGTGAACATAGGGCAGGCCTTGAACAAGATCCATATTGTAGTCCGTAATCTATGAAGGACTTGATAGCACCCATTCCTGTAACGCAGATTTCAACGAGGGTTGTAATACACACCCACAGGCCACCTGATGAGGGAGAACAAATGCACACACGAGTGTTGGCGTTGGTATGGAACCATGGATGCGGGATAGTGCATCCGCCTTGAATGTTGTGATCCTGGGCGATAGGTGATGACAAAGTGGTAAGTTGAGAAATATTCATGCCAGCGGGCATGCCGGGCGGTGCTGCACTTCATGGAGCATAAGGCTACAAGGTTCCTGTGATCCGTATAGACCTGAATCAGTGCGAGGGTACCTAACAGGTGGTGTCGCGAAACAAGAAATTTGTCCGAACCACGAGCAGCTCCTTTTCTGTAATGGAATAGTTTCTTTCATAAGGAGTGAGCTTTCAGGGGTGAAACGCCACCGGATGAAGTACCCCAGAATCCCGACATGCCTGGGACAGTATGGCTCCCACCGCCACGTCAGAAGCATCTGTCTCCACCAAAAAAGGCAGGGTAGGGTCTGAGTGCCGTAAAACCTGGGCTGTAGTAAAGGCCTTCATCAAGGAATCAAAAGCCCCTTGGGCTGCGGCATTCCATGCATAACGTGCCTTACTACTAGTCAAAGCAGTCAAAGGGGCTACAATGGTGGAAAAAGAGCATATGAAACGTCTATAAAAGTTTGAAAAACCCAAAAAGACTGTAAGGATTTCAGGTGTTTCGGGACAGGCCACTCCAGGACGGATTTCACTTTTGAGTCAATCATGCAGATTCCTCTGTTTGTGATAAAGTAACCCAGTTATTCAACGCTTGTTACATGGAATATGCATTTCTCTAACTAGCATAGAGGTGGTTATCCCTCAATCATTGTAATTGAGAAGACACATGTTGGATATGTGTCTCGAGAGAAGGCGAATGTCCTCAAGCTACACTACCACAAAAGATTCCAACATGTCACTAAATCTGTTGAAATGTGGCAGGGGCGTTGCAAAGTCCAAAAGGCATCACACAGTATTCGTACAACCCATACCGTGTCTTAAATGCCATCTTCCACTCATCACCTTGGCGTATCCTGACAAGGTTGTAGGCACCCTGCAAATCCAGCTTTGTAAAGATTTCTGAGGAACCAAGCTGATCAAGGAGAACAGAGATGAGTGGTATTGGATACTGATTGCGGATAGTAACTGCGTTCAATTCGCGGTAATCAATACAGGCTCTTAAGTCCCCTCCTTTGTTAGGTACAAAGAACATGGGTGAGGCTGCAGGTGAGTGGGAAGGATGAATGAATCCTGATTTCAGAGTCTTATCAATGAATTCTTTCAAAAGAGCATCTTTCTTTATCGTTACGGAATACACCTGACCTGAGGGTATCTTGGCTCCTGGAACGAGATCAATCAGGCAATCATAGACCCTATGCAGAGGTAGGACCTCTGCTCCCTTGACATCGAAAACTTCCCGGTAAGAATCATACACTTCGGGCAAAGGACCCACTGTGACGGCTCCAATTGTCCGTGGGGTTTTCAATAATGGACGACAAGGAGTAGTAGTTGCAACAACTGAAGACATACACGTCTCCTCACGGTAGGTAGAACCCAACAAGACGTCTTCCAACTGCCGATCATTGCTTGGGTTATGCAAGACCAGCCAAGTTAACCCAGGTCGCCGTGACTGGTGGGGTGTGGGGACATGAGGCAGGGCCTGCCTGCAGGTCGCCATGACTGGTGGGGTAGGGGGACATGAGTCAGGGCCTGCCTGCAGGTTGCCGTCACTAGTGGGGTGGGGGGACATGACTCAGGGCCTGGCTGCAGGGTACGGTCACGGGTGATGGGGGTCCCATGTGGTGTGGGCTGCCAGCTGGGTATGGTCACGGGTGATGGGGGGCCCATGTGGTGTGGCCTGCCTGTGGGGTATGGTCACAGGTGTTCGGGGGCCCATGTGATGTGGGCTGTCTGTGGGGTATGGTCACGGCTGATGGAAGGTCCCATGTGATGTGGATTGCCAGCAGGGTATGTACATGCAGTTTGGCTGCTGCGACCAGGGTGCATGCAGATTTTTCACACGATTGCAATGGGGGGCTGCGTGCTGGCCCACGGATGGCACAGGGCCTTGCGCCATATTAGGCAGTTCACTGGCTTTGTCCTGCGCACGGGATCTTGTTGGGGCGTTACTGACGCTGCTTGATGTTCATTGCGCCACCGCTACTGGTGCCTCCAAAATCAATGAATACGCTTGCCGCTCAATTGCTGGTTTGCACCACAGCTGGTGCACGCATGGCGCACGCTCCTTCTCGGCACGCAGTGCTTGCGCTATTTCTGCACTGGATTCTATGAATCGGGCCCAATATTTTGTTCCTTTGACACTTTTAATGCAGTATTACAAATCTCTTTACTCACCTTCAATATTACTATTTCTGGACAATATTTATTTTTTATGTCACTGTGGTATTTTCATGAATTATTATTCTTTAAAAAAATAATGGGTACATGTGTGGATTAGTGAGGTTGCAGTAAATAATCACAAAGGAAGATAGCACTGACAGGGGAAATGGCACAATATTATGAGATGATTCCTACATCAAAAAGAGTCCCCAGGCTCAGCAATTTATGTAAGATTGAAAGTAGTGGCCTGTGACCACACATTCATGATACTGGCACAATTAGTAATTTGTCAGTTTTGGCTTTCACACAGCATTGCCTCAGTTAGCTGTTGCTGCTCTTTCAGATACAGAGGCATAATACGTAAAGCATGTCTAATCAAATGTGTATGATATGATATGATAGTTTATTTATATAGCGCCTATATACAAAGTGTTTCACTACACTATACACTACAAATTATATATAATCCCTAATGTTTGTATTTGTAATAACAAAGTTGAATGGTACATATGCAAACAAGTGCATGCATGTTTACATGTTGCTTTCTATCTTCCATGTAGGTATACCAATCAAGAAATCAAGATATTACATTTTCTTGGAAGCTACACCATCTACACAATGCCTGAAAACGTGTATGTTGGAACAAGCAAGAATATATTAGCATCTCCATCAAAACCAGGACTGTTGTTCATTCACAATTAAAACATCCTAATTTTTTAGACAACTGCAGAAACAGCTGGCTAGTATGCCTTATGCATTCACTATTACTGCAACAATATATATTGGTAATGCGGTGTCTCTCTTTACCCTTTGGCCCCTGCGTGTTTGCTGTTTGCCCCTACCCCCGGTCCCCTGCGATGTTGCTGTGTACCCCAGCCCCACCTGTCCTCGTGTACCATTCCCATGCATGCCCTCAGGTCTATGCCTTAGAACTTGCACTCACTGGCTGGGTGTCTCTAGACCGAGTGCAGTAGCTAGTCTTCACATTTGTGCTGTTCATGGCCTGTGGGAGTTTCTTTGCGTTCTCCCTCTTTCTCTCCCTTTTCATCGAGTGCTTTCGAAGCACACTGTGCTTAGGCGCTGTGTGGACAAACCATCATATCATATCATATCATATCACTATGCTTACTCTCTACTCTAAACCATCACACAATTAGAGTGCAGCTATACCCCTCGATCAATTCTGCCTAGCTGCTCACATACGAACACTACCCCATGAAAATCTCATCACTCTAATAAAACACAGCTGTATCCCATGACAATCCAGCATAGCTGCACACATAAGCGTCTTACAGGCCTAAAGCAGCCAGAACCCAGTCTGGGTGTCCACCTACCAGACTGCACACATTCAACTGATATCATCAACACCACACCTAATGCTAGGATGCAGCTAACATCAGGCAATTTCATCAGCTGCACACATAGCTGGTACACCCACGCACCCTACGACACTCATTCTCTCAACTGACCTGGACTGCCCCTATTGGCCAACTCCCAAACCACAAACAGCGACAGGAATCGAGGGAAACAGTAGCCAGATTGATCCCAAAGTCACCCATGTTGTGTGCAAGCATGCAGTTCCACTTCATGCACATCATGCGTAAATGAAGAATTAAAGCAAATGGGTTTGAAATAACACCAGTGCCCTTATGACCACTCTTGTTTTATGGATTGTTGTAGGCTGCGTCCACCCCCCCACAAAGCCCGCCCAGACAGGGGCTTCAAATATTAACAATTTGAATTGATCTGGATTTTGGTGACTCGTGCTTTGCCTCCCTAATGATCAATAGCTTTGTGACAAAAACAGATTGATTGAGTCAGAATCTTCCAAATAGGTATTCCCGAATTTGCAGTTTATTCCTTATATGGTCAGCCGGCACGTGTTTCGACCTTGGTCGTTGTAAAGGCTGACATTTTAAATTAAAATAACATTCATATTTGTCTACAATTTAAAAACATCAAAGAATATACAAGAAATTCAAAAAGCAGAACGTGCCATACGTTTCACAAATGAAATGATTCCAAATTAAATTTGTACATTGTTATATACCATAAACTCAAGTTGTTACATACTCCACAACATTTTGAGGATGGGGGGTTACAAAGAAGTGAAAAAACACAGAACAGAAACATATATTTTGTCCTTCAATATTACTGTGTAGTTATGGTTAAGTTGCTGTTTCCATAGGAAGAGCACTTTTTGGGCGGCTTATAACTTCGCTCCCCCTGGACGAATCCTCACCAAACTTTGCAAAAAAAGTATATGGCCCACTCTGAATTTTTTTTGCAAAGTTAGGTGAGGATTCGTCCAGGGGGGGAAAGGTTATAGGGGGGGGTCCCAAAACTTTGTTTTACCCATAGACTGAATGGGAAAAAACTTTGCGCACGGCTACAGCCCGAACCGCTGGACGGATTTACACCAAATTTAAAGCAGGAGCGGCGGCCTGGTCCCGAAAGCGTGCTTTTGCAAATTTGGTGTAAATCCGTTCAGTAGTTTTTTAAAAAATGACCAAAATGTAAGGCAAAAAATGTGTGATATCTGTGTGCGCTTCGCGGACGGACATCCCTGTTCGCTCCGCGGACAGCACGCTGATTGGCCCATGGCCTTGCGTCATGTCAGCGGACATGCAACGTGTTTGCTGATTGGGCGGCGAGGGTCGTGGAGCACGTCAGATTTTCTGTGGCGCCCGCCATCTTGTATTCGCCATCGACCGCGTACAGCGCGGTGAAACGTGGATAAAAAATTGTATTTAGTGCCGTGTGTTGGTGTGTAAGAGTGTATGGGGAGGGTGGGGGAGTATGAGATAGGTTCAATGTTTTTTTTTTGATGTGCTAGACGTTTTTGTTGCGTTCGATTTGTCCGCGGAGAACACGGCTGTTCTGACATTTTGTAAATAAAGTAAATGGTGGGGTGTTTACAGGACGGAGTATGTGTCATTTTTGTTCGCAAGGAAGGTAAAAATGAGCTATGAACACTCGCGGTGTACTTAATTGTTCGTAAATACACAAACTGGGGGTGTCCTCAGGACGCTGTCCGTATTGTAATCTGTCTAGTTGAATGTATTCTAAGAACACTCACGGTGTCCCGAAATGGTTGCAATTACACAAAATGGGGGTGTTCTGAGAACGTTGTTTGTATTGTTCGTTGTCAGGGTGAAAGTGTTTTAAGACCACTCCTTTTGTCCGCTAATAGTACAATATCCTATGGGCGTCAACCGACTTTTTGTCCACTAAAGAAACGATAAATCCGGCTGGTGTGTGCCGACATTATGTGATAATCCTATGAATGGCGCTATTGACCTGGCTGACTTGCTTTTGCGACACTAAATCATATCTCCCGCCCCTAAGCCTGATATTATCAAAGCATTCATATTCCGCGCCTCTCTCTGTGACGTTACAGGGTGCGTCATCAAACGGGCCCAGTTCTCTGCAGTCCTAAGTGACTTTACACAGGACCCGGAAGACAACACATATTATGTCACAACACAGCGTGCCACAATTCGGAATATGAAGCAGTGATTTAAAAGAAAACAGCAAGATTGTAAATTTTGTAAAGTACATTTATTTGACATCAAATGTTTAGAGAATATTCAGCAATTTGCATTTGTCTTTGTTGTCGATCCGCAAAAGTTCATGTTGAGGCACGCGATGTTCCTTTGCGGTACAGAGGGTGTTAGATCAGCTTACAACTCAGTACACCACAATTCGGAATATGAAACTGTGGTTTAAAAGTAAACAGCAGGATTGTACATTTGGTAAACTACATTTATTTCACATGAAATGTTTAGTGAATATTCAGCGATTTGCTATTGTCTCTCCTGTCGATGAGGAAAAGTTTATTTGGAGCCACGCGTTGTTCCTTTGCGATAGATAGGCTGTTGGTTTATGATAAAAGCAGTAAATGGTCGCTCTGATAATCGGAAGGTTGCTCCAACAACGAGCCATTAGACCACCCTATTGGTTGGTATGTTGTTTGTAGCCGCTAGTACTGCGTAAGGGCATATTGGTCATTGGCTATTGTCCCATAAAATGGTGAGGGTCATGAAGTTGCATATTTGGACCTGCACCTGGCAGTTGAAGACCCCATCCGCTGGAGTCTGTAAATCGTGACATAGGCAAAATGGGGCCACATACCTGTTTTAAAAAACATAAATTAGTCTCACCAGCCGATCTTCATTAAAAATCATCATTTTATTTATTAGGGCGTGAAACTATTTGCTATCGCAGATAGTGCAACGGAGTATGTTAATAATAAAATAATAATATTTTCCCATTCATATAGCGCTAAGAACTGTGAGGTATCTAAGCGGTGCTTATTATTAACCACGGTGTGTGGTGCTCATTTATCGAGCACGGAAGGATGAAAGGCTGAGTTTGGCCTTGCCGGGATTCGAACTTGCGTTAGCAAGCTGTGCACGGATGTCAAAGCGAGCGTTGTACTCGCTGTGCCACTTGACAGGCTACAGTGAAGTGGCACAGCGAGTAGAGCGCTTGACCGCCTATAGACCGGTTAAATTATTTCTATTAACCCACCCTGTGTCGTCTGCCTTTTTCAGAGCCCTCTAAACGACAGGGGATCAATACGGCGGTGATAGTGCGCAGTACAAAACATTATGCCACTTTCAACAAACAAGTTCAACTTGAGCGGTCTTTAATGCTACACTATTTTAATTATATTTGGTATAAAATAATCTAAAGGGTTACTTACAGTACAATTGCAATTTCCATTGTCTACGAGTTGTGCAGTCCCTAAATACGTCTCCGCGTGTGCGAACGATCTTTCGCATTGTGATATAATATATAAAAGTGGTTTTGTTTCAGAAATGTCATCTTTATCTTCTCTTACGTTTTAGCAACACTCCTTCAAGAAAAGTCTTTCATCACAATCTCTGTCTGTCAAGGTCAAAACACAATACAACCTTATAGTCCGCTTCGTGAGCCTCTCCGGGGCCCGAGAAAAAAAATGGAAGCAGCTGACCTTCACTGTGAACGAGCATAAATTCTTACTTTGCAACATTCTGTGTAAAGCCATCTGTGAGAAGTTGGTTTTTGCACGCCATGTTTGTATATTGTTTGCGTGATATTAAAAAAAGTTTGTTTAAGGGACGTTATGGTTCTAAGTACAGATGAAAGACCCCTGAAAATCGCAAGTTATGGTAAACTATGAAAAATAACTCGCACCACCACCGTGCACTGCTAAGACTAACACCCAAGACATCAAAGATGACATTGCAAATGTCATTGGTGAAATCACTGATGACATCACATGTGTATGTACTTTTCATGGATTTTGTGTACTAGGGATTTTTATTATAATGTTGCGAAAAAAGTGTCAAGGATATTGCAATAAATATCATACCATTATTAGTGCTTTCAACGATGCATTGATATAAATAGCATTGTATTATGGGATTCTATCTAGTATACTGAGCTACTAATGGAGAAACATAGCATTGTGTGCAGAGTACAAGATGAAAGTATAATATTTGTAATGTTAATATGTTGAATACTGAAATGATAATTGTCCTGAAATGTTCAAAAAATCACAAAATGGGGGTGTTCTGAGGACGTTATTCGTATTGTGTGATTGCTTAGCTGTATGCAATGAGGGAATGGCACAGAGAGTAAAGTGGACGCCGTTCGCGGACACCGCGGCTGTTCGTGGACAGGGCGTGCTACATCCGGGTTTTTCCAGGAAATCCAACATGGAAAGAAGACTGTACGGATGAGCCAATCAGATGTCGAGGTTGTGGATTTGTGTTGAAAGAGACTGTGTGTGGTGAAGATGGCAGAAGTAGAGAAAGTCAGGGTGTTGGTGCTTGGAGATAGGTTTGTGCATGGTTTACAACAGTACGCTCAATGCAGGCATGTTGCAAAGAACTTTGATGTGAAAGGAGTGGAGGTGGTGTGGAGCACTGTGCTTGATTGCAATGTACAGGGAATTGTACAAGTTTGTGAGGATATGGCCACGATGAACAGTCTGCATGTGGTAGTTTTGCACTATGGTGCTTTCCATTTGGGCAACGTCAGTGCCCCTACTTTGTTGGCTGATTTGGAATGCTTGGTTCAAGCCGTAATGAAGATTCTTCCAAATGCAAAAGTAATTTTTTCTGGATTACTACCTAGGGCAATATGGGACAATAGTTCAGTTTTTTGTCCTCAGCAAAACATTGCTAGGTGTGTCATCAACCGATGCATGTGTGCCTGCATGCTTAGAGTTGGTATGTTCTTTTGTAAAATGAGAATATTGATGCCAGTAATGCTGTTAATTTTAAAGAAGATGGCATTTCTTTATCTTTTACGGGAAATGCCTTTCTATTTTGGAATGTAAGGGTTGCTTTGGAGAAGGTTATGTGAAGATTTTAGGAGTAAAGTGAGAACAAAAAACAAGATAAAAAATACAAAATAACAGGTGTCTGTCAAGCATCTGTAAAAAAAAAACAAAAAAACAGCTCTTTTCAGAGCCAATTTCAAAGGGGAAATGGGGCACACTATTTAAATTTACCTTCACCACGCTCAGATTTTCGATATGTCTGCGGACATGGCGGTAGTCCGCGGACATGAAAATCACTACGAGGGGGTTAGTATGTTCTATGTTACATGAATATGAAGTCAGGGATATTATGGTTAAGTTGTGCTACTAAAAACCTATGAAATTCAGTAAAAAAACTTTGTTAAAGGGATGTTATGGTTAAGTTGCGCTACTAAAAACCTATGAAATTCAGTGAAAAAACTTTGTTAAAGGGACGTTATGGTTCAAGTAGTCATTGATGACATCACTGATGACATCACATGTGCATTTACTTTTCATGAAAACTCTTTCTGTTATGAAGTTCTATACAGTATACTAAGCTACTCATGCAGAAACATAGGCAGTGTGTGCAGCATACATGATGAAGGTGCAATATTCATAATCTTGTCATGTTGTATAGTGAAATGATAACTGCTTTCTTATTAGAGTTTTGCGTACTGTGAAACATGTAATAAGTAGATAATAAAACCCACTTAATACATAATTATTACAGACAAAACACAAAGAGACAACAACACATACAAATATGAGTATATACAGGGACAGTGAAGTAAACAAAAAAGCAAAAGTAGTAGCAGAAAGAGTTCATAACCTAACTGATTGTCTTTATGCAGAGAAACTATTGCTCTGTTTCAAAGCTGCTACTTACCATATGTATGTGTATCACATGATGTGACTGCACCCAAAGGAAAGGAGAGTGACAATGTATACAAATATGAGCATATACACGGAAGGTGGAGTAATACAAATAAAACTATGAGAACGTGCTGATAACCCTAATGATTATCTTCATGCACAGAAAGGATTGCTCTCTTTGAAGCCTGTGTCTTCCGCTATGTATATGTTTCATATGATGTGACTTGACCCTAAGTCTAAAAATATAGTACCTTTTCAATTTTTACTTCCTGATTGTTAATGAAGAAAACTATGTGGCCTAGATATGTCAGTAAAGGGAAAAAAGGGAGAGCCAGACATGTGATGTCATCAGTGATGTCATCAATTACATTTGTGATGTCATCTTTGATGTCCTGGGTGTTAGTGTTAGCAGTGCACGGTGGCGCCAGTTATGGTTGCTTATCTTACCATAACTGCCGAATTTCTGGGGTTTTTCGGTTTTACTTTGAACCATAACATACCTTTAACAAAGTTTTTTCACTGAATTTCATAGGTTTTTAGTAGCGCAACTTAACCATAACGTCCCTTTAACAAAGTTTTTTTACTGATACATAATTATAATTGACATTCAATTGGTTTAGTATATATAACGTTGTGTATTGCACCTCACTTATACCTAATCATTACAGTGAATACGAATCAATAAAGGTGGTGTCATCTTGTTGTTGTTAATATGTTGACCATAATGTCCTATGGTGGTAATTAATACGGATCATGTAATAGTAATTCAAGAAAGTTTGACATAGCATTATTAGTGCAAGATAATTAGAAATGTGATTGGGTCATCCTTCTTAATTATTTCACCACGATTGTGCATTTGAAGTGGTAAATGCTAGTTTACCCCTTCTTCTACTGTTTGCGTGAATAAACCTGATGAAATAAGAATATGCATCTGTGATATTTGGCTTTCTTCTAACAATATAAGGAATAAGATATATTAAGTATTAGAAATCTGAGGCCAAATAAAATTACAGAGATGTGGCATACCGTATTATTTCTGTCTTCGCCTGATCGATAAATATTAGTCAAATAAAGGCAGTAATTGATTGAGATGGACCTTATTTCTGGTGCATCTAAAATAAGGGTCATAAGATATCAATAAGCGGTGTGTTCGCCATAATTACAATAGAGCAAGATAATATATGACATTTCACCTAAATGTATGTCGGCATTTAGTAATGTCGAAGAAATCAATGGTATATATTCCAGATGATAGTTTTGAGCATCACTCTGCCTGTACAATGAAAAAAAGACATTTGTGCTTATGTAAAAAAAACATTATGAATAACCCAACAGATTGTCAGTAACAAGTGCTTCAAACATCCGTAATACAAATTGCACTACCAGATCCAGCTAGGTGAGCAGTCGTGGTACCTAACCATGTTTGAAACTCACAAAGGCCAATTTTGGTACAAGAGGTTGAGTTTTGGGATATTGTTGGCTGCTGAGATCTTCCAGGAGAGCATCAGGAGGGTCATTAGGCATGTAAAAAACTGAAAATATTTCACCCTGCAAGATGTGAGTGACGTAAGGTTATTTCTGGGGCTGGCCAGCTACTACAGCAGGTACCTGAGAGATTTTGCCACCACTACTGCACCGCTAAGAGAACTCTTCAAACAAGGAAACATTTTTCAGTGGGACCAAGCCTGAGAAAGGGCATTCAGCCAGATCAAGAGAGACATTGGATAGGCTGAGTATATAGCCTATTCCGACCCGGCTAAAAGCACAGAACTAACGGTGGATGCAAGCCCGATCATGTTGGGAGCATTCCTAGTACAGCAGAAGCCTAGCAGAGACAGTCCAAGGGCCATCATTGCCTAAGCGTCCAAGAGTCTGACGGATGCTGAAAAAGAAATACTCACAGCCGGAAAAGAAGATCTGGCAGTCATCTGGCCATGTGAGCATTATCAGATGTTCCTCCTGGAAAAACTGTTCACCGTGGTGACTGACCACCAGGCATTGGTCACAATATACTGAAATCCACAGTGCAATGCCTCTGAGGATTAAAAGGTGGGGGTTGAGCCTGCAAGATTTCAACTTCACCATCTTGCACAAGCTAGGAAAGGAGTACAATCCAGCTGATTTAATTTCGAAGCACCCACTTCTGAAACATAATCGTGACCCGTCCATGGCAGAGGAATACATAACCTTCCTCGCTCAGTGTGAACCATCATAGCCACTCACGACGAGCAAGGTGAGAGATCACACCATGAGCGATTAGATGGTGAAGAAAGTGAAAGAGCTCATCATGTCACGAAGATGGAGAGACATAGAGTTAGAACACACACCAAGAGAGCAAGAGGCTGCGAGGCAAGTAATGCTTGCATTCAAGCAAGTGAAAGATGAGTTGTCAGTCACTGTGGAGGGCCTTGTAATGCGTGGAAGGGGGATTGTTATACCTGCATACCCACAACACCAAGTAGTGTACTTGGCACACGAAGGGCATCGTGGCATGGTGGCCACTAAGCGTCAGATAATAGACACAATGTTGTTCCCAGGGATTGACTCCATGGTGGAGGACACGGTGAAAGGATGCCATTTGCTGGATGGTGATCATGGATGAATTTTCTCGATTCCCTCTGGTACCGCTGATCTTGCCCACAGCAGCCAGCACCGTCCTCCCTGAGCTGGACGTCATATTCTCAGCATAGAGTATTCCTGAAATGCTCAAGTCAGACAACGGGCCTCCATTCAGTAGTTGGGAGTTTGACCGATTCATGAGCTACATGGGCGGATGTCACAAACAAATTATGCCACTTTGGCCACAAACCAATGGGATGATTGAGAAGTTCATGGGCCGTTTGAAAAAGGTGCTGCAACAGAATGCATTTAGTCAGAGGTTGCTGAATTAGGCGCTGTGTAGCATGCTCTGCGACAATCGGAACTCACCACATGGAACAACGGGAAAGTGCCCATCGGAATTGGTGTTTCAGAGGAAAGGGAAGGCAAGATTGCCCCACAGCAGAGACTCCTGAGAAACAGATCTAAAGTTGCTTCAGAATGAGGACACAATAAAGAATCAGGAGATGAACAGATATCCTGATGGGAAGAGGGGAGCAAAGTGGACGACACTGCAAATGGGAGACAAGGTTCTCGTGTGTCAGAAACAGGAAGAAAAGTCTGAGTCCCGATTTGATCCGTATCCCTTTGTCATCACGCAGATCAAACGGTCCATGGTCTCTGCCCGATTCCCGGGATCAGTGATCAGGTGGAATGTGTCACAATTGCGACACTACCAAGAAGGGGAGAAGGAGTGTGTGGACGAGGAGAGTGCTGCGGAAAGTGCTCAAGCGAGTTCTGGGAATGAGAACGTGGCCTCGACAGAGACAGGGCAGCCTGCAGAGGTGTCAATGAGGCCCAAGTGGCACATCACAAGGCCCACAAAACTGATCGGAGATATGTGAAGCCAGCTGTGAATAAAGGGTTTTTCTGTTTGCCCGAGAGGGGAGATGTCATGCCCCGCCCGCACAAGGTTAACACGGCATGACGAGGAGCCTCGTCATATCTGCGGGGACCAATCAGGCTCAAGCATGCTCGCGCATGTGCAAAGGGAATTTGCTGTGTTCACGGCAGAATGTACAAAATTAAAGTACATATAACACATGCAAAACTCTGTCTCTGTGACCCCCAATCCTGTGCGGCATGCGTGCAGGAGAACAGAGGCCCACATTGAAAGGGCACCACAAAGGAGACACAATAGGGCAATGTTATAACCAGTTCTGTCGCTCAATGGATTAATGTGTTCACTACAGGGCTCTGTACTTGACCTCATGGTCTCCCTTTTCATTTCCCAACAGTCTTACGCAGGCCTCTTTTCCTGCCAATGCCAATACAATGAGTGCCATTGATTTGGGTAACAATAAGCAACTGGTATCTGTCTACTGCACCGAGATACTCCTGCAGGCGTGAATATGGGCTCTGCAAATACACATGTTATGCAATATAACTGCAAGTTACTCATCAGTATAGAATAAAACTGAAACGTATGCAAGAGCTTTGTGATGTTCCTTTTTAAACTGCATGCAGGTCAAGGTTTTCTTTGGTTGCTTTACTGTTGCAGAATCCGGAATCATTGGGCCTCATTACAACTGTGCTGGTCTGGTAACAACGGTGCTGCTAAGCCTACCGGCACCGTTGTTACCAGACCAGCACAGTACGACTCTGCAGAGTTTAACTAAAAGCACCAGCACCGTTACTGACGGTGCCGGTGCTTCAGTGGTCCCCATTCCCATTGAGTCCTATGGGACTCAAATGGGAATGGAGATTTACAATTTACCGGCACCTGAATTCCTGGAACGCTGGGGAGGTAATCCCCCGGTGTCACCGGCATGCCAGGCACTGGTAAATCTTGCAAGTTCTGTGGCAACCAGCCAGTAGCACCGGCAGGGATACCGCCGGACTTGTAATGAGACCCACTGACTATAAATGCAAGACCAGTTAGTAGTGCCTCAAGCTGTAGATACCATTCCATAATGGCAATATCTGTCAAATCCATATGTGGGCTATCTCACCAGTCAATAGACTTCACACTGCATAAATTAGTGACAAACTTGTGTGGAACAAAAAAGAACAGCTCAGAACTGCTCATGCCTTTTGGGAAATCTGTTTCTCTGGAAAGGCCACTTAGAGCAGGGCCACTGGTTAGATTTTGCATGCGCCATATTAGAAGAAGCTGGCGTGCGCTTTGATAACATTACTCTAGAACAGGGTTCTGAAATCTGTGGGCCTCCCAATGTTATGGATTGCAACTCCCATCAGTCGTGGGAGTTTTATTCCAAAACATGTGTTGAGCCACAGGCTGCAGACCCCTGCTCCTGAAGGACTGAATCACGTTCTACTTCCGCATTGAACATCCAGAATTCCTGGCACATCTTCTTCTGTGCAAAACGCCATTTCTGTCAGGGAACGGATGACGCATGCGCCGCTTGAAATGGGAATGCAGGCATTGTTGTTCATTGATCCTTCCTTTACAACTTTAAAATGTACCTTACAAATGCCTTAAGTAAGCAGAGCCCGTCCCAGCATTCATTACTTGAGCTACATAAGTGTATAGATTGGAAGGGACATACATTCAATACACTGCCAATGGTTAAATATAGCTGCACCATTTGCCTCAGACGAGACAGCGGCGCAGAATTATTCAGAGCGGCGCTGCACTCAGGATCATTGGAAGCAGGCAGAGACAAATCTCCATAAATGTGCAGTGCCTTCGCGCAGAATCCTCCGCTGTCAATAATACATGCTCATTGGCATTTCATTATTCAGAAAACATCTGTTGTAGGGAAAAATGCTTCAGATGGGAATAAGCAAGTTAAGTGCATTAGTGACTAAATTAGCCGCATTTCATCAGGCAGAATAAAGAGCCTGAAGGGAACCCCGAGTCATTGAGTGGATTGGGAGAGTGCAGTGAAGTCATGCACGCGCTCCGCTTGCAAATCTCTGCGCATCTCTGGGTGGACGGAACGAGTTGCAGGTTCTGTACTCCTCTAAAATATGGACATTGGGCCTAATTTACAGAACGTTTTCTCAATGGGGCTGTGCCATCATAAAACACTTCTGTGAATGATCTCAGAGCGAGTTCAATCAAAATGAATAAAAGAAAATGCAAAGCACACATGCACTACTATAATCGTTATTCAGTCTTCGGACATTTTTATTTTATTTATTTTTGTGAAGCCTATGGCAAGTCATCTTTTGTGGATGATAAACCTTACTTGCTGTTTATTCGATTAGTTCGTATGCGCCCGCAACTCATCGGTTGCCATTCAAACAACATGTCTAGCACAACATGATTGTCTAGTTGTGTGCTTACAATTCACCATGATTTATTTATTTAGTGTATGTGCCTTTTGCAGAACAAATAGTAGCCAAAAGGATAGGGGGAGAGAAGGGCGTGTTACACAGACATGCAATAGTCCATTGGATACCTTATAGCTATATGTCAACAATATAGGTACGCAATTGTTTATTTAGCTTTAAGACCCAGGAGCATTAATTTGAACTTCAGAATGTTGTATTCAGTCTTACAGAGTGTGCATTTTGTTTTGTTTTGCATGAGAAATTAAAGCAGTCAGTCAAGAAAAAAAGTGTTATTTATTCTGACACACGCATTGTTACTGCAGTACAAACAACAATTGACACACATAATATAGTTGCAGTTCGAATATACATTTGTTAGATGATTTCCAACATTTGTCCTCCTCCTTTGACATGGTCAATCATGCCACCCTCATAAAGGGGCTCCATGATACACTTGGCATCACGGACCTGGCACTGGATTGGGTGACCTCCTTTCAATCTTATCGACCTTGCCAGGTGCGACTGGGCCCTTCCGTCTCCTCTATCTCACTCTCTACCAGCAACATACCTCAGGGCTCTATCCTATCACTGTGGCTTTTCAACATCTACCTTCCCCATCTGGACCACTTGATTTTCTCCTTCTCTCCTCATTGCCAATGTTATGCCAATGACACACAGCTCTCCTTCAAACTTCCCTCCACTACTGTAAGAGGATTCAATTCAACACTACAGCTAAGTCAATGCCTAGTCTGGGATACTGAATGGAAACCGTTATTGATATATCTTTATGTCCAGTTCATGCGTTCTGAATGACTACCCCTATATAACACCCCTCTCTTGGAATCCCCCTGACCCCACTGAGCCAAGAAGTAGTTCTGTTTTGCAAGTTAAAAGGTTTATTTGAGAATTTAAACAATATATATATATATCACACTTTATAATAAATTAATAATTGAATATCACACTTAATCTGATATGATAAAGATTAACAACGGAGAATCTGGCACTAGCCCACTTCTTTATAATCGCTACAACTCTTCCACCTTTTTTTTATAATATGGACAGAGGGCATGGTTTGCTCTTGAGTAGGGGTTTGAGGGGATAGCAGTAGCAGCCCAAACAGCAATAGTAAAGGGTCAAAAATAAAAGATAGTCCAATCAAGTTTCTATGAACATATATACTTTGAATTAAACAATAACGATGCAAATAACTACCTAGAAAATGCAAGCTGTTGTCGACTAGCCTTCTGGGTACATGAGATGAGGTTTGTCTGGCACTTAATTAGCACTAAGTCAGTGTTCAAGAAATTGTCTTAAAAGACAAAGAGAAGGAAGACTTAAAATTAAATATGATCCCAAACGTGGACCTGGGGAAGAGGGCCATTTGACTAGACCTTATTTCTTATTCATGGGTACTCAACATCATAGCGTTGGGCTTCTGAGTGCTTTCCTGTTTTTGAGCAGGTATCCAAATTACTCATATTACATTGTTTTAGAGTGGAGTTGGTATCAAGTCCACATCAAGGTAGGTATATGTGTGGATCACTTCAGCGCTAGAGGTAATATGGTTTGATAGTTACAAACAGGTGTAAGTTGGTGGTCCAGTCAGGTGAAACCAGTGCTTTTGCTGGGCCAAGTCAGTAACACAATGGGCCTCATTACGACCCTGGCGCTAAGTGGTTAACGGCGCCATAAAAGGCTGAGGCGCCGTTAACCACTTAGCGCCTTACTGCGAGGTCCCTTTGCGGGACCCGACCTGAATGGCTGGTCTGGACCAGCCGTTAAAGCAAGGACCCGCAAAGGGACCTCGCAGGCAATTACGGTACCGCAATTTGCGGTACCGCAATTGCCACCTTCCCCATTCCCATTGAGCCCTATGGGGCAAAAATGCGAATGGGGAAGGGCCATCGTGAAATGGGGAAATACCGCCCGCCAACCTTGGAATGGGGCGGTATTTCCCCATTTCACCATGGTGGACTCGTTATAACACTGGCACCAACCATGGTGCTAACAGCGCCATGGTTTAGCGCCGGTGTTATAATGAGGGCCAATGTCTTCCAGTGGTGCAAATTTGTGGTTGAGGCAGGTCAAGTGAAGTTTCTGTTGGATTGAGGCGATACTCAAAGAGCAATCAGTCTGATACAACAGTTAGCAGTGCCAAGGCAGTGCTGATCGTCACTGGTGGGAGACAGTTAGGACCCTGCAAAGAAGCAAAGAAGCAGATTGAAGTTTGAAGCACTTTGGGTACTGTTTTGGCAAAAAAAAATCCATTTTCAAAGTGGCTTAGAGATGGTTTGAAGTGGTGAAAAGGAATTCCAGCTGCACTTGGACTTCTGTTTTTCTGTCAGTCTCACTCCATGGGCTCCAAGACAAGTCCTTCTTACTCTGCACTACCATTCCTGAGAGTTTGGCTGGCATTTACAGGGGGTCCTTCAGCTCCAGTGAGGAGGCTGGTTCAAGTGTAGTTGGCAGAGTGACAGTCCTCGATCTGTAGGAGTTCACCCCTTTTATTCCCATAGATTAATTTGGGGCAGAGCTTTTTATCTGCCTTGGATATCTTCTGTCTTCACCTCAATGGTAGAGGACTCTGGAATGGAATGCGCTCCCGTGAGAGGTCCAAAACGTGTATTCTTCTTATTCCTGGTGTTCAAAAATGAATCAAAGAATAAGGGTTCCCTCTCTCCTTTTAAAGGCAAAATGTCACAGGGGATTGTTCTAAGCAAAGAAGCTATAAGGGCTACAGTTCCAGTTATTATAACAAATGCCCTTTGCCTTATGACATCATCAACAGAATGTTGTGCTTGCAGGAAATGGAGAGGAGACTCAATGGAAGAGAATCCTAACAGAAAACCAGATGGTGGGACCCTTCTGCCATTCTACTTTTCCACTCTGGCTATTCTGAACCTGTCCCTTTCCCATGTCTGGTAGCTTCAAAGAAATTGCAATAATCAGCACCCTGATAGAAGGTTGGCTTTACTATGTCAGTGCTATCTTCAAAGCACCCTTCCCATGAGACCTCAAAGGTGAGGTATCCATGCACGGCGAGATGGTGCATATCTTCCTCCTGGAGGATAAAAGAAGGGAGCATCCTGGCCGTTGCTCGTCTAGGGAGCTGTGGAGCTACTCATTGTAGAAGTCAATACACATCAGTCATGTCACATCTGGCATCTGCTCATAGAACTGACACTGGTGCGACATCAGAATGTTGTGGCTTTCATAAGTGAACGCTCTTATCAGTCACTATTTATCAGACCTCCCTTTCTGAAACTAAATTACATGCATTATTTTATTTTCTTAGGGATCAAAAAAGCTAGGGCCCTCACACCATGTGGCATTCTCTGACACTGTAATATTGTAACGCATCTTGTGTATGCATTACAATATTACAGCGTAAAGGGCAGAACACCAGATTTGTACAAAATGGTCAAACTCTAATGAGTGAAAAGCAAGAAGAATGAGCATTTAGGAAAGCTGTTGGCCTTTAATAGAAATGTTTGCCCATTTTCAGTATTGCACGGTATTAGCTATACACCAAAAATTGCTGCAGTGAAAAAATGCATTGAATCAGTACATAGTGGCACCATGGCAATTGCTTCCCCTCTGCAACTGCTGCGCAAAGGAACTTTTGAACTGGTGGAAATGTTCTTGAATAAGAAGTTGTAAGCCTTTAAAAAAAAAGGTTTTCATTGCTGCTACTGTGTTTTGCTGAGGCTGAAACATATTCGGAAGTTATAGCCTTCAGTATTTTTGAAACATATTCTTCATCAACATTGTTCTCAAGGAATATATGAGTAAATTAAAACCAGTTCAACTGGACAGTGATAATACCTTCATGTCAAACTCATATGATTGATGTTCAATATAAACTATGTCCATGCATGCTGCCAAGTAGTTATTTGACCGGGAAATGACAATGTTTGCAGAATGCTGTTACCTGACTGGCCGCTTTGCTTGGGTTGTTGGGAATAGGGTAAGTGCTTATTGTGTATTACTTGGAAGAGGTAGGCAATAGGTGGTGCTGGACCCGCAAGCAGTAAAGAAGAGGTCTGGGGTGTGGAGAAGTGGGGTTTTATGTGAGTGAGGTTTTGGGGATTGGAAAGAGCAGACAAGGCCCATGGGGAGATAGGGGTTGCAGGGTTCTCTACTGCACATGAATGTGCTGGTGTTTCCCACACAAGGGGAGCATTATGGGAGCAGGAGAAAGATCGGTGATTCCCTATAGAGTAAAAGCTGGACCCAGGAAATCAGGCTTCAGCAAAATTATCTTGCAGGGAATTCCCCTGGACAATCTTTGACTGCTGTCAAAAGCCTATGTGTGTCCCAGTCCTTCCTGCTCTTTGGCTTTCTTTCCTCATCCTCTGGTTTTCGCAGTTGCGGGCTAATGAATTGGGTGAATCAGTCGACCCTGGCTGCAGGCAGAGATGCTGTAACAATGTCTTTTTGGTCAGCATGGACTGTGGTGTGAGGGCATCTCAGACGAAAATCCTCTTTATGACACATTGGACGCCATAACAAATGTTTAAGAGACATCTTTCAGAGAGTGACCTGTGCTGGAATTGTAAGAAGTCAAAAGGATCACTGAGTCACTTAATCTGGTTTTGTACACGGACCAGAGACTTTTGGGAAGGGATTTGCGAGAGGTTACGCCTGGTGTTGAACTGTAATATTGCAAGGAAAGCTTTGCTTTTGATTCTTGGTGATGTATGTTCTTTGGAGGATGTGTCGTTTTGTAAAAAAATCTGGCTCCTCTGGAGCTGTATGGTCACAAAGAAGATGATCCTAAGGGCATGGAAATCATCATCCTACTTCTGTGTTGATGTTTGGGTTCAGGAATTTCTGACAGTGTCCACGTATGAGCGGGCCATATTCAAACAATCTGGAGGTACCGATAAGTTCAATGACATATGAGGTCCATGTCAGGATGTATATGGCTGATCTGCCATTGTGATGTGTTTAAAGGCATGATATGTTCTCAGCCGTGTCACTCTACTTGTTAATGTATATTGGGCCTCATTACAACCCAGGCGTTAAGGGTTTAACGGCACCGTCGGCGCCGTTAACCCTTAACGCCTGATTACCATTTTAACGCCTGCTTTTAGCAGGCTTTTAGCAGGCGTTAAAATGCAAGGCGCTAACCCGCCTTGGTGCTAATTACGGCACCGTAATTTACGGTGCCATAATTAGCGCCTTCCCCACGCCTTATCCTGCTTGACATTATCTGATTACCCCATTGCTCATATGCATTGTGTGTACGGTTTACATTTTATGATATGATATGATATGGCATTTATAACGCGCCTATACACAAGTGTTTCACAGCACGATGAGGCAAGAGAGGGGAACAAAGGGAGGATGGACAACGATCCTAGTAGGCCAGTTGTCATTCAGATGGCGCACGTGCGTGCAAAGGGGTCAGGGACAGTGCATTACATGAGAAAGATGATAACAATAGTAAGTAAATGACCAGCAAGTGGCAAGTGCATGGATAGGTGCGAGCATCATCAGGTGTCAATGGCTAGTAGGGATACTGTAGGGATACAGAGCAGTCCCCAAGTGCAGGGGTTGCCATGTGGGCAGTGCAGGTGTGTGACACTGGCAGGGAAAGGCCTGGGTCGGAGGTCAGACGGTATCCAGGTAGCTAGTGCAGTTCCGGTTACAGCTAGGAGGTCAGCAGAGGAGAGGAGCAGAAAAAGCAGAAGCAAAGAGAAAGGTATTGAGGTTCTTCCGGAACCGGAGACGGTTCTCCTCAAGTTTAAGGGAGGCAGGGAGGCTGTTCCAGAGGGAGGCACCAGCCGAAGAAAGAGATCTACCACCAACTCGTTGCTTGGAGAAGCGACTGACCCTGAGAGAGTTGGAGGCAGATGAGAAAAGAGCTTGAGAAGGAAGATATTTAGGAAGAGAGAGTTGAAGGTATTGAGGCCCCAGGCCCCAGAAGGCCTTGTGAATGATGTGGAGGGTTTTGAACTTAATCCTCACAGCCACTGGGAGCCAGTGCAGAGATTTCAGTCCTGGAGAGATACGATCCCTGGGCTTGAGGCCAAGGACACGTCTCACAGTCCTGTTCTGGATGAGTTGCAGAGGGCGGAGAGTAGAAGCAGGCAGATGTAGAAAGAGGCTGTTTCAGTAGTCCAGCCTAGAGAGAACCAGAGCTCTGGAGACAGAGAGCTTCTTGGGGAAGGAGAGGAAAGGAAGGATACCTCTGAGGAGGTGCATAGTATTATGTTTATGGGTTTACTGTTATTTGCTTATGATGTGTAAAAATAAAAATGTATTATCACAAATGAAAATAAAAGAAATTCAAGAGCCATTGTACAACAAAAGAGGCAAACATTGTCACTGAGATATGGGAGGTTGTTATTATTATTAAATATTACACTACAACGAAAAGATAGCATCTATGTATTGCATGTGCGTTTTAAAGTTCATTATTCTACTTTCAAAGTGGCTTCTTTAATGTGTGCAATGCAGTGGCACACATCTTGTAGCAATGTGCCACATATGTGGTCGATGGCAGTAACGTTGAGGCTGCAAAGCCTTCCCTAAAAGAGGCACAAGTTTAACCATGCCATGGCCCAGCAGAAAGCTATTTGGTGGGTGGAAGCCCAGAAAACGGGGCCTTAAGCCTCCAAAAATCTGGAGATGGGCAGGGAAGCCTGTGAAAACAGGCTGCAAGCCTGGGAAAAATAATGAGGTTCTGCTGGAAGGGGCAGGGCCAACCAGCCGGGGGACTTTGTCCTCCCAGGGGCATAACAAGGGGCTCACCGGTCTGGACAGCACCAGATTCCCCCTTTTACGGCTGACCCACCATGTGATTGCACAGGGGAGCTTTAGCCTAACCAATAAAGTGGAATTGGTTGGAAATAAGGGAGAAGCAAAGAATGTGTGATTTAGTCAGTGGTCGCCGCACAAGAATAACAATTTTGCCAAAGTATGTTTTGCGGTGATGACAATCGTGTAGTAGATTTGAATTAGCTTATTGCTGTGGAAATGTAATTAACCTGCAGCCTTTTATGCCACAAAGAATCAACTGACTCTGACAATTCTGGATATCGCTATAATGAAGGTGCAGGTTTGTAATGCATATACAGTATGGGGTATGGTGCAGGAAGTGACCAAGTGAACAGGTTATAAAAAAGGGCAGGAGCTAC